>NC_134234.1:214520936-214823966 GCF_965152275.1 Natator depressus | reverse complement strand
AAGAATGATCAGCAACAAGAAAAAACTTGCTTATGATGAGATTAAAAAGACTAGGACTGTTTACCTTAGAAAAGAGATGAATAACAGAGGATATAAAAAGTTGTCATACAAAATAATGAATGGTACAGAGAAAGTAGATTGGGCCCTTCTGTTCACTGTTTCTCACAAAATAAGAGCAATGGAGCACTAAGTGAGATTGAAAGGCAGCAAGTTGAAAACTGATGAAAGGAAATACATTATCCATTTATGCAGTGCACTGTTAACAGTGGAACTCCTTGCCATAAAACACCACTCGGGTCAAAAAGTTAGCAGGATTCAAAACAGGATTGTATATTTATAGGGAAATGGCGAACATCCAGAATTACAGTAATTTTTTTTTTTTTTTAAGTTTGGAAGGGATAGAAACCTTTCATGAGTTGGGGCATAAACCAGACCTTAAAGCAGTGGTTCTCAAAGTTTCATACTGGCGACCCCTTTCATGTAGCAAGCCTCTGAGTGCGACCCCCCCCCCCCAATAAATTAAAAACACTTTCTTTAATATATTTAACACCATTATAAATGCTGGAGGCAAAGCGCAGTTTGGGGTGGAGGCTGACAGCTCGCTACCCCCCCATGTAATAACCTCATGACCCCCTGAGGGGTCCCGACCCCCAGTTTGAGAACCCCTGCCTTAAAGGAAGTGGAGGGTGATTTTCCCTATGGGCAGGATACTCCATAACTGCCAACTTCAGGGTTCTTGTACCCTACATGGAGCATCTGCTGCTGGCCACTGTTGGAGATAGGGTACTGCATTATTAAACTAGATGAACTACTGATCTGATCTGGTATGGCAATTGCTGCGTTCTTCTGAACGTGACTAGAAGTAAATGGGATGAAATTGAGGAAAACTGTGTGACTTTAGTCTGGCTGTTAGAAAACATTTGCTAACAGTAAGAGTTCTGTTAAACTATGGAATAGTCTTCCCAAGGGTAACATTCCTCATGCCCAGTTTGTCCCTCTTTCTTTTGGTTGGGACATTTAAAACTAGACTAGACAAAGCTCTGGAGAATAGACTATAGGGAACAATTTTGCTCTGAGTGGAAGAGGGAGATGGACAAAGATATATAACCCAATGGTTATCTGTATAGAATTGAGTAGGTTTTTGTCCCTTGCCTGTGTATAGGTCTTGCATGTTTTTTTTTGTTTTTTAAGAAGCTGGCTATCAGAGAAATGGAGCATAGGACCTAGATGCTGGTGAGAACATCACTAAGGAACTCTGAACCCCCTTTCCACCAAAATTGTTCACCTGAACATCCATCTTTGAAAACCTTGCTCTGTAATTATTAGCAGTTTGAGAGTAGTAGCTCCTCCTTGCCTCTGATATTGGAGAAGAGAGGTTGTGAGGTAAAACAGAGAGGCTCTTTCATGAGCTTTTTAGCAGTTAGAGCTGTTGGATTGAATCGAGGTGGTGTGTCCTAAAAACTGTTTGGTCATACAACTAAGACTTCATTCTTTAGAGCAACTTCTGGGCTCCCTCACAATTGGGGATGCAAAAATGAATGAGAACCTGGATTAGGGATTACAGGAAGGGAGAGTAGTGGTATGTGCATAAGTGAAAAGACCTGCGCTGTGGTTAGTTGGCCTGTTCGTTGACAGATGGATGATGTCTGGGAACTGGCTAGGGGGTTTTATTTCTATATTTTGAAAGGGAGATACTAATAAAACCGAGATGTTGGGTTGCGGAGAATGGCTTGCCCCTACAGTCAGTAGAAGATGCTGATCCAAGCATCTGAGGTTGCTCAGGCAGCTGCGACCAGGAAGGAAGCAGTCTAGTGCAAGTCCATCCTGAGCTACCTCTCCACCACATCCTGGGACCTGATTCATTTCCCCTCATGCAACCTGCCCCTTGTTATTGATTCAGCCATTGAGTTGGAAACAAGTTGTTGAGGTCCTGTCTCGCCAAGTTCCTGTGTTGGCAGATGAAGATGCTAAAGGGAATAATGAGACCAGGACATGTGGGCATATCTGGAGGTTGAGAGAACTGGAAGGAACAATGAGGATTAGAGAATGACTATCATCTTTTACAGTACAACATAAGGGATGGACCCGGATCATCTCTGGTGGAAAGATGTTTTCTTGTGTTTTAAAAACAGTCCCCCTTTACTAAAGCTCTCTAAGAACTGCCATTAAATCTACCAAGAGGTGTTTTCATCTGTCTCTTTTTCAGTCAGCTCTATATCCAGATGCTTTGCTGCTGCTCCCTTCAGCATCTTTCTGGTATTAGTCATACAGCTCTGTTTGAGAGCCCTCCCTACAATATGCAGCAAATGGCTCTGGGAACGATGGAACAGAGGCCAGCAGCCTTGGCCAGCCTCGCCCAACACTGCAGAATTGGCATGTCTCCTGCTGCTGGCAGCAGCCATCACAAACTGTCTCCTTGATGATGTGTAGATGTAACTCCACACTAGAGGCTGGAGAGGAAACTGCCCTCAGCACAAAATACCTAACGGTGACTAGAAATTAGGTGAATTTAGTGCTCATGAAAGGTGCTGAGATGGGTGCCTATTAGAGCTACTGTGGTCTTTATTCCATGAGCAAGAACAGCAAAGGTGCAAGATTCCTCTGTTCTTGCCCTCCTCCCAGCGTGCCTCAGAGTAGTCAGGGTCATCTCTAGGAGGAAAAGCAAGGTTAATCTGTGGTTTATTCAATCCTTGGTTTCTCTGCTGACATTACCAGCATTTAAAAATTCAATTTAAAAATCGCTTTTTCCTTTGCTTACCTGATGAAACCTGGTATTTGCTTTCCCAGCAACTATATCTCAAAATTGGATAATTAGTAAAGCAGTATATTGGAGAGCAGGTTCCTTTGCTACTTATTACATCAGCAGTTGTGCAAGACACTTGTAACTACCGACTTGGGTCTTAACTGAAATGGCTTTTTTATTTGTCTTCCTTTTAGTAGTAACCAAGTTCTATCCCATTAACTTTGTGTGTCTTACTTCCTCTAATCTGAATTTCCAAGGACTTGCCAAATTGATTCAGGTTAAACCCTAAAGGTGGGTGTCACTACTTGGCATCTATGGACCACAAGTAGTGGGGTTTGTAATAGTAGCTGCTGAGTATAGCCATGAGATTATGCAACAGCAGCAAACTTTAGGTCTTTCTCTGTATTGGCAATACCTCCCAGCTTTGTGTCATCCGCAAACTTTATTAGCACATTCCCACTTTTTGTGCCAAGGTCAGTAATAAAAAGATTAAATAAGATTGGTCTCCAAACCGATCCCTGAGGAACTCCACTAGTAACCTCCTTCCAGCCTGACGGTTCACCTTTCAGTGTGACCCGTTGTAGTCTCCCCTTTAACCAGTTCCTTATCCACCTTTTTATATCGATCCCCATCTTTTCCAGTTTAGCTAATAATTCCCCATGTGGAACCGTATCAAATGCCTTACTGAAATCGAGGTAAATTAGATCCACTGCATTTCCTTTGTCTAAAAAAAATCTGTTACCTTCTCAAAGAAGGAAATCAGGTTGGTACGATCTACCTTTTGTAAAACCATGTTGTATTTGGTCCCAATTACTATTGACCTCAATGTCCTTAACTACTTCAAAATTTTTTCCAAGACCTTGCATACTACAGATGTCAAACTAACAGGCCTGTACTTACCCGGATCACTTTTTCCCCCCCCTTCCTTAAAAATAGGAACTATGTTAGCAATTCTCCAGTCATACGGTACAACCCCTGAGTTTACAGATTCATTACAAATTTTTGCTAATGGGCTTGCAATTTCATGTGCCAGTTCCTTTAATATTCTTGGATGAAGATTATCTGGGCCCCCTGATTTAGTCACATTAAGCTATTCAAGTTTGGCTTCTACCTCAGATGTGGTAATATCTACCTTCATATCCTCCTTCCCATTTGTCGTCGTCCTCTTATCCCTAAGCTCCTCATTAAAGACTGAGGCAAAGTGTTTGTTTGTTTAGATATTGGCCCATGCCTAGATTATCCTTAACCTCCACTCCATCCTCCGTGATTAGCGGTTCCACTTCTTCTTTCTTTGTTTTCTTATTTATATGGCTATAGGACCTTTTAATATTGGTTTTAATTCCCTTTGCAAGGTCCAACTCTACATGGCTTTTGGCCTTTCTCACTTTATCGCTATATGTTCTGACCTCTGTAAGGTAGCTTTTCTTGCTGATCCTTCCCATCTTCCACTCCTTGTACGTTTTCTGTTTTTTCTTAATCACTTCTCTAAGGTGCTTGCTCATCCAGCTTGGTCTACAACTCCTGCCTATGAATTTTTTCCCCTTTCTTGGGATGCAAGCTTCTGATAGTTTCTGCAACTTTGACTTGAAGTAATTCCAGGACTCCTCTGCCTTTAGCTCCACAAGTTCTTCAGTCCAATCCACTTCCTGAACTAATTTCCTTAATTTATTAAAGTTAGCTCTTTTGAAATCAAAAACCGTAGTCACAGATCTATTTTTGTTTATCCTTCCATTTAGTTTGAACTGAATTAGCTCATGATCGCTCGAACCAAGGTTGTCCCCTACAACCATTTCTTCTATGAGGTCCTCACTACTCACCAAAACCAAACCTAAAATGGCATCCCCTCTTGTTGGTTCAGCAACTACTTGGTGAAGGAATCCATCAGCTATCGCATCCAGGAAAATCTGAGCCCTATTATTATTACTAACACTTGTCCTCCAGTCTATATCTGGGAAGTTAAAGTCTCCCATGATCACACAATTCCCATTAGTATTTACTTCATTAAAAACATTAAAGAGGTCTCTATCCATATCCAGATTGGATCCTGGCGGTTTATAGCACACCCCAAGCACTATCCCAGGGGAGGCTCTAGTAGCTTTCTTCCCCAATGTAATTTTTGCCCAGACATACTGTCTTATCCATTCCATCACTTCTTATTTCTTTACACTCTACCTCATCATTGATATACAATGCTACTCCACCACCTTTGCCTTTATTTCTGTCTTTTCTAAACAGCACATACCCTTCAATACCCGTACTCCAGTCATGACTACTATTCCACTATGTTTCTGTTATCCCTATAATATCTGGTTTCACTTCCTGCACCAATAGCTCTAGTTCCTCCATTTTGTTACCTAGGCTCCTCGCATTGGTGTACAAACAACATCTTAATTTTTGCTGTTTGGCCTTGACCACATTCTTTACCCAATTAGGCGCAGACATTCTACCGCCAGTATCACCTATTAGACTGGTATGTACACTACCCTTCCTCCTTATGTCTATTCTCCTACCCACGGCTGTATCCTTTCTTACTTTTTCTTCCCTCTCAATGTTAAAATCCGGCATGGAGATTACCTGGACATCTCCCAACCATCTCCCCCAGATTCCTAGTTTAAAGTTCTCTTGATCAGTTGTGCCATCCTCCATCCTAGAAGTCTATTTCCCTCCTTACTCAGATGACGTCCATCCCGAGAGAACAGTCCTCTGTCCAGGAATGCTTCCCAGTGGCCATACATCCCAAAGCCCTCCTTATAGCACCACTGCCTGAGCCATCTGTTGAGCTTCATAATCATGTCACGCCTTTGTTGCCCTTCTCTAGGAACAGGCAGAATCCCACTGAAGATCACCTGAGCCTCAGTTTCCTTAAGCATCTTCCCCAGACTGGCATAGTCTCCCTTGATAAGTTCCAGCGAGAATCTAGCCATATCATTTGTTCCCACATGAAGGACAATCAGGGGATTCTTTCCCACTCCCGTTAGGATCCTCTTCAGCCTCAGGTCCACATCTTGTACCTTAGCACCCGGCAGACAGCGCACCCTTCTGTTCTCTGGATCAGCTCTTGTTACAGGCCTGTCTGTTCTTCTCAGTAAGGAGTCCCCAATCACGTAGACCTGCCTTTTCCTGGTGATGATGCGATTCTCCAATCTATCTCCTGTTCCCTCTGGCTGCAAGTCCTCTCGATTCCTATTGTCCCTTGCAGTCCTCCGCAACCCATCCCGTAACCTCCTGGGACTCATATTTGGTGTTCTCTCCATTGACTCTTGCCCTCTTCCTATAGGACTAGCTGTTGTTCTCTTCTTCCTTGCCCTCTCACCTTCAGTGACCACCTGTTGTGCCCCTTCTTCATTTTCCAAGTCCGCAAACCTGTTCCTGAGCTCTTTTTCCTTCACTAGCCCGTCTTTTCTTCTGCCTGGTTCTCTTAGTCACATGCTTCCACTGTCCACTTTCCTCACCCAATAGTATCCCCTCAGAGTTCTTTGGTCCTGCTTCCATTTGCAAGTCTGAGCTTTTTCTCTTCAGCCTCCTCATGTCTTTGCTTCATCATCTGCTCGAACCCCCTTCTAAACTCAGAGTTTCCATCTGCATCTCCAATCCTAGGATCTTTCCTTCCATCAGCTCTATCAGGCGGCACTTCATGCAGATGAAACTCTTTTCAGGTACCCCCTCCAGGATCATGTACATGCTGCCGCTTCTACATCCAGTCATCTTCATTGTGTCTTCCACTACTTGGGTCACTACCACTGCTGCCTCTGTATCTGTCATCGCCTTCTCACCTAAGTCCTGTTAGTCTGGGAAACACAAACCAAACCAAAACACCACCCACAGCAAAACAAACCCCCAACGAGCACGAAAACACTGCCAGACCACCCCACACTCCTTTCACTAACCTGTCAGTTCCTTTGCCTGGCTCTCTTAGTCTTCCCTCCCCTCCTCCCCCCAATTCCCCTGTTTACAGCTCTGTTTGCTGGCTCCTGTGCCGCAGCAGCTGTCTGTGCCGCTGGCTGGCTGGTATTCTGTTGTGGCTAATTCCGCATAATGAAGGCTAAAAGTGTGCATAGCTATCTTAAAGTTCTTCAGTCACTCCAGGGGATCTCAATAATATCCCACCAATAGTAGAACTGGCCTCACCCCAGAGTATCATCTGTGCATGATTCAGTTAAGCAAGGTAGAAGGACAAGAATCTTTGTGTGGGGAACCATTTCTTCATTCATCACCTCAGAAATGCTCTTAGAAGTCAGGCCATTCTGTTTTGCTCACTTTTTAGACCATTGAGCAAGAAAGTTAGAACTGAAGGAAGCTGCAGCGTGAACCTCCAAGCAGGTCACTGTGTTTGAAAATGCTGAAGAACGTGGCTGGATTTTGGGATCACTGCAAGGAATCCCAAGGATGAATGTTTTGGGAAAACAATCTTGTGTCAAAATGGATCAAACCCGGATCAAGGATGCTTATCTATGTCACATATAGAGGGTTGAATTTAAGCATCTCACTAGATTTGATCAGAAAACAACTCTAATTGTCATTCCCTGAAGGGAGTGGGGGTACTTTCACCTTTCCCTAGAGCAGTGCTAGAGGTCATCAGTTCATGATAATACACATCATTTGATTACTACATGGGATTGTGGGTGTGAAGGATGCTGGATATTAGGATATCTTGGTTAGATGGCGTATGGTGAAACAAGGTAATTTAGTGCTTAAAGCACAGGATTGGGCATTAGGAGACATAGGTTCTATTCCTAGAAGTTCCATCGACTCACTCTTTGACTGTGGAGAAGTCACTTCGCCTTTTTGTGTCAGTTTTCCCCATAAGTAAAATGGACCCAAAATTCTGACTGACCTTATAAGGTTGTTATGAGATTTAAAGGGACCTTAATCTCGTTAATTTCAAAGACTGAATTAAAAATAGTTCGAGATCTGGCACCTGCTCCTGAGTCACTCTGTCAATTTTTGTTGTTTTTACAATAATATTTTCCTTCAATTTATTTTCCCATTACTGTATGAAACTGTCATAAATAAGGGAAACTGACTATACAGGGGGAAACCGTGAAATTGACTAGACTGCTGTCAAATACACAAAGTAAACAAACATATATGTATTTTTTCCTTTATCTCTTTCAGCTAAGTATTGCAAGTGGTAATAGCGTATACACCATTTTCAGACAGTTGTGATTTTTTTTTTTTTTTTAAATTTGACAGTGCCCTTTTAATGTTTCCACAGCATGTTGAGCTTGGATGGAAGCCACTTTCTAAACATCATGATAGGCAAAATGTACTGTTACCTGAGGAGAAATAGTCTACTCTCAATGATCAAGAAAACTCTGCTGGATTACCCTCATTACTGGAATTGTTTCAGCCATAATGTAGAAAAGGCCTCTGATTCAACCACTTCCACTACAGACAGTCATTCTTGCCATATATTGCAGATACTGGATTGAAAGCACACTCTGGTTTAGAAGGCAGACACATGCTTTCTTACAATGTGCAAGTCATTGGAATGAATGGGGAAATCTAGTGTGTGTGCTTGCTCTGTAACTGTATGTTTTATATCCTTAGGGAATGTCTACACTACAAAATTAGGTCGATTTTATAGAAATCGATTTTATACAGTCGGTTGTGTATGTCCCCACTAAGCACATTAAGTCGGCGGAGTGTGTCCTCAATACCATGGCTAGCATCGACTTCTGGAGTGGTGCACTGTGGGAAGTTATCCCACAGTTCCCGCAGTCTCCGCTGCCCATTGGAATGCTGGGTTAAGCTCCCAGTGCCTGATGGGGCAAAAACATTGTTGCGGGTGGTTTTGGGTACATGTCGTCAGTTGCCCTTCCCTCCCTCCATGAAAGCAACAGCAGACAATCGTTTCGTGCCTTTTTTCCTGGGTAACCCGTGCAAACGCCATACCACGGCAAGCATGGAGCCCGCTCAGCTCACCGCTGCTGCTATGAGCATTGTAAACACCTCGCACGTTATCCTGGAGTATGTGCAGAACTGGGCTAAGAGATGCCACCACGAGGATGATTGTGATGAGAACATGGACACAGACGTTCCTGAAAGCACGGGCTGCGGCAATTGGGACATCATGGCGGCAGTGGGGCTGGTTGATACAGTGGAACACCGATTCTGGGTCCGGCAAACAAGCACAGACTGGTGGGACCGCATAGTGTTGCAGATATGGGATGATTCACAGTGGCTGCAAAACTTTTGCATGCATAAGGGCGCTTTCATGGAACTTTGTGACTTGCTTTCCACCCTGAATCGCAGGAATACCAAGATGAGAGCTGCCCTGACAGTTGAGAAGCTAGCGGCGATAGCCCTGTGGAAGCTTCAACGCCTGACTGCTACCGGTCAGTTGGGAATCAATTTGGAGTGGGCAAGTCTACTGTGGGGACTGCTGTGATCCAAGTAGCCAATGCAATCACTGATGTTCTGCTATCAAGGGTAGTGACTCTGGGAAATGTGCAGGTCATACTGGATGGCTTCGCTGCAATGGGGTTCCCTAAACTGTGGTGGGACGATAGACCGAAAGCATATCCCTACCTTGGCACCGGATCACCTTGCCAGCCAATACGTAAACTGCAAGGGGTACTTCTCAATGGTGCTGCAAGCACTGGTGGATCACAAGAGATGTTTCACTGACATCAGCGTGGGATGGCCAGGAAAGGTGCATGACACTCGCATCTTTAGGAACTCCGAACTCTTTGAGCAGTTCAAGAAGGGACTTACTTCCCAGACCAGAAAATTACCGTTGGGGATGTTGAAATGCCAATAGGTATCCTTGGGGACCCAGCCTACCCCTTGCTCCCATGGCTCATGAAGCTGTACGCAGGCAGCCTGGACAGTAGTAAGGAGCAGTTCAACTATAGGCTGAGCAAGTGCAGAATGGTGGTAGAATGTGCCTTTGGAGGTTTAAAAGCTCGCTGGCACTGTTTGCTGACTAGGTTAGACCTCAGCGCAACCAACATTCCCATTGTTATTGCTGCTTGCTGTGTGCTCCATAATATCTGAGAGTAAGGGGGAGATGTTTATGGTGGGGTGGGAGGTTGAGGCAAATGGCCTGGCGGCCAATTTTGAGCAGCCAGACACCAGGGCGATTAGAAGAGCACAGCTAGGCGTGCTGCGCATCAGAGAGGCTTTGAAAACCAGTTTCATGACTGGCCAGGCTACGGTGTGACAGTTGTGAGAGTTTCTCCTTACTGCAAACGCGCCCCCTTTGTTGATTTTAATTCCCTGTAAGCCAACCACCCTCCCCCGTTCGATCACAGCTGGCAAAGGAAATAAAGTGACTATTGTTTTGAAACCATGCATTCTTTCTTTATTAAAAAAAAAAAAAAAAAAAGTGAGATAACTGACAAGGTAGCCCGGGTGGGGTGGGGTGCAGGAGGAGGGAAGAACAAGGCCACATTGCTTATTGTAGCCACACTACAAATCAAAACTATTTGAATGACAGCCTTCTGTTGCTTGGGCCATCCTCTGGAGTGGAGTGGCTGGATGCCCGGAGCCTCCCCCACCACGTTCTTGGGCGTCTGGGTGAGGGGGATATGGAACTTGGGGAAGAGGGCAGGCGGTTATACAATGGATGCAGTGGGGGGGGGGGTCTGTACTCTTGTTGGCTTTCCTACAGTGCCAGCAGACGCTTCCTCATGTCCATTTGCTCTCTCATTAGCCTCAGCATCGCCTCCTGCCTCTGCTCTTCGCGCTCATTTAATGCTTTCCTGGCCTCTGCCACTGAATGCCTTCGTGCATTAAGCTGTGCCCTATCAGTGTGGGAGGACTTCATGAGCTCAGAAAACATGTCATTGCGAGTACGTTTTTTTTTTCCGCCTTCTAATCTGCGATAACCTCAGGGACAGAGATGATAGGGGGAGCATAGAAACATTTGCACCTGGGGGTAGATAAAAAGGGAGAGTAAAATTTAAGATACATTTCTGAGAACAAAAAGGACACTTTCACAGTGAATCAAGCAATTCACAGCAGACAGTACATGTGCTTTAGGTACAAGGTCACATTTTGCCTTTTATATTGAGCACCTGCTGGTATGGTGACACATCACAAATGGCTGGGCAACAGAATTCGGTTTCCAGGCAGCCATGGTAAGCCTTTTGGTACGTGGGGTTGGCTTCTTACGCCTTCATAACATGTGGGAATGGTTTCAAACTGCAGCGCCATCCTTTCCCATAGCAAGCAATGCCGGTTGGGTTTCACATTTAAAAGCAGGGGCTGCGGTTCTTGGGTGGATGTGCAGCGCACACCTCCCCCCACCCCACCGTGTGGCTATTTTCTGGGACACCCCTCCCCCTGCCGCGTGGCTATTCTCTGAGATGATCCCTTTTAGCCAAGTGCAAGCAATCCAGCATGAACGGGGTCCTTTTACTGTTCCCTTACAAAAATTCCCCTATTTCAACCAGGTGACCATGAATGATATCACTCTCCTGAGGCTAACACAGAAAGATAAAGACCGAATGTTGCTTGAGTGCGACCAAAACCCAGGACCATTCTCTGCAAGGCTTTGCGCTACAATGATTCCAGACTACTTGCCACTGGCTTGATGTGGTAAAGTGTCCTACTGTGGAGGATGAAATAAGTCAGCCCTCTGCAAAAACCTTCTGCAAAGGCTTTCGGAGTACTTCCAGGAGAGCTTCATGGAGATGTCCCTGGAGGATTCCTGCTCCATCCCCAGACATGTTAACAGACCTTTCCAGTAGCTGTACTGGCCGTGAATGCATCCCAATTCTTCAGGGCAAATCAAACATTAAACACTATTGCTTTTAAACCCTATACTGTAGTTACAAATGTGCACTCACCAGAGCTGCCTTCTCCGGCTTCAGGGTTGGGGATCCCACCTTGGTAGGGTATTTTGGCTCCAGGGTGACAAAAAGGTTCTGGCTGCCAGGGAGAATGGATTCACCGCTTGCCTGCTGCACATTTTCCTCCTCCTCCTCCTCAGCCACAAAATCCTTCTCCCTGTTGCGAGACTCCCCCCTTGCAGGTGTCCATGGACAGTGGTGGGATAGTGGTAGGGTCTCCCCCCTAGAATGCCATGCAGCTGATCATAGAGGTGGCATGTAGGGGGCTCTGACCTGGATCGACCGTTTGCCTCCTTTGTCTTTTGGTAGGCTTCCCTGAGCTCCTTAACTTTGACGCGGCACTGCTGTGTGTCCCTGTTGTAGCCTCTCTCCACCATGCCCTGTGTGATTTTGGCATATATATTAGCATTTCTTCTTTTTGATCGGAGTTTGGCCTGCAGAGATTCTTCTCCCCGTACAGCAATCGGATCCAGTGTCTCCCTTTCGGTCCATGCTGGAGCTCGTTTGTGATTCTGGGGGGACTGCATGGTCACCTGTGCTGCTGAGCTCGCCACGCTGATCAAACAGGAAATGAAATTCAAAATTTCCCAGGGCTTTTCCTGTGTACCTGGCTAGTGCATCGGAGTTCAAAGTGCTGTCCAGAGCGGTCACATTGGAGCACTCTGGGATAGCTCCTGGTAGCCAATACTGTCGGATTGCATCTGCACTACCCCAAATTTCACCGAGCAAAGTCAATTTTAGCGCAACTTCCCTCGCCGGGGAGGAGTACAGAAGTCGATTTTAAGAGCCCTTTAGGTCTACAGAACGGGGTTGGTTGTGTAGACACATTCATTTTAAAATAGACCTAACACGGCTAAATTCGACCTAACCCCGTAGTGTGGACCTGGGTTTAGGGCAAAATTAATCCCTGGTTTAACTACTTTGAATTGAATGGAGTTGCACCAGTAGTGAATTTGGCCTCTAAATTCCAGAGCCGTGTGTTCACTGATAGAGTGGAGAATAAGAGGAGAGTGTTCCTTTTGAAGGCAAGATGAGAGCTAATCAAATCTCATGCTTCAGCTGGTCACTTGCATTAAGAAACTCCCCTTCCTCTTCATATACACACTCTCCATCACCTAATTATACAGTGTTATACAATATATCCAGATGTATTATGGATTATTTTCCCCCCTTTGCTAAAAGTATCCGGCAGAGAGTGGATACTGGACTAGATGAATCAGTGGTTGATCCACTATAGCAGGAGGTGGGATACTAGGGCTAGATGGACCAATGCACTCATCTGATTGCTGCATCGAGAAGGTAAGAAACTGCACTAGATAGGCATCATGCTTCTCTAGATCAAACTCTCTGAAACAAGCTAGTGGTGTTCTGTGGGTGGTGGTCCTATTGTATTCCACTGAGGGTTATACACATGTGGCATGTGTCAGGAGCTGGAGATTTTGAAAGTAGTAGTCCATGTGTGTGTCCTTGTTCCACCTCATGGTTTCGACAGAGGCAGTAAATGGTGTGGCGGACCGACTGCACCCTCAGTTTCTTCTCGCTACTCTCCAAGTTGGAGCTTCTGCTGTTCTCTCATCCCTTGTGATGCACTTTCCACATTTTACTGAAAAGCTGTTTTATTCTTGTCTTCTTCGTCTGTGCCTCGATGCGAGGATGATGTCTGCCAAGGGGATTCATTGGTGATGTTTTTTAAGTGGCTGAGGAGCCTAATTCTTGCCCTGCAGATTTTCCCACAAGGTGGATTTTTCCCACAAAAGTGATAGGGGTAATCTTGGAGGAGACATAATTGTTGGCTGGAGTGTTGTGCCCTTTCTTTCCTCCTTTGTCACTTCTGTCTCATGAGCACGTCTGTTCTCCTCAAAGTGAGCGGTGGCTTGGTGTATGGTGTGGTGCCACTGTGTTCTGTTCTCCAAGTCCTCCTAGTTTTTTGAGTTGATGCCTCCCTTTTTAAGGTGTAATTTCGGTATGTCTTTTGAAGCACTTCCGTTGTCCTCCGTGAGCCCTTCTTCCCTGACTTAACTGAGAGAAGAGTACTTGCTTTGGGAGGTGAGTGTCAGACATACATACACAATGACCAGCCCAGCGGAGTTGGTGTTTCATGACCTGTGCTTTTATGCTGCTGATGTTGCCTGCAGTGAGAATCCTGATGTTAGTGCATTGGTTTTCCCAGCTGATCCTGAGAATGCTCCTGAGGTAGCTCTGCTGGAACCACTCCAGCTGTTTGAGATGTCTTCTGTAGGTCACCTAGGTCTCACACCCATAGAGAAGTGTGGGGATGACAACTGCCTTGTAAACCAGGATTTTGGTACCTGTTTGTAGATCCCTATAATTGAAGACTCGTTTGAGTAGTCTTTCAAAAGATGTGCTGGCACAGTGGATCCTGTATTCAGTTTCTGTGTCAGTGCTGGCTGTTTGGGAGAAGTGGTTGCCAAGGTACGGAAAATGATCCACATTTTCCAGGGGTTCTCCGCTGATGGTGATTTGTGGAGTACGAAGAGTAGTTTGTGCAGGTGAGGGCAGGTAGAGTACCTTGGTTTTCCTGATGTTGAGAGAGAGACTCAGGCTGTGATAGGCATCTGCAAAAAGATTTAGGGTACTTTACAGGTTGGCCTCTGTGTGCAAGAATGATAGTCATCTGCATACTGAAAGTCAGTGATGCCAATTCTCAAGAGCTTAGATTTTGTTTGAAGACATCGGAGGTTGAGGAGTTGGCCATCCATACAATACTCAATCTTGTATATAGTTAATGTTTTATTGGTTTTGTAGTAGGTTTTAGTGTTAGTAGTAGTTTTCTTAGGATTTAAGGACTTAGGGATGCTGCTTTGGCAATTTTCCACCTACTAGCCCCTCCCTCCAGCACGCACACCTGGGTACTGGATTATGCCCAAGATCTGCGCTTCCTGCAGAAGGTGCACATGGTCCACCGCTCCTGTAATGGCGGCAAGAATATCTGAAGACTCTGTTGGCCCAGTGGCAGTATCCTCCCTTTCCTCAGCACAGGAGCCAGTGGTACCCAGCTCCATGGGGACCGCCACAGCAACTTCTGGATCCACATGGTTGGTCATACTAGGGATCTTGGCCCCAGAATCTACCTTTGGAACCGTCTCGAGGAGGAGTCGTCCCCCTCTTCACCTCCCTGGTCTTTGTCAAGTAGACATTCAGAACCAGGGTTGGAGGATGCACCAGTCAGCCCAACTTCCGACTGCCAGATCCAGAGCGGTTCTCTCCTCATCTCCGGATGTCATGCTGCCAGATCTGGAGAGGTTCCCTCACCCTCATCTCTGGATGCGGCAGTGTCCTTGACTCCTTCCTCTCTCCGAAAGACTATTGCCATTTACAGGAGTTGTTAAGGGTGGCTGAGGCATTCCGCATTCCACTGGAGGAGGTGTAGGGTACAGCCAGCATCAGTTACTGGACATTCTGCATACACTGGTACTGGACAGAGTGGTGCTACCAAGCAACAGTGTAATTCTCCAACAGGCCCACACCGTCTGGCATACCCCGACAACTTGTGCGCCCACTCTGAAGGGGACAGAAAAGAAATACTATGTACCAGTGAAATCTGAGTGTCTGTTTTTTCACTCCCCATCCAATTCCTTGGTTATTCAAGCCGCTACAGAGCGGGCCAGGCGGCAGCACCCACGTTCCACTCCGACTGACGAGGGTAAAGAGCCTGGACCTCCTGGGTCGGAAGGTCTGTTTGTTGGCGAACTTTCAGTTCCACATCTGTAATTACCTGGCATTACTGGCAAAATATGACTCTGAATTATGGCCAGTTAGCAGAATTTGCAGACAAACTTCTCCAGCAGGACTGTGCCAGGTTATTTTACAGGAAGGCAAACTGGTTTCCAGGACGACACTCCAGGCTGCGGTAGATTCAGTGGACATGTCTTTAGGCACTATGGCCACAAGTATAGTTATGAAGAGGGAATCCTGGTTACGTTCCTCTGGTTTCCTGAGGGAGGTACAACACACAATTGAGGACCTCCCCTCTAATGAATCTCGCCTCTTCAACTGGAAGACTGATGATTCACTACCTTCAAAGACTAGAACCACCCTGTGATCTCTGGACGTTTATACACCAGCACTCAAAATGTAAATTCTGTCTGCCACCTCCTGCACAACTGTACAGAGCCCCTCAGTTTTTCCGTCAGCGGCCCTGTGAGCCTCCTCACAAGTGTCAAAATCCTCATTGACCCTGTCCGCCTGGCCTGTCAGCACAGTTCTGAACACCACATGCTCAACCGTCACATTAGCAATATTTGAGTGCAAATAGAGAACTGTCAACCATATTGCACCCTACTGTTCTTGCACCCCACTTGCCTTGCTCTCTTTCTACCAGTCTGGCATGTGATATCAGATAAGTGGGTCCTGGATGTCATTCAACATAGCATCGTGAACTCGATCGTATACCATCTCATTCACATTCCCAGTCCCACTTCCAGGACCACTCTCATGACAGTATCCTCATCCTACAGGTAGATTCCCTTCTGAGGAGAGGGGCGATAGACCCTGTGCCCACGGCCATCCAAGGCGCAGGTTTCTACTTCCACCTACTTCCTGGTACTCAAAAAAATGGGATGATGGAGACCAGTCCTAGATCTCAGTCATCTCAACTGCTTCATACACAAGCCAAAGTTTCCTATGGTCATGCTCATGGCCATCAGCCCTTCGCTAGAAAAAGACGTGGTTTACGGCTCTCAATATGCAAGATGCTTACTTTCACATAGATATCCATCTGACCGACATGATTCCTGAGGTTTACCCTGGGCCCTTAGCATTTCCAATACAGGGTTTTACCGTTCAGACACACCACTTCCCTCCAGGTCTTCACCAAGCTTGTCTCTGTAGTGGTGGCCTACCTCCGGCGTCAAGGGGTCCTCATCTTCCCTTATCTCAACAACTGGCTGCTGTTAGTGCGATCCAGAGGCAAGGCTCAAGCATCAACTTCCCTGCTGCTTCTACTCCTCTCCTCTCCTCCTTGAGGGTGAGTGTAAATGTTGGAAAATGGACATTGGACCCCACACAGTCCCTCAAGTTCATCAGGGTACGCATCAATATGGTCTCTGTGCGTGCCTATCTACTGCAGGACAGATTCCTGACCCTGTTGGAACTGATTGTTTCAGTGAGTTCCCTACAGCAGTGGATGGACCCAGATCAGGTTTGCATTGGAATGCTGTTCCATCTGTTCTCCCCAAGCATGACCATCATTATGGATGAACACATGATGCAAGGGACTTAGTCCGCTTGGGAATCCAGGATGCACATAAACACCTAGAACTTAGGTCAGTATGGACAGCATCACTTACTTCTCCTGTCCATATGCTCCCACCATATTTTCATCTTGTCGGACAATAACAGTACAATGTACTACATAAACAAGGGGGCAGGAGGTTGCCAGCACTTTGTGCATAAGTGGTTTGCCAATGGAAATGGTGCATTGCACACGGTATCCTGTTGTCAACGGCTTATCTCCCGGGGACTAAGAAAATGATTGCAGATGCTCTCAGCGGGAATTTCGTGGCCAACCACAAATGGGAGCTGTACAACTCTATGGTCAGACATTTTTCACCATTTGGGGACTCCGGTCAGGGATCTCTTTGCCTCCCGCACTAACACCAGATGCATCCAGTACTGTTCCGGGGTGGGCTCAGAGTCCACTCCCTAGTCATTGGCTGGTTGGACCAGAACAATTATGCCTTCCCTCCCTTACCACTCCTTCCCCACATCCTTCAAGATTTGGCAGGAGACAGCAACGGTCATTCTGATTGCCCCTTTCTGGCCTGACCAGTTCTGGTTTCCTTCCCTTCTCTGCATGTTGAAGCATCCTCCTCTACCGCTACTGACGTTCCCGGAACTGCTCAGGCAACACAATAGTGGGATCAGATATCCCGATCCACAAATGGTTCACCTGAGAACATGTTTTTTGGATAGAAGTCCTCTCTGGTAGCAGGAAGTAATCCATGAAGCGGTCCTACCAAGCCAAATGGAAATGCTTTACCTCCTGGGCTCAGTTCAAAGGTCTTGATCCTGAGACCATATGCATTCCTCTTCTTGGATTTTCTCCTATCCTGAAGGCATTGGGACTTGCTCTCAGCTCTGTCAAAGTGCATGTAGTGATCATTAGTGTTTTTTCCACCCCACTGTGGAGAGGCACTTGGTTGTCACTCACCCATTGACTGACTGTACAATTCTGGAAGGGCTCAGTGGGGAGATATCTTCTTGTTCAATCCATCGCTCCCCAGTGGGACCTCAACCATGTCCTCATGGCATTGATGAAGTTGCCCTTTGAACCTCTGGCCTCCTGCTGCCTTTCCCTTCTTTCCATAAAGGCTGCTTTTGTGAGAGCTGTTACCTTGGTGAGAAGGGTGGGTGAATTGGGGGCCATGATGGCGGACCCTCCTTTCACCATGTTCCATAAGGACAAAGTTTCCAAAAACTTGGGATGCAAACACAGGAAAAAAGTGGTTTCCTGCTTTCACCTCAACCAACCCATACACTTATCTTACCTACCTTTTTGAAGCCAGAATACAGTAGGGACCATCACTCGAAAAAGGAGGTTACTTACCTCTAACTGGAGGTTCTGCAAGATTTGTGAATTTGATTTGCAGTGAAGGAACTGAGGGGGCGTTTGGTCTGCCCCGCCCTTTATCTCCTAGGTCGAAACCATGAGGAGGAACAAGGGCGCATGTGCAGACCAGTGGACTACTACTACAAAATCTCCAGCTTTGGACACATGGTGCATGCATATAACTCTTAGTGGAATACAGATAGGGACAGCACCTTGAAGAACCACCAGGACTTCATCCTTCAGTCTATCCTGTTTTCTTGTAGTGCAGCATTTAAAATGATGAATTAGCTCTAGCAAGTGAGGGTATGAGAATTCAAGGTATGTCTGCTCTCCCCCCTCAGGAGGTCCCAGAGCCCAAGCTGCAGTCTGAGTCCGAATGTCTACACTGCAGTTAAACAGCCTTGTAGTTTGAGTCCCAGGGAGCTGACACGGGCCATCTGCAGTTGTTTAATTGTGGTATAGACATACAGTCAGAAGAGTAGAAAATGCCCATCTAGGATTATAGGAGTTTGTGTTGGAAAAGATCTGTAATTGGTCATCTAGTAGTCTATTTTCTTGCCTTGTTGGGAAGTACCGCAGAACTTTTGACTTGGAGCATAAGGATTCTTTTCAATATTTTTGCACTGACAACACAGAAGTAGGAGGTGTTTGGATTGAATTGCATACTTAACCTCAATTCTGAACAAAGAAAATGTATCTAACTTTGAGAGTCAATTTAACAAATGGAGATAATGGTGTGAATGCCATGGGCAGAGCTGTAATGTCCAGTCTTGTTTCTGCTTAATCATTGGTGTAATCTCTTAAGCCAGTCTGTCCAGATTTGATGCCTGCAAAGCTCCAAATGCATTACCAGCCTGGTAGGCTCCCTCCTCCAGAGTGAATTATCTGTTACCATCTTTGTGGTGCATTTCCCTGGGCTGTATACTGGGAGGAGGATGTGACAAACTGACCTAATGGTTTGTGTGAGCACAGGAAATCTGGCTAAGTAAGAAATATAGGTTTAAAAGAAATTCATAGTTACTGATTAATTTTGGGCAGATGAAAATTGAACCTCTGCACATAAACATGTAGCCTTCAACTTGGTTATTTACAACTAGCCCTTAAAACTGTTCAGAACAGATAATCAGCAATAAACTAAGGATTTGGCTACAAAAAGGAATATTACATGGCTGAATTAGAGCCAGTTAGACTGTCTGTAATGGGGTGGCACTCACCTCTTGTGAGCGCCCCCTGTTCGAGAGTGTGCATGCCTGCAGTTTTTCTCAATTTCACAGTGCCCCCTGTTGGCTGCTGCATTTGTCAGGCAGGTCTTCAGTTACTCAGGCCTCTGGCCAAGACTCTCACAGTCCATGTGCAAACAGACAAACACCCTTTCTGGGGGTATAAGTCCAAAACACCCTGCAGCTCTTCCCAGGCTCAGTCCTTTGTCCAACCGGGCCCATCACAGTACCCCTCCATTGGCAACGTCTCTCTAGCTCTCCCCTGGCTCAGACCCTGTTGGTCAGACTGAGGACTGATCTCAGTACCGTAGTTGACCCGCTTGTGTGTGAAGGTTCGTGCTCTGGGATGGAGCACCCAGCACTCTGGGATGCAGCTTCCTCCCTGGAGGTTCTCTGCCTTCCCTTTAGTCCTCTGATTCCAGCTCTTTAGATGTGTCAGTCTCAGTTCAGCCTCCTTCTGGAGAAGAGGGAGTAACAGGTGCACATACAGTCCCTTCCCTGGGCCTGTCTAAACTCCCTTCTCTCAGGGCACAGCCACTTCCCCAATGGCTGATGGGTGGAGGCTAGGGGGACCTGGGCCCTCCCACTACTCTAGGTCCCAGCCCAGGGACCCTCTAAGTATCGGCCATGTGCCACGCCCTTTTAACTAATTGCATTCCCCTGGGCCACTTCCACTTCCCTGTAGCCCATCTTAATTGAGTCCTGGCAGCCAGCCAGAAGCTGTTCCCTCACTTTTTTTGGTCCCTGCCAGCAACTACCTGCCTTAGCCTTTGCAGCCCGTGGAGTCAGTCAGGAGCACCTCTTGCTCCCTGATTCTTGCAAGCAGACTGAACTCACTCTGGCCCTGCAGCTCCTTTTATATGGGCCTGCTTGGCCCTGATTGGCTGCTCCGTGCAGCCCCTCTCATTGGCTGTGTCCCATACTGCTGCTCTAGGCAGCTTGGAGGACCTCTCCACTGCTCCTTTCCTGACACAAATGTGACAGGACCATGAGGCCTCCAGCAGGGGGCCTCTGGGCCTAATCCACCCCCTCACAATGACACTCGGAAGAAAGTTGACACGCACACACCACTCTGTCAGATTGAGTAAATTGGGAGAATCAGTTCAAACTCTATTCCAACTCGGTAGGTGATGGTGCTGAATATATATGTTGGAACAGAAGTGTAAATATCATAGGTGCAGAAGAGTCTGTGTTCTGACAGTAGTAGATGCCTGTGTGACTTTTTGGAAACTGAAGATCGTAGGATCTTCTAGGTTTATAGCCACAATATCCCACATTTATATAGCAGTTTCCATTTCAGGGTCTCAAAGCTCCTTCCCAGTGTTAATTGATTAAATCTCCAGATACCCTTGTAACATAAAGAAAAGGAGTACTTGTGGCACCTTAGAGACTAACCAATTTATTTGAGCATGAGCTTTCGTGAGCTACAGCTCACTTCATCGGATGCATACTGTGGAAACTGCAGAAGACATTATATACACACAGAGACCATGAAACAATACCTCCTCCCACCCCACTGTCCTGCTGGTAATAGCTTATCTAAAGTGATCATCAAGTTGGGCCATTTCCAGCACAAATCCATGTTTTCTCACCCTCCGCCCTCGTATTCCCATTTTCTCAATGAAGAAAATGAGGTCGAGAGAAGTTATGGGACTTACCTGAGGTCACAAAGTGAGTAAGCGGCAGAGGTGAGAATAGAACATCGTCCTTCATGATTCCAGGCATTTTGCTTCTAAATACGAATATAATTCATATTTTGACTTCTGTATAAGTGACCTAATTTTCAAAGTTACTGGGCATTGGCAGCCTCATATGTTTGTCAGGATGAAAATCAGGCCACTTACGTAGGTGCCTGATTTCAGTCATTCAAGATTTAAAAGCATAAAATGTCCTAAGCCCAACACTGCCATCCTCTTTCACTTCCTAATAAGAGTTCAGACCATTGGGATCAAGTCCTTCCTTCGCCTCCCAAGCCTCTAAAAAATGATTAGGGTAGCATTCTTCCTACACCCCATATTGGAGGACACTGATCTAAACTGAAGCGTTGCTTAGTTTGAGCGAAGGGGTCCTGGGTTCTATTTCTGATTCTGCACTTTGTGGCTTATTGGACTCCATGACACCTGTATATTATAGGGGGCAGGTAGCACCATCTGTTATCATGGTTGCCTAAGCAAAGGGAGGGTATCAGGTCTATTTTAGATCTAAGACAGCTAAACAAGTTCCTAAAGAAAATAAGCTAGAGTGACCAATCACAATTTTATGTTATCCCTTCCATAGATCACAGGGACTGGTATGTTGCCCTTAACTTAAAAGATACTTATTTTCATGTGGTAATTCACCAGAACCCCAGAAAATTCCTCAGGTTTATGGTCAACGGATCCCAATATCAATTCACAGTGCTGCCCTTTGGCCTGTTAGTAGCTCCTCTCATATTCATAAAGTGCATGGCTGTGGTAGTGGAGTTCCTGTGAAAGTCAGGAGTCCATGTATTCGCTTAACTAGATGACTGGTTAATGAGAGGTTGATACAGGTCCGAGGTACTGTCCAGCATGGCCACTAGACAGTCCAGCTTCAGTGCATTGGGGCACCGAATCAATCAGGATAGATTTCTCCAGTACAAAGAAAAATAATTTATTGGGGTGGTCCTGGAGTCTACAAAGGCCAAGGCTTATCATAGAATATCAGAGTTGGAAGGGACTTCAGGAGGGCATCTAGTCCAACCCCCTGCTCAAAGCAAGACCAATCCCCAATCTTTGCTCCAGATCCCTAAATGGCCCCCTCAAGGATTGAGCTCACAACCTTGGGTTTAGCAGGCTAATGCTCAAATTGCTGAGCTATCCCTCCCCCATTGGCTTTCTTGCCAAAATTAAGATTCCAAATGATATGGGTCATTGCTCTAGATCGGGGTGGGCAATAATTTTCGCAGGGGGGCCACTCCACGAATTTTGGTATATTAATTTTAACTGTATTAATTAAGTGGGTGTGGGGTCTGGGACGGAGTTTAGTGCAGGAGGGAGTTCTGGGCTGGGGCAGAAGATTGGGGTGCAGGATCTGGGAAGGAGTTTGGGTACAGGAGGGGGTTCTGACCTGGGGCAGGGGCTTGAGGTGCGGGGGGGGCAGGGTCTGGGAGTGAGTTTGGGTGTAGGAAGGGGTCCTGACCTGGGGCAGGGGGTTGAGGTGCAGGTTCTGGCCAAGAGGGGCTTACCACAGGTGGCTCCAGCTGGTGGCGCAGCAGGGCTCAGGCAGGCTGCTTGCCTGCCATAGTCCCACGCCGCTCCCGGAAGCGTTCGCAGCCAGCTGCTGCTGGCATGTCTCTGCACACCCCTTGGGGAATGGGGGTAGTGGGTCTCCTTGCACTGCCTGTGCCTGCAAGCACCGCCCCCACAGCTCCCATTGTCCAGTTTCTGGCTAATGGGAGCTGTGAGGACGGTGCTGGCGGTGGGGACGGTGCGTGGAGTCTGTCCGTCTGTCGCGTCCCCCGTCCCCCCCCTTGCCAGGGGCGCACAGAGACATTCCAGCAGCAGCCGGCTGCTTCTGGGAGCTGTGTGGGGCCACAGCAGGCAGGCAGCCTGCCTGAGTGCCCTGCTGCAATGCAGGACTTTTAGTGGCTCAGACTCGGAGATTGTGAAGGGGCAGAGAAGGCCGGACAGAAATGTTAGGTCGGATCTGGCCCATGGGCCTTATTTTTTCCCCCCCTGCTCTAGATCTAAAGATGCATCCTGTCATTACAGCACAAAACTGCCTTAAGTTTCAAGGGCACATGGCAGCGTGCACTTAAATGGGTGCAGCATGCCAGGGTGCACTTCAGGAAACTACAAAGCTGGCAGGCTGCGGTGTATTCACCAGACCATCATCATATAGACATAGTGGTTCAAGTGCCTACTAAGGTCTTGTCTTCCCGGGCCTGGTGGATAAAACCGCTGAGTGTTTGTATGGGAGTCCCCTTTGCTCCTCCACAAGTCACTAACCCTAGTCACAGATGAATCAGATCTAGGTTGGTGAGCTCACTTAAATTCCTTTAGACACAAGGTCTTTGGTCTATCTGTGACCTAAAGCTCAATATAAATGTCAGGGAGCTTCAGGCCATCTGTTTGGCTTGCATATCAAGGGGCAGAATTCTTGTGCGCCCTTCTCATACATGTGTAAGACTGCAGCCTGGTCATCAATCCATGTGTTTGCCTTTTCCTACATCGTCTCTCATCAGTCTAGAGATGGTGCCAGAGTTGGACAAGTGGTTATACAAATGCTGCTTCAAGAAGACTTATAGCCCATCTCCAGTTTGAACTGCTTGTGGGTAACCTACAGTGAAATGGACAAGTGCAGTCATTTGAAGAAAGGTTTACTAACCTTTTTCTGTAACTGTTCAAGATGTGTTGCACATGTCTGTTCCACAACCTTTCCTTCTTCCCCTCTCTATCAGAGCCTTTCTGTTCAGAAGGAATTGAGGGGGTGAGGATAGCTCCGCCCTTTATGCCCGCACGCAGTAGCATGAGGCAACAGAAGGCATTCACACCTCCTCAGTGGGTATTGCTGAGGGAAAAGTTTCCAGCAACTGTGCACAAGGTGTGCACCGACCTACAGTGGAATGGACTTGGCAATGGATTTTGAAAAACAACAGTTACAGAAAAAGTTTAGTAACTTTTTTCTTTTTGTGTTTTTAGGTAGCTGTTAGTTTTCAGTTTTCTTTTGATTACACATAAAACAATGTTAAAAGGACATTAAGATTGCAAACTCAAGCCCTCAGAAGTTAAGAAATGGCAGAATAAAGTAGTGTTCTTCACTGCAAGGCCTGCGAGCCAATGGCAGCTCCCATGGACACTAAATGCGGCTCCCTGTCGATTGCGCTCTCTTGTGGCGCAGTGGGGCTGCAGCTAAGGCAGGCTCCCTGCCTACCCCCGCCCCATGCCGCTTCCGGAAGTGACCAGCACGCCTCCGGGGGATAAGGGGGAGAGCAGAGGTCTCTGCGCACTGCTCCTGCCTGCAAGCACCACCCCTGCAGCTCCCATTCGCTGGGAACAGGGAACTGTGGCCAATGGGAGTTGTGGGGGTGGTGTCTGCAGAAAGGGACAGCGCGTAGAGCCAGATGCCCGCTGCAGGGGTGCGTTGGTCCCTTCCAGGAGTGGTGTGGGGCCAGGGCTGCCAGAAGTAAGTGCCACCCGCTTCAATGGGCAGGTTCTGAATAGCTCTTCCACCACCGAACCCGCAGCCAGCCCCCTATACTTCCTCCACCCCAAGCCCCTGCTCCAGCCCTGAGCCCCCTCCCAGAGCCAGCCCCCCATATCCTTTCGTGCACCCCAAGCAATATTACCAATAACGGTAGTATTACCATATCAACCAACAAAGAACTTGGAATGTTCAACAGTCTGTGTCGGGCTGTTGTGGCTCTTACATTGAAGGTTTTTTGCCAAAGTGGGCCTCACTTCAAAAATAGTGGAGAGCACTGGAATAAAGGTTGCTTGTGCAACTTAATTTGGCTTCCTGGTCAGTATGTATTGAAATAGACTTATTATGTGATCAAATACTATTTTTTTCCACAGAATCACTGCCTCATTCAGTGCACAGAATTAGACGTTGCTCAATGCTTAATGAGCGGTTGTTCAGTTTTTTGTTTTCTTCTCATTGGTCGTTGTGTTAACCCTATGGTTTATTTACTGCAACCCCTGTTTGGAAGACAGAATTATTAATTTATTCATGGTCTTTTCTATTGCACTGATCACTTCAGTGTCTGAGTGTTTCACAAACATTAATGAATTTGTCTTTACAACACCTTGGTGAAATTCTCTACATATCTTCCAAGTTCTGCAACAAATGCAACAGGGGGCAAGTCTCCTTCTCTGTGCAGCCCTGATTCGTCCCCAGAGCACATCCGTCCATGCACTGAATGAGAGGTGTTGTGAGAAAAAGAGTTTGTGATCATGTAATTAAGACTATCATAATGCATGTGCAAAAGGAGGCCGAATTTCATTTGCACAGAAAATCTTAATTCTTCCATTTTCTAACCGTTGCGGGCTTGCTTGCAATCTTAATATTTTTTAACTTATTTTTGTGTGTAATATCATTGTATATATTTTACATGCATGTTTAAATAATGAACATGCTATTAGGGCTTTGAAGTCTACAGAGACTTGCTCGAAAATGGCTTAATGTGTAGGGTGCACCAGCATGACCTGGCTTTACAATTATTATGTAAATTTGGGGAAAGTATTAGCAGTGGGCACTGAAATTATGACCTACCATGGGTTAACCAAATGATCACCGACTGTGCTAATAAGGTATTGAGCAGCTGGGCCTTTATAGCAGTTACATTTGCACAGAGCTGTACTGCCTGGAAACATGAGTCACTCTTTATGCTGATGAACTTGCCTTCTGCTCGGGGAAAGGTTGCATGGCCAGGAGGGTGAAGGACTTTTGGAGGGAGAGATGCTTGACTGACCATTCTGTGTTTACAAAATGGATCCTGGGCTAGTGCAGTGAACATGGGTCTGTAAACATAAGGGAAAAGAGGACGGTAAAAGCTCTCTGCAGAGATCTGTGATCTCGTGTCTGATTCATTTAGTATCCTTTCCAAATAATTTCTAAAGTATACTTCCTGCCACTCTTCCTTTTTGCTGGCTTGACTCTTTCAAGATATAAGAAGTGCTGATAAACACATTTAGGGGAAAGGGGCATAATTTGTTAAGAATATTTAGTATTGTGGGCTCACACTGCATGAGTGAGTGTATCCAATTCTGTTGGGAATGGATCAAGGGTGGGATTCTTGGTGGGTCAGATACTGTGAATTTGAAGCTAAACATAGTCAAATACCATAGTTTCCGTACATACTGTCAAGAGCTTTGTCATTGCGAGGCATTCAAACTGGCAGTTAGTGGGTTGCATCCAAAATGCTGCCAAATGAGGGAGGTCATTGGAAAAATATATATGTGTCAGACATTAAAATGAGCTTCTTGCAGAGCTGGGTTTTTCTGTGCAGGACTAAGGCATGCTGGCTGGGGAAGCTTATGGACTTGATGTGTGTCAACAGAGAACTTCTATCTCTGGGATTCTCTCATTGTCTTGTTTGTGTGACCTTGGTCAAATTGGTCCCCTTTCACTGCTTCTGTTTCAACATCTATAAAATGGGGATAGTACTACTTCTTCATCCCCCAAGAGGTAGCTAAGGGTGCTTGTAAGGCTTAAAATGCATATATAAGTGTTAAATATCAACTTGTAGCGCTAACTAAATTATCAAAACCACATTTTCAAACTTGAAGCCTGGCTGCAGTGTGTCCTCCTGTATTGAACATGATATCTTCAAAGGCCAAAACTAACTATTTTTGGAAACTAGAGGTTTGGACAGCAGAGAGCTTTCCTTATGCTTGCTTTAATTTGCTGTCTTTGGAATGGAGTAGTAGTAATCTCTGAACGTTTTTCTAATCACAGTTTGAAGAGCTGTATTCAAGTGTAATACCATGGTTTTTTATAAGATAATCAGGGGTCGTGCCAAGTTCTTAATTACTGACCTTTGTGTACCTGGTGTGTGTTAGAAGATCCTGTAGCCAGCTCAGATTGAGATCAGTAGTCTTGAGGTCACTGGTGTTTTTCTTTATAGTTCTGGTGTCAGACCTTTGTGTGCCTGCTGCTGCACTGCAGTGTAAATCATGTAACTTGTGTAGGGAAAACAAGCACATCTTAACCGGGCTAGAGAAAGCTGAGGTCCTTTTGCTGTGTTTGCCTCATCTCCCATTGCAAATTCTTAATCCTGCCAGTTGACAATAATCAATTTATAGCTCATGGTCCTGAGAGCTGTTTTCTCTAAGATGTGTGTCCTGTGACAAGTCCCAAATCCATGTGCAGTGCACATTTGGGTGCACTGAGTATTTCTCCTTCGAGTGGTGCACATATACATTCAACTGTGGGGGGGGGTGTGTGTGTGTATGTATGTATGTATGTGTATATTAACATATACCCAATGAACTTGAGTCAGCAGCTTTTGCCAGTAATACCACAGAATGGCATGTGCACCCCTGCTTTCTTTGTGCTCTCAAATGAGGGCAAAAAAGGGTTGTCTCCCATCTTCCCCTCAGGTCCTTCTTGCCACCTATGGTGAGAGTTGGAGCGGTCTCATTAATCCTATTCTAAAGCCACTCCCAAAAACAGGGAATTCAAGAGATTGGATTTATGTGGCTAAAAGGCTTAGCCTCCCTCGTATGAAGAGTAATGGTGGAATAATTGTTGGTCTCTCTTGTCTAGATATATTTTTATGAATTTGTGTGCAATTTCTAAGTTTACTGACAAATTGCAGGTGGAATATAAGGAACGGTTTCTGGCTCTACTTTTTGAGGGGCAGCTCATGGTCAGAACATCTCTTCAAGTGCCTATTGAGGCCGCTTTTACAGCCTCTCATTCAGTAGCCATGATTCGTGTTCGAGTGATTGATCATGTCCATTCCAACCAGGTGTGTGCACGCTGCGTGCATGTCATCCGGAAGATTTTCCCTTAGCAGCATCAGTAGGGTCACCCTGGGCGCCCCCTGGAGTGGCGTCTTCATGGTGCCCAATATAGGGCCCTACCGACCCTCCACCCCCCCAGTTTCTTCTTACCGCCAGTGACAGCTAGCTGGAATGTTGCTTACTCCTGTAGCAAGTGCTTTAGCGGTGTCTGATACCATACCATGTATCTAGTTTCTCAGTTAATAGTTATTCTTTAATAGTTGTTCTTTATAGTAGTAGTTAGGTTTTTTTGGGGGGTCCCCGCAACAACGTTTTCCCCTTTTGGAGTAAGCCTGGTTCTCTAAGGTTTAAGCTCTGTGAGGGCTGTGGCAAGTTTATGCCTAAGAGTGATCTTCACTCTTCCTGCCTGTGGTGCAGAGGGAGAGAGTCACCAGAAAGAGAAGTGCTGTATCTGTAAGGGTTTCCGTCCCAGAACCCTCAAAGACTGGGAACAGAGACTTAAACTTCTGTTGATGGAGGGGGCATTAGGGCCCCACTACGACCCGGGACCTGCTGAACCGGCACCGAGCACATCCTCATCAGTGCACAGTGTTTCAGCGCCAACAACATGCAAAATGGCACCAGCTAAGGACTCTAAGGCCCCCCAGTACCACCACGGCTTGGGCCATAAGAAGTCGACCTCAGCGTGGCACCGCTCTCAATCCCCGGTGCTGGTAAAGAAGAAGAGCCTGGAGAGAGGTCGGTCCCCTCAATCAAAACCTAAGGGGTCTGCGCCTTCCATGAGTGCATCGGGACAGACCGCCTTCTCCCTGCAACCTTCCAGGGTCTCGTTGACTCCTGGCCCGGCTGGGGTCCAGTCGAGTCTGAACCGTCCTTTGGTCCCCGGATCACCAGGGTGACATACAGCTCCCATCGATGCTGGAGGCATTTGAAGCGGCCAGAGACTTGATGCGCCTCCCAGTGCTGTCCTCCCCTCAGAGGAGGGACAAGTCGCCGGTGACCGCGCACCCCCCTGTTCCACTCTAGGGGCAAGCCAGCCATGATGGTGCGCCGCTCTCCAACCCCGGCGCTGCCTGCTCAGACAGAAAGGCCGCACCATTCCCCAGTCTCATAGCTTTAGACCGGCTGATGCAGCCTCGCACACTTTGGCCACGGGGTGGTGATAAAACAAGGTTCCTGGCTACAAGTCTCTGGACTGCATCACGAGGTCCAGCAGACTATAAAGGACCTCCCCTTCGAGGGATCCTCCCTCTTCTGAAAAAACTGACAAGAGACTTCACAGTTTGAAGCACTCTAGGGTCACTCTGTGCTCTCTGGGGCTCCACACACCAGCTACCCAGTGCAGGCATTTTAGGCCTGTGCCTGCCCTGCGACGTTACCAGCCGCAGAACCGCCATGCGGAGAGTGGACTAGATGATACATCTGGGGGAAGGGAACAGAAGGAGACTCCGCCGATTGGAAGGCATGAGATGCACTGTCCTAAGGTTGGGGGTTCCATGACCACCGCTCCCAAGAGAAGGAGACGGGTGGTGGTGGTTGGGGGTTCTTTCTTCAGGGGGACTGAGTCATCTATCTGCCGCCCTGACCGAGAAAACCGAGAAGTCTGCTGCTTGCCAGGAGCTAGGATTCATGATGTGACGGAGAGACTGCTGAGACTCAAGACCTCGGATCGCTACCCCTTCCTGCTTCTCCACGTGGGCACCAATGATACTGCCAAGAATGACCTTGAGCGGATCTCTGCAGACTACGTGGCTCTGGGAAGAAGGATAAAGGAGTTTGAGGTGTATGTGGTCTTCTCGTCCATCCTCCCCGTGGAAGGAAAAGGCCTGGGTAGAGGCCATCGAATCGTGGAAGTCAACGAATGGCTACGCAGGTGGTGTCAGAGAGAAGGCTTTGGATTCTTTGACCATGGGATAGTGCTCCAAGAAGGAGGAGTGCTAGGCAGAGACGGGCTCCATCTAACGAAGAGAGGGAAGAGCATCTTCGCAAGCAGGCTGGCTAACCTAGTGAGGAGGGCTTTAAACTGGGTTCACTGGGGGAAGGAGACCAAAGCCGTGAGGTAAGTGGGGAAGTGGGATACCGGGAGGAAGCAGGGGCGCGCGAGAGGGCAGGGCTCCTGCCTCATACTGAGAAAGAGGGACGATCAGCGAGTTATCTCAAGTGCCTATACACAAATGCAAGAAGCCTGGATAACCAGCAGGGAGAACTGGAAGTCCTGGCACAGTCAAGGAATTATAATGTGATTGGAATAATAGAGACTTGGTTGGATAACTCACATGACTGGAGTACTGTCATGTATGGATATCAACTGTTCAGGAAGGACAGGCAGGGCAGAAAAGGTGGGGGAGTTGCGCTGTATGTAAGGGAGCAGTATGACTGCTCAGAGCTCAAGTATGAAACTGCAGAAAAACCTGAGTTGTCTCTGGATTAAGTTTAGAAGTGTGAGCAACAAGGGTGATGTCGTGGTGGGAGTCTGCTATAGACCACCGGACCAGGGGGATGAGGTGGACGAGGCTTTCTTCCGGCAACTCGCAGAAGTTACTAGATCGCAGGCCCTGGTTCTCATGGGAGACTTCAATCACCCTGATATCTGCTGGGAGAGCAATACAGCGATGCACAGACAATCCAGGAAGTTTTTGGAAAGTGTAGGGGACAATTTCCTGGTGCAAGTGCTGGAGGAACCAACTAGGGGCAGATCTCTTCTTGACCTGCTGCTCACAAACCAGGAAGAATTAGTATGGGAAGCAAAAGTGGATGGGAACCTGGGAGGCAGTGACCATGAGATGGTCGAGTTCAGGATCCTGACACAGGGAAGAAAGGAGAGCAGCAGAATACAGACCCTGGACTTCAGAAAAGCAGACGTTGACTCCCTCAGGGAACTGATGGGCAGGATCCCCTGGAAGAATAACATGAGGGGGAAAGGAGTCCAGGAGAGCTGGCTCTATTTTAAAGAATCCTTATTGAGGTTACAGGGACAAATCATCCTGATGTGTAGAAAGAATAGTAAATATGGCAGGCGACCAGCTTGGCTTAACAGTGAAATCCTTGCTGATCTTAAACACAAAAAAGAAGCTTACAAGAAGTGGAAGATTGGACAAATGACCAGGGAAGAATATAAAACTATTGCTCGGGCATGTAGGAATGAAATCAGGAGGGCCAAATCACACCTGGAGTTGCAGCTAGCCAGAGATGTTAAGAGTAACAAGAAGGGTTTCTTCAGGTATGTTAGCAACAAGAAGAAAGTCAAGGAAAGTGTGGGCCCCTTACTGAATGAGGGAGGCAACCTAGTGACAAAGGATGTGGAAAAAGCTAATGTACTCAATGCTTTTTTTGCCTCTGTCTTCACTAACAAGGTCAGCTCCCAGACTACTGCATTGTGCAGCACAGCATGGGGAGGAGACGACCAGTCCTCCGTGGAGAAAGAAGTGGTTCGGGACTATTTAGAAAAGCCGGACGAGCACAAGTCCATGGGGCCGGATGCGCTGCATCCGAGAGTGCTAAAGGAGTTGGCAGATGTGATTGCAGAGCCATTGGCCGTTATCTTTGAAAACTCATGGCGATCGGGGGAAGTCCTGGACGACTGGAAAAAGGCTAATGTAGTGCCCATCTTTAAAAAAGGGAAGAAGGAGGATCCGGGGGACTACAGGCCAGTCAGCCTCACCTTAGTCCCTGGAAAAATCATGGAGCAGGTCCTCAAGGAATCAATTCTGAAGCGCTTAGAGGAGAGGAAAGTGATCAGGAACAGTCAGCATGGATTCACCAAGGGCAAGTCATGCCTGACTAATCTAATTGCCTTCTATGACGAGATAACTGGCTCTGTGGATGAGGGGAAAGCGGTGGACGTGTTGTTCCTTGACTTTAGCAAAGGTTTTAACACGGTCTCCCACAGTATTCTTGTCAGCAAGTTAAAGTAGTATGGGCTGGATGAATGGACTACTTGCACTATCAGGCACTGGGACAATCAGCAGGACCCAAACTATGGAACTAGTCAGAATAAGTTAATCTGCACCCCAAGTCTAACTGTATTCCGTTTGAAGTTCAAAGTATAGTCCTTTGATAAAGCCTCTATCAAGTAATTATGAGAATTTCTTTAAAATATGCTCCCATACAATATAAATTAATACACCTCTGTAGTGGAACCAACATGGCTACAGCAACATTACAAACACCCCTTTACTGAAATTCTGGGAAATGGAGAGGAAACTCTAATTTTTCAGGACTTTTTTTAGTGCTTTTCTTAAGTTTATTTGACACTTACTAGATAACAAGGTGATGGGGAATCTCTATAAATACTCTTAATGGTGGTAGATTTTCAAGGACACAAAAAGCAATTGTGTCCAACCCTCGTTGAAAGTCAATGGGAGCTGGGTGCCTAAATCACATGTGTACTTATGAATATTTCTCCTAATTAGAATAAACCTTCCATTTATTAAGATGTTTAGTTGGACATAAGGTAGACAAGAAGAATCTATCAAAATGATTAATAATTGGTTAAAGTGCTTTGTAAAAGCATACTAGGTTTTTTTAATTCAGGAACCTCTCCACAATATCAAAACGAAATTCCCTCTGCATGCAGACACTCATTAAGGTAAGCTATTAAAGCCTTGGCTTCATTATAATCAACAAATCCAAATATCTCCTGATTTAGTAGATACCTTCAACTTATCTGAAAAATTAAATTCAACAGATTTAAATCAATCTCAATATTAAAAGCATTCTTTTTGCAGACTTGAGTTCAAGGCTGAGTCAAGAAACTATATGCTTTCTTACCTACTTTAGAACTCTTGATTCTGTTGCTTTTGTAACTAGTTTCTGATTTGTCAGGTTATGAGAAGTTAGTTTTTTTTATGATGTATTTTAATTGATTTGTAGCAGTAGCCGGAATGGAATGGCTTCCAAAATGGCTTAGTTATTTGTAATTTGGCATTTGAATCTTTGTTTTGCTGTAGTTTCAAATGGAATTATGTAAAAACACATTTATAAGAAATGTGTGTTAACTGTTATAGCCGTAGTGTTTTATAAAGCTTTTTGGAGTTTGGATGGAGAGGGGAGATCTCATGCCCAAGGTGAGCTAGAAATGACACTGCTCCATGCTGTAGCTTTAATAAATAAAAGGGTGGATTGACAAGGAAAGAGAAATAAAACTAGATCATCCAGCATTAAAGTATTTTGGAAGATACCATTTTGGTGTGCATTAGAGTCATCATAGATGGTGTGAAAGAGGCATGGGCAGGGGAGAAAAGAGCTTTAGGAGAGAATTGAAACAAATTGTGGTATTCTTGAGTTGATACATTGAGGCTTTTCCAGATGAGAGGAGCTGCAGAGGAGAAGGTTCTTGAGCACTCAGTGAGGAATGAGATTTTTGGGAAAAGGTGGAAAGGGAGCTAGTACAAGATGAATATATAAGGATAAGATAGGTGGAAATAAATCCAGAGAAGAGTTCTAAATAAGTAATACACTTGTTATGGTCCCTTGAATTCTAACTAATATGTAGTTAGCATCATGCTCCTAGTAGCAGGTTCACATTTTTTCACCCTCTGCCTTTTGTGGTTTGCTCAGGAATCTATGCAAGAAATGTTCTTTGGCTAATTCTTAAGGGGAGAGAGGAAAAACAAAAAAACCCACAGGTTCAGAACTTCGAGAACTGCAGCTTGAACTATTCATTTTACTAAGCACAAATCTCTCTTCTCTCTCATATCTTTGGATGTAAGATTATTTTCAGGATGTGGGAGGGAGCTTTCTGTGGTGGTTCTGAATTGATGCATCAAAACTGACAAAAAGGGCCCAATGCTTGACTGTGTCCAGTTAAATATATGATATAAGTAGACCTTTTTAAAAAAAATTCCATCACTTGAGTCACTTCAAATTATTGGAAACCTGTGAAAAGTTTGGTTAAAATGCCTTGGTTAGCTTCACATAGCAACTCTAAAAAGCAGGGGTAAAATCCAGTTCTTCAGGGCAGCATTCAACTGTCTTAACTATGAGGCCATCCTTTCTCTCCCTGCCTCTTTGACTACATACCTTCCAACTTCCTCAAAAAATGAGGCACAAGTCCTATAGCCAAAACCCTCCTTCACTACACAACCTTGATTCATCTCCAGAGCAAGACTATCCTGTGCTCTGAGTGAGGCAGGAGTTCTGTCCTTTCTGATTCTGATGCTTTCACTGGTAGTAAAGATTCCACCACTGGAGTTTATCCATGGAGCTCAAGAGCTTGTGTTCCTGTATCTTTTGTGGGCTTTGTAGATCTAATGGGCTTAAAGTCTAGTTTGGGTCAGTGAAGTTGGCAAATATATAAAGTAAGGAAGGGGCATTTTTTGGGTGTGCTCATTTTACTGTTGTAATTGACAACTTTAAGGCATTTTTGATTTTTTTTGTGAGTCCATTCTGTTCATAACAGGACAAGTGTCTGCATACGCCTAATAATAATAATAAATAAAAAAACCCACACCATTGCATTGGCACTTATTGGCAATCTCGGCAAAGACTCCAAGGATAGAACAAGTCATAGAGGCTGAACTCTGCTCTCACTCCCAAAGATGGTCTCTCCTGGGCAATGATAACTCCCATTGGTGGGATGGTGTGGGAAACTTGCACAGCTATACCTATTCTGGGTTAAATAGAGAACTTCAATCATCCAGTTTTTCATTTGGGCACCTTTCATCATTGGTATGTTCACAGATGAAATTTAGAAAAAATGTCTAGTTGGAAGCCAGCTTTAAAAAGGAAGGTCCAAGATGCTCAAATGTTCTGTGTTGCTGGATCAATTGCAACATGCTGAAAAGGGAACTTGCACAACTATGCTCCTTTTGACTTGGTGTGTATGTCATAGACTCCTCCAGGCTTGTTTACATGACACTGGATTTTTTTTAAGCAAGGCATTTTTATTATCAGTTGGTGTTGGGCCAGGAATTCAGCGAGTTTGGCAATACCAAGCCAGGAAATCTTGTGCTGCAGATTTTAACATTGAGTAAGCAGCAATTATGCAAGTCCAAGGTTTCTCATGGATAAAGTTTTTCCTTCCTCGCCCTAAATGCATCTTCCCTGTATGTCTTCCTATACTCTAGAGATGCAGCCTTTTACATCTGATCTGATAGCAACGTCATTTAAAGTTGTTTAGAATTTGCACATAACTAGATGTTTGATTTATGTAACTACATTTGTAAATATATGCCCATACAATACCCTTTGTGTTTGTGTGTTAAAAATTGTTACATGTTTAACTTTATATGAAAATTCTAGTGGTCAAACACTGAACTCTAGGAGTCGGAAAACCTGGGTTTGATTCCTGAGTACCACAGACTTAGATATCCTGGCAAGTCAATTCACCTTTTTCTACCTCAGTTTACTCATCCATAATATGAGAGTGATAATGTGCAACCAGATTTGTAAAAAGATTTGAGAGTGATAGATGAAGAGCTTTGTTATAAATATCAAGTATTTGTTATGAGGAGATATATGGATGGATATCAACTGTTCAGGAAGGACAGGCAGGGCAGAAAAGGTGGGGGAGTTGCGCTGTATGTAAGGGAGCAGTATGACTGCTCAGAGCTCAAGTATGAAACTGCAGAAAAACCTGAGTTGTCTCTGGATTAAGTTTAGAAGTGTGAGCAACAAGGGTGATGTGGTGGGAGTCTGCTATAGACCACCGGACCAGGGGGATGAGGTGGACGAGGCTTTCTTCCGGCAACTCGCAGAAGTTACTAGATCGCAGGCCCTGGTTCTCATGGGAGACTTCAATCACCCTGATATCTGCTGGGAGAGCAATACAGCGGTGCACAGACAATCCAGGAAGTTTTTGGAAAGTGTAGGGGACAATTTCCTGGTGCAAGTGCTGGAGGAACCAACTAGGGGCAGATCTCTTCTTGACCTGCTGCTCACAAACCAGGAAGAATTAGTATGGGAAGCAAAAGTGGATGGGAACCTGGGAGGCAGTGACCATGAGATGGTCGAGTTCAGGATCCTGACACAGGGAAGAAAGGAGAGCAGCAGAATACAAACCCTGGACTTCAGAAAAGCAGACTTTGACTCCCTCAGGGAACTGATGGGCAGGATCAGGAAAGTGGAGGAGGAGAGGAAAGTGATCAGGAAGAGTCAGCATGGATTCACCAAGGACAAGTCATGCCTGACTAATCTAATTGCCTTCTATGATGAGATAACTGGCTCTGTGGATGAGGGGAAAGCGGTGGACGTGTTGTTCCTTGACTTTAGCAAAGCTTTTGACACGGTCTCCCACAGTATTCTTGCCAGCAAGTTAAAGTAGTATGGGCTGGATGAATGGACCATAAGGTGGATAGAAAGTTGGCTAGATTGTCGGGCTCAGTGGGTAGTGATCAACGGTTCCATGTCTAGTTGGCAGCCAGAATCAAGTGGAGTGCCCCAAGGGTCGGTCCTGGGGCTGGGTTTGTTCAATATCTTCATAAATGATCTGGAGGATGGTGTGGATTGTACCTTCAGCAAGTTTGCAGATGACACTAAACTGGGAGGAGAGGTAGATACGCTGGAGGGTAGGGATAGGGCCCAGAGGGCCCTAGACAGTTCAGAGGATTGGGCCAAAAGAAATCTGATGAGGTTCAACAAGGACAAGTGCAGAGTCCTGCACTCTAGGATGGAAGAATCCCATGCACCGCTACAGACTAGGGACCGAATTGCTCGGCAGCAGTTCGGCAGAAAAGGACCTAGGGGTTACAGTGGACGAGAAGCTGGATATGAGTCAACAGTGTGCCCTTGTTGCCAAGAAGGCTAATGGCATTTTGGGATGTATAAGTAGGGGCATTGCCAGCAGATCGAGGGACGTGATCGTTTCCCTCTATTCGACATTGGTGAGGCCTCATCTGGAGTACTGTGTCCAGTTTTGGGCCCCACACTACAAGAAGGATGTGGAAAAATTGGAAAGAGTCCAGCAGAGGGTAACAAAAATGATTAGGGGACTGGAACACATGACTTATGAGGAGAATCTGAGGGAACTGGGATTGTTTAGTCTGCGGAAGAGAAGAATGAGGGGGGATTTGATAGCTGCTTTCAGCTACCTGAAAGGGGGTTCCAAAGAGGATGGATCTAGACTGTTCTCGGTGGTAGCAGATGACAGAACAAGGAGTAATGGTCTCAAGTTGCAGTGGGGGAGGTTTAGGTTGGATATGAGGAAAAACTTTTTCACTAGGAGGGTGGTGAAACACTGGAATGCGTTACCTAGGGAGGTGGTGGAATCTCCTTCCTTCGAAGTTTTTAAGGTCAGGCTTGACAAAGCCCTGGCTGGGATGATTTAGTTGGGGATTGGTCCTGCGTTGAGCAGGGGGTTGGACTAGGTGACCTCCTGAGGTCCCTTCCAACCCTGATATTCTATGATTCTATAAAACTTGTTAAAATCTTTTGGCAATTTTTGCAACTCCATGGGGGTATTATACCCTTTTTCTGAATAGCTTTCTCTCTCCCTAAAGTTCACTGTTTAAACTGTGGTGAAGAATCGTGTTTCCAGTTGAGGACAGGAAGTGTTATGTTGTTGTCACATCTGAACAGCTACTGGTGAAGTGATTCTTGTAGAGTTTGTAAAGGATTTGGGGGGAGAAAGGTAGACATAGTGAGTTATAAAGATGTCAGACGCCATCAAATACTTCTGGTGCATGAATTAAGATGATGATCAGACCTGGACGTGGTGTCTTGAAATAGCTTGGTCCTTTTCAGTGAACTATAATGCCCTCAGTGCAAAAGTATATCTGCAGTCTCAACCTAGCAGCTTCAGAAGCATGAGAGAAACAGATGGCTATGTGGCTGAAACACTAATAATAGTTGTTGAGCTTGGAAAGAAGGTGGGGACAGCAAAAGTTGAAACATTTAAACACTGATACATCTTCTTTGGAATAATGAGGAGTCCGGTGGCATCTTCAAGACTAACAGATTTATTTGGGCATAAGCTTTCATGGGTAAAAACCCCCACTTCTTCAGATGCATATGAAGAAGTGGGGTTTTTTACCCATGAAAGCTTATGCCCAAATAAATCTGTTAGTCTTGAAGATGCCACCGGACTCCTCATTATTCCAAAGAAGATGTATCAGTGTTTAAATGTTTCAACTTTTGCTGTCCCCACCTTCTTTCCAAGCTCAACAACTAACAGATTTATTTGGGCATAAGCTTTCATGGGTAAAAACCCCCACTTCTTCAGATGCATATGAAGAAGTGGGGTTTTTTACCCATGAAAGCTTATGCCCAAATAAATCTGTCTTTAATGTGCCACTGTTGCTTTAAGATGCCGTTGTTTTTGTGGATCCTCCTTTTGTGGATACAGACTAACATGGCGGCTACTCTGATACTTCTTTGGAATGTAATCTTCCCTCTTTAAATGTTTCATGTCTTAGGAACAGTTGCCTTTTCTGCAGAAAAGGTGGTTAATGGATGGATTGTCACAATGAAGCAGCTAGAGAGACCTCTGGTGTGAAGAGATGGGGAGAAAGCATTTTTTCCTAGAGAAATGCATAAAATGGCAGTCAGTTCAGCTTGTGGAGAGGCAGCTGTTATCCCATCTAGCTCACCATCGAAATAGGGTTGGCTCTTATGAATGTAATAGTGATTCAAGGAGTGCTTTTCTGTCTTAGTTATCAGATGTTGTTTTGAGAGGCCACCCTTCATGTGAGAGCGAGCACTGAAGCTCTGTAGCTCCACCCCCACTCCCCCCCCCCAAGAGTGAAGTATCCTGGCAAAATTCCATCTTAAGTAATTACATTGTGCATTGCTAAAATTCCTCTTACAGCATCATCTGGATACAGTGAATTAAATTCACTGAGTAGAGTTAGAACTGCCACATTCTATTGTGGAGACATCTGCCTTGCAGAGGAGGGCTAAGGAATGGCTGTATTACTAAGTGTAAAACCCTATTTAAATGTAAGATTGTTGTTTTTTATGGTGCTGTTCAAGCTCGTGTAGTCTTAGGAGCTACTTGTGCCAAAGAATCCCATAGTGCTTTATAATCATTACATATATAGGAATTGGCCACCCCCACCCCCACCCCCCCGCATTAAAGCGAACATTTTTGCTGGCAAAAGGCCCCAAGTGGATACCAGTGAAGTACAGGAAGTGTCAATACATGTGTCCCTCCTCCCAATGTGGCTAAACCTGCTAGGGCTGAGGATTAGTGGATAGCTATGTCTACCTGGCCTATTCATGAGGCTATGTCTACACTACCACAGTAAGTTGAATAACGTACGTTAATAACGTAGCTGAAATCAACATAGTTTAGGTCGACTTACTGCGGTGTCTACACCGTGCTGGGTCGATGGGAGATGCTGTCCCGTCAACTTACTTTACTCTTCTCGTTCCTTGTGGAGTACTGGAGTTGACCGGAGAGCTCTGTGCTGTTGTTTTCGTGGGTCTCACTAGACCCGCTAAATTGACGCCCAGTGCATTGATCACAGCAGTGTCGATCCCGCAGTAGGGTGGATGTAGCCTGACACTGCCACCAAGGCAGCCAGTTAGTCATGTTCAGGATTTTTTTGTATATGGACAAATGCCTGCTAAATGCTGGCCTGAAACGAATTCATTTCACGTAGGATGCCAAATAGCCTGGGAAGTAACTTATTACTTCTGTCCAAAGGCCAGAATGGTTCCAGTACTTAAAGGTGAGATACCCTGCATACTGTTTGCCAAATTCTCAAGCCATTCAGTCACTTCCTATAACTCTCTGGTATCTTGGTTTTTATTTCGTATTGTATGTATAGATCTGTTCTTTGAAAAGCTAATCAGTCATATACATAAACATGTTGCTGCATGCCCCACAACCTAAGGCGTGGATTGATAAATCTACTCATCAGGGCATTCAGTTCTCCTGGATGTTCATTTAACTACAAATGACTGCATCTCAGGGCCAATGCTAAATAAAAGCTTATTTTTTCAAAATGGCAGGATCTGGGTTTCCTGTTTACCTTAATGGAGCTGCCTCTAGTTGCAGTACTCCGTTGCTGGGAGACTGCAGCTAATTTTTATGGTGCGCGTCAGTAGCGGTGACTCAAATTATACATTTCATTGAGTGCCTTTTTCCTCTTTGTTTTTAAACTGTCTTCTCTAAAGGGAGAGAAAATACTTTTTGTTCTGGAGAGAACAGTGTCCAGACCAGTTTGAATCTAAACAAAGGGCCAGATTATCCTCTTGGTTAAATCATTGTAATTCCAGTGTCACTCCATGGGAGCTGATGGCCTGACTGAATTTATACCAGTTGTAACAGTCAAATCTGGTCCAAAATATTTAGGAGGACATTGGAGGTGGTTTATACTTCTCCTTCAGATTGCTGCATCCCTTTTGCAAACTCCTGAAGCCAAAACCTACTAAATTGAGTAGATTCCATTTTAAAGAGAAAATGCCAAAATGGATTGAGAGAGATTTTTTTCATCAGAAAACTGCATAATTCCAATTCACAACACAAAAATATACAACGGCTACTGTTGAAAAAGCACTTCTCACTAATGTAAACTGTTACTCAACTTCCATGTGTCTCAATACATGCATGTAAATAGGATAGTGAAAAGTGGGTGTGAATGGAGATTTAGGCGGGGAAGAGTGTGTCTAATGGAGAATGCTACTATATAATTGTTCTGACAACGTCAAAGTTCCGTGGTTGCCAAATCAGAGTTCCTTTTCATGTTGAAGGAGATGGTGGCCCTCTCCCTGATGTTTGCATCCCACTTGGGTTTTTTGCAGTGGCTATTTCTAATCTTGTTTGAGAAAACACTGTAAAATGGTGGTGTGAAGCCTGCTTGCTTAAACACGCAAGTCATGTCAGCTGCAATGCGGCAGTGCTCGGTGCTAATGAGGTGAGCTTTCAGAGAAGCCTTCCTCTTGTGTGTGCTCTCTCTCGTGCATATATATGTGTGTGTCTATATATACACACATATACACGCACGCACAATAGTAGGAGAGGGGATTGGGGAAAGGGATCTGTTTTGGGAATGGCTCTGTTTCTACTCTTTCCAAAAAAAAAAAAAAAAAAAGGTTCTGTGTCTGTGTGCATGTGAAGGTGGGGAGGGTGTCTTTCTCCATGCATTGCAGGGTAGAGGTGGCTTCTCCTTTCTATTAAAGGCATAATCTGAAATGTATCTTAGGTGGGAGGAGGGATATGAGAGGAAGAGGAGCAGAAAAGACCTGTCTCCAAGAAAAAGCATTAATTCAAGTGCTCCTTAAAAGCAAAATGAAACGCAAACTGTCAATATAGCAGTAGTATACTGTGGATTTGCAGCCCTGTTTTAAAAATAAATACCCTTTTTTGTTATGGGGATAGTCAGCAAATACACAGTACCAGATTTAAATTGTTCCAGCTGGCTTCCATTGTTTATGGAAATCTAAGCGCATTGTTATCTCTCTTCCTATCTCTTCTCTCCTCCTTTAACCATTACGGTACCAATAGCAAGTGTCATCACCTCAGTGAATTGCACTGACTGATGAGTTTCCATCAGTTTTCACTTTATTGACCTGACAAGATGGTCAAAATGACTTCTCAGCTCCCAACCCACTGTCATCTGCTAGGTCCTCCTCAGGAGACTTGACATCTTCTAAAAGCAAGGCCATCATACTTACTTTCCTGCAACTTGTTTCACTCCAACTTTCCCTCCCACCCCACCCCATCCCTCCAGACACACAGATTGTTGGATTAGATTGGTATTTTCCCCATCTCTAATAATTCATCACTCTGAGGGCTAGTCCAGGATTGTCGAGACCTAGTTTTAAATATATCAGTGGGGGGGGACAGGAAGGATTTTTTGCCTCTGTGTACAAAGTGGCACAGTTGACTAGGTCTGTTATAAGAGTAACGGGGTGCCATTTAAACATAAGGCGTTAGACATCTGTTAGATGCAGAATACAGATGGATCGATGGTGTGATCTGGTATTATAATTATTTCTATGCTTTGTTTATCCATCTGTCATCTTCTTGAGCCCTTGGAGTTGATTGGAATGGCTTTTCTTTCCTTCCCTTCTGTAGGTCTCCGGGTGAATGGGGAGCTCATTACTGCCTATCCACAGGTGGTGGTTGTACGTGTGCCAACACCCTGGGTCCAGAGCGACAGTGACATCACGGTCCTTCGCCACTTGGAGAAGATGGGCTGCCGGTTGATGAATCGGCCCCAAGCCATCCTCAACTGCGTCAACAAGTTCTGGACCTTCCAGGAGCTGGCTGGTCATGGTGTGCCTCTCCCAGACACCTTCTCCTATGGTAAGCCCATTGGGTTAAAAGGGCAACACACTAAAAGCACTTATAGTAGGTGGGACATTAGTCAAGTTCGGCAAGGCCCTTATTATTGGGTTGCAGTGTGTAACTGCCCTAGAGGAGTGTTGTGTAGTGGCTAGATTGGGGACTGAGAGTCAGGACTGCTTGATTGTTCTATTTTGGGCTTTGCTGTGACACCATGGGCAAGTCATTTAGACTCCATGCCCCACTTTCCCCATCTGTAAGGTGGGGTATTGTGAAGATTATTATCTAAAATACTTGGATATCTTCAGATGAAAAAGCTATGTCCCTTGTTCAACACACAGATAATGTGTGGAACTCGATGCATTACTGAAGTCAAGAATTTAGCTGTATTTGAAAAAGGATTAGAAATGTATATGATCAAGAACATCCACAGCTATATTGGATAGGAAAAAATGCATAAGGGTTACAAATCCTCGTGCTTTATTATCAAAAACTGTCTGGTATTAGGAAGATAATTTCTCCTACGGGATGATTACTCAGTCCTTGTCTACAAGTGGTTTTATTGTACCTTCCTCAAGTGTCTTGTACTGGCCACTGTCAGAGACAGGATACTAAGCTAAATAGATCTGTGCTCTGATCTAGTATGGGAACTTCTTTGTTTTTAACTGTAATGTATTTAAGAATGGAAGATTCCCTCTCAGCCTCCTTTTCTGCTAAGGAAAGGGGGAAGTTTATTGTCTCTGTGCAGAAACACCAACAGGCTCTAGTAATGGGATCTGTCATACAAAGTCTCAGTTAACAGGAGAACTGATCCATGAATAAAATCTGTCCACCTGTTACATAAACTAATGTGATATAAATAAAACAGATACTTATTTGAAAAGTGACTGTGTCCTTGCATTAGAGATTCAGACGTCCCAACTGTTGGGGAAGGAGAGATGTGTGTTGCCCCTTTGAGAAAGGGGGACATGAAGCATGAGGGGTAACGAGAGAGTGTCTCCCATCCTGCACAGCTCACCCTGTCTATATAACAAATTGGATTCAGGGTTGCCCTCTCTTCTGTTTAAGTGGTAGGTGGCTTGTAAAGGGTGGCATTGCCAAGAAAAGCAGGAGATGTTGAGCTGTTCATATTCCATTGTGAGCAGCAAAATCCAGGGCGGCAGCAGCTGCTGCTGATTTTCAAACCATCGCCCTGACTTGAGTCCTCTGCTTTACTGCACAAGCCTCTGAGGGCTCTCATTCTCTCTCCCTCTAACCCCCTCCCTTCTGTTCCCCACACTACAGTCAGCCCTCTGAATGAAGGGTGAATTGAGCTTATCAGGTAACAGCCTAACATTAGGCTGTTATCAGGTAAACAACATTTAAAAATGACTCTTCTAGTGGCTTTATAGATGGAGTGGGATGGAGGAGTGGAAACATTAGTCCCGGAGTTAGGGGGGCAGGCTGAGATGTGAGGAACTCAGATCTAGGAATCTGGGGAGGTAGAATGGGACAGGATTTGGGGGGTGCTGGTCCCTGTATCACATCTTGTTCCCCTGCTACACGTAGCGAGGATGGACCTGTGTCTCCAGAGCATCCCCCTATTGGTTCCCTGCCAGGTGGATGGGAGGCAGGTAGGTGGGAGTTGATAAACATGGAGAAGGAATAGGGAGCAGGAAAGAACAATAGAGTTCGGGGGAATTAAGATTTGGGGATTGGGTTTATCCTCATGGGTAGGGATCAGGAGTTCCAGGGAGTATTGGGGCATATTTGGAAGGAAGATGAGATAAGGGCAACAATACCCTTTCCCAATTACTACGGGTTAATGTCTCATAGATGACATGTGTCAGGGAAGTGCTGGCCCTTCTGAATGACCTGCCTTCTGTTAACCTTTGGCCTACACTGCTGTCTTCAAGACCAGAGGTGGAAGGGGTATAGTCTGTATCCAGCAGTCACAGATTAGATTGGTAGTATCTGATTGGCAATTTATAACGTTTCTTGGTTTTCTTCTTGTCAGGTGGTCATGAGAACTTTGCCAAAATGATTGATGAAGCGGAGGTGCTGGAGTTTCCCATGGTGGTGAAGAACACACGGGGTCACCGAGGTGGGTGCAGGGATGAGGGGAAGAAGCGTGGGTGGTAACCAGCATTCCAGGGTTCCATGTGTGGTGAAGGGAAAGGGGCTTGAAGAGGCTTTATGTTGGGGGTTAGACTTTGATTTCCTTCTCTGAATCCTTCCAACTTCTGAATTGCTTCTGAGCATTGAACAGACTTCAAACGTGGGAGGCAGTTTTTAAATCAGCTGGTAACTTGTTCAAGGAACATAGAATAGAAATAACAGGGGTCCTGCATGTGGTGCATTCACAGAGCCGTGTGAGGAGCCAGGACTGGAACAGCAGAAGGTTTCTACAGCTTTTGAGTGAGTGGCACGGGCACAACTGTGGAGAGAGGCTCCAGGACTTGGAATAGTAGTGGAATTAAGGGGAAATTTCTAAATAAGCTTAAGAGACTACATCTCAGTTCAGTGAATCTTAATATCTTTTTCTTTCTACTTCGCGTTGCCAATAGTCAGGTTTCAGTTTAATCAAGGCATTAAGTACCAAACTGGACCTAAATTCTACAACTGGATTTCTGATTTTGTGAGTTTGGTGCAGATTCAGCAGCAGCTTCAAATAACTGAATAAGAACCTCATTTTGTAATTTAAATATTAAGTGTTAAATCAGTTTATCTTAATGTTAAATCAGTAGATTATCAAATGAAGACAGATGTAAGCCGATGTGTTTCCGCACAGGGGATTGCACCAATTTAACTAAATGAACTTTAAAACCTGATTTTAGTTAGTGATGAAAGTTTCTTATGTAGCCAGAGCCTTAGACTCTGGAGCATGATTATGCAGTAAAGGGTGAATTTCATATCTGTGGAATATGTGGGACCCAGGATTTAACTTGACACTACGTGGTATTCTGCTGATTAGATCTACTAAATATAATCAATTAGATAGCTTACAGCTATCAAATTTCTTTTTCTTCTCCAATCTGGGCTTGCATAAACCCCTGTTTATAAGGGGTACTTTAAAGCACACTTAATCCAGTGTCTCTGTGCGGTGTCGTTTCAGTGGCATGAATTCTTAGATGAAAAGCTTCCCCCCAAATACTTTGAAGTTAAATACAGAACAGCAGATAGCAAATGATATTTTAGAAAACAGTGGCTTACATGTTATATATGGTGAATGAATTTAACCACGCACACTTAAGGCCATTAGCAGTGCAACTTGCATCAGTGCAAATGGGCACATAGTTTTTTATCAAAATGCCACACATCTCTGGTACCACATAATCCCACTGAAATGGGCAGTTTCCTACCATCTTCCAAGTCCTCGGTTTTTTCATCCCCATTTTGGGAGCACGGTAGCTAGGAGAGTGGGGAAGTAGGGGATAAGCAGCAGCATGAGGAGAATGAGCTTAAGTGCGGACCGGGACTGAGTAGGTGGTACCAGTACCATCTTAAATCCTTCCGAAGCAGTGCTCCATTACTGCTGGCTTTAGCAGCTCCATGTTACATAGGAGTCTTTTGCTACACAGACCCTAAGCCCTGAAGGAGCAGAGCCTGCTGAGGTGGTACCCCCAACACAGTACTTCATCTCCTCTTCCTTCTGCTTTTTTTTTTTCCCCATTTCCTCGTTAAACGAGGCAGTTTATCAAGGGATTTTGTAATGCAGTAATGTTGCAGCATAATTCAGTGAAGCTCTGCCACATAAATTGGTGGTGCCTTACTGCAAAATGTAAATCTAATGTGCCATATAATACAAGAGGTGTCAACAGAGGAGGAGAGCAATTAAGAGATAAGGCTGATGAAGGAAAGGAAATGAACTACAGAGTAGTGGAGACTGTTCCAGAAGTGCCTTTCACAGACACTGGGGAGATTACGTGGAGGGATGGGAAGTCTCTGTGAGGTGAGCTGAGGAAACAAAGTGAGGAGTAAAAAGAACAAATCAGAGATTGGCTGAAGTAAGTCTTCAGAATAGTTTGCTGGCAAGGGGCATTGAATTTCTAAAGAAACAAGCTGGCCCTCTTTCACCAACTGTCAGTATGCCCCACGTTATTTTTAGTGGAATAAGCTGCTGAAGTTGTCTCATTTTATCAGCTCCATCAGTGTCAGTCACAGCTACATTTCTCTCTAAAACCTTATGTTCCATTGGATGTCTGTCACCCCACTACTGGGATGTTGTGGGTACAGGGTGCTGTTTTCCTCATGTATTATTATGATGATTTTACAGCAGTGGACTAATGCCATACTTCCTACAGTGCATCTGTGTAGAGTTCTAAGTTAACTTTCTTTTTATACCTTGAAATTCCAGCTTTCTGCTTGAAATGGGGAGAGGTTGTGCTGTTGGTTGCATGTGTGCTTCTCTCTGTGGTTTGTGTCTCCTCTCCTGTCTTATCAGGCACCTGTCCCAAAAGGGGTGGGAGTTATAAGGCCCAGTTTCTCTATTAAAGAGCTTTTTTGGCTGACTTACCACCCTGACTGTCTCAGTACTTGGTACATTCAGCAGCACTGACGCAGTTGAGTACTGATCTACACAGGAGAATGTGTAAAGGGATATAAAATATATCCAGCTCATGAGGATAGGCAGTTTTTTTGGAGATTCTTCATGTGCTGAATCTATAACACAAGACAAGTCTAGTGGCTCTTGCCCTTGTTCCCAGTTCCCACTCTCAATGTTTTCTCTTGGAACAGGCAAAGCTGTATTCCTGGCACGAGATAAGCACCATTTGGCAGACCTGAGCCATTTAATTCGTCATGAGGCCCCTTACCTGTTCCAGAAATATGTCAAGGAGTCCCATGGCAAGGATGTTCGTGTCATCGTGGTAGGCGGCCGCGTGGTGGGGACCATGCTGCGCTGCTCAACAGATGGGAGGATGCAGAGCAACTGCTCACTTGGTAGGAATGACATTGTTTGTGGTCTTGATTGGAATTTGTGGAGCCCAATGGGAGATGAGTGGCAACCCCAATTTAAATGAGAAGTTGCACATTTTATTTTTTATTTATTGATGTTTATTACAGTAATGTCTAGGGGCCACCTGAGGACAGGATCCCATTGTGCTAGGAACTGTACAAACATAGAATAAGACAGTCCCTGCGACAAAGAGCTTATAGTCTAAATAGATAAGACAGTGTGGGAGAAAAAGATAGGACACATAAGCAGTGTGAATGATGCAATGGTGGCAAATGTCATGTTAGTGCCATGGTATTTTTGGTCTTTCAGTGGGGTTATATTAGAAGGGGATAAGCTAGATCAGGGGTTCTCAAACTTCATTGCACCATGACCCCCTTCTGACGACAAAAATTACTACAGGACCCAAGGAGAGGGGACCGAAGCCTGAGCCTGCCCAAGTCCCGCCATCCCGGGAGGGGAGGAGAGGCAAAGCTGAAGCTCAAGCTCCACCTCCACCTTCCCAGGCTGGGGGGCATCAAGGCCGAAGCCCAAGGGCTTCAGACCCAGGCAGGGGGCCTGTAACCTGAGCCCTGGGCCCCAGCAAGTCTAAACCAGCCCTGGCAACCCCAATAAAATGGGTTTGCGCCCCACAGTTTGAGAACTGCTGAACTAGGTGGAAAGACACAGGAAAGAAGGGGATGGGAGGGGTTGGAGCAAACCAATCAGCACAGGGGAGAGAATGTTCAGAGTGAAAACTGGAGAGAGCTGTCTGACATCAGTGTCTGTCAGCCCCTGCTTAAAGTGTTTTCTGCAGGTGCTGGACCAGCTTCAGTCTCTGGCTGGCTCCTCCATGCAATTTCTTTCCCAAAGACACATGGCTCTTAGTGTCCTCAAAGTTGGTGGGGGGGAAGGGGTCCTCCCCTGCATAGTTCTGGGTCTGGGGAGCGCTGTGGGGGGAGAGTTGGTGCTGGCTGGGCCCCATTTTTACCACCTCCTTCACATGCAGTACAGCTTCAAATCTTATGGGAGATCAAAAATGTTTGAATAACTGGGGAATTTTCAGTGTAACAGATACTAGGAGACATGACTCATTTTGAGAGATGACTTGAGGAAAGGTGTTTCAGATAGCATACTCTATAGCTTAATTCTTCCTAAGATGCTGAGCATCCACGGTTCTCATTAAAGCCAGTGGGAGCTTTGAACATCAGGCCATTAGTGTATATAGCACACTAAAGCAAAGATCCCAAAGAGCTTGGCAAAACACGTGCGCATACATGTCTGAAATCTAGATATACCTCTGAACACTTAAACACCCACCACTGACATACAGCCATTCTGGGGCAGCTGTTTTAACATTAAACAGCAGTGCTGTATAATATTTTAGTACAGGAAATTAATATATATACAATTGAATCTGCAAGGGGAATTGTAGGGAATCAGAAGAACTGCTGTCCAAGCTAGAATTCAACCTGGACGCTGGAGTTAAGAAATCTGCAAAAGATTTTTAAAATATGGGGTCAGCAGTACTCCCTTTTGTTTTTTTGTGTGGGGTGGAGAAGATTGCTTTATACTGAGTAAAGGTGGCCTTAAAAGGTTTTTGTTAAATGTTATTTTACTTTTGACCTTAGCAATATTTGGAATACTATGTCTGGTCCTCCCTGGTCTTGTTCAAAAGCTTCTTAAGAGTGCTTAGAGATGTGTATTGGGAGCCCACACTTTGGCTTAAAGGGCGGGGTGCTAAATCTTCAACAAAGATGCTCTTTCTTTCAAATATTCATTAGGCATTTGAATTAAGTAAGGCATTGTTTGCACTACAGTGGCACAACTACAGCGCTGCGGTTGTGCTTTTTGTGGTGTCATAGGGCACGGCTACACTTGCAGATGTAGAGCACTTTGAGGTAAACCTGCCTTCAGAGAGCGCAGTAGGGAAAGCGCGGCAGTCTGTCCACACTGACAGCTGCAAGCGCACTGGTGTGGCCACATTTGCAGCACTTGCAGCGGCATTGGGAGCGGTGCATTATGGGCGGCTATCCCACAGAGCCCCTCTTCCCATTCTGGCGCTGTGGCTTGTGGGAAGGGGGCGGGGCATTCTGGATCCTGTCCCAATGCCCTGTGATGCATCGGTTCGCATCCCAGCAATCCCTGTGCCTCAGTCCACATCTGGCGCCATCTTTCAACATTTTTTGCACTGCGCGCTCTGCCTTCCCTTTTGGTCTGCGGAAATGGAGCCTGAACTGCTGAGGAGTATGCTGATGAGTCTTGCCAACACATCACATTTGGCAGCGTAGTTATTCCTTATGATCCAAAGTGACAGTGAGGGCTCCGACGATATCGACTCTTGTAACGCATATGACATGAGTGTGCTTGTGGAATTCATGGACATGTTCACCACTGTGGAATGCCACTTTAGGGCTCGGGAAACAAGCACTGAGTGGTGGGATCACATCATCATGCACGTCTGGGATGAGGAGCAGTGGCTGCAGAACTTTCAGATGAGAAAAGCCACTTTCATGGGACTGTGCATGGGACTGTGTGAGGAGCTCGCCCCCACCCTGCTGCGCAAGGACACAAGATTGAGAGCTGCCCTGCCGGTGGAGAAGTGGGTGGCTATTGCAATCTGGAAGCTGGCAATTCCAGACAGCTACCAATCGGTCACTAACCAGTTTGGAGTGGGAAAGTCAACCGTTTAAATCGTGTTGATGCAAGTTTGCAGGGCCATTAATCACATCCTGCTCAGAAGAACCTTGACTCTGGGTAACATGCATGACCATTGTGGATGACTTTGCACAAATGGGTTTTCCTAACTGAGGAGGAGCAATAGATGGCACATACATTCCAATTCTAGCACCAACCCACCTAGTCTCAGAGTACGTTAATCAGAAGGGTTATTTCTCTGTGGTTCTCCAGGCGCTTGTGGATCACCGTGGGCGTTTCATTGACATTAACGCAGGCTGGCCCGGAAAGGTGCATGATGCACGCATCTTTCCGAACACTGGCCTGTTCAGGAAGCTGCAAGCCAGAACTTTTTTCCCAGACCAGAAGATCACCGTAGGGGAAGTGGAAATGCCCATTGTGATCCTTGGAGACCCCGCTTACTCTTTAATGCAATTGGCACTTGAAACCCTACACAGGGAGCCTTGACAGCAGCATGGAGCGGTTCAACAACAGTCTGAGCCGGTGCAGAACGACTGTGGAGTGTGCTTTTGGCCGTTTAAAGGGCCGCTAGTGCTGTCTGTATGGGAAGCTGGACCTGGCCGATGACAGCTTCCCCGTGGTTATATCCATGTGCTGTACCCTCCATAACATTTGTGACGGGAAGGGTGAAAGCTTCACTCAGGCATGGAACTCGGAGGTTCAATACCTGGAGGCTGAATTTGAACAGCCAGAGATCAGGGTTATTAGAGGGGCCCAGCGTGGGGCTGCAAGGATTAGGGATGCCTTGAGGGAGCAATTTGAGGCTGAAAGCCACCGGTAATGTCTGGTGCCCTGCACGGGAGCGAAGTGCAGTGGTTCCAATGTTAGTAGCACTCTGTGTCTGCTATGCTGACTTGCAGTGCCTGTTTCTTTCCTGGGCTAAGGTATCTTTTACTTTATGCAATAATAAAGAATGTTTTCAAAGCCAAAAAATCCATTTATTGAAAAGAAACACAACTGCTTGGGAAACAGAAAGGGCAAGGGGGTGGAGTGGGGAACGGTACAATCACAGATTTGCGTATGTCCTGTTATGTTACTCGGCCTTCCTGTCTGGAGTGCTGTGCAATGAGTGCTGCTCTTCAGGATGGCTATACTGCATGGCGGTGGGGGTTGAGTGCAGTGGATAAGGGTCGTAGTTTTCAATGCTAGGTGGTGAAGCTACAGGTGTTGGAGGCAGCTGGTGGCGGTAAGAACCCAGATGTTGGGGAAAGTGGGTGGGAGGTGGCATGGGGGCACAAGGGAAAGAGTTTTGGGACAAGGGCTGCAGGGGGGGCGGGCGCAGTAGTGCTCTGCCTGCATGGCTATGAGCGCCTGGATCAAGTCCCCTTGGCGCCCCATTATGCTTATCAGCCGATCCATGCTTTGCTGCCGGAGCACCGCGCTTTTGTGCTGGTGCTCCTCATTCTGCTGGCGGATCCTCCTTTCACTGTCCCGCCACTCCTGCACTTTGATTTTCATTATTTGAATGCTGCATTACTTCATGCAACATGTCTTCCTTGCTTCCACGTGGCCTCTTTCTGATTCTTTGGAGTCTTTCAGCCGGTGATAACATGGATGGCTGAGATCTCAAGGTTGCATTTGTAAAGGCAAAATGCAACACTTAACGGAGGCAGCATTGTTCACACCAGACAGAGCAATGATTCCCCCATATTTAAGAGCAAGCACAGTCTACACAATAGCATAATTTGCCTGTCCCAAAGCGAGCGCACATAACTCCCGGGAGCCCCAAAATGATGAGTAAGCACAGGGTCAAGTGTGACTGACTGTTTCACGGCTGTACTGTCCTCTGGGTTTCTGTGCCTTGGGGAGAGCCAACAGCGGCAGGGGCCCCTATACTGAACACTGTGCCCACATTTTCCACAGGAGTTCATCCTGGAAGATACCTCACTTCTGAGGGTGACCTGGGAAGCAAGGGAGGGTCTTCTACTGCAATGCGGCTTCCGCCCTGGCCCATATGCAGCTTGCCTGTGTGCAGCAATGATCCCCTCGCCCTTCACGGCACAGTGGCGCGGACAAGTTAGCATTATTGGGACAAGGACCACAGTGGCTCTCCCGAGAAACCTGCGCAAGCACATTGCCCAAGTTCTGGACGAGACCTTTGAAGAGATCACTGAGGCCGATTACCGTGATGTGAGAGAGCACATCAACGCCCTATTCTGCATCTAGGCATCAATGCAGCCATAGCCCTCCTTGCCCCAAGAGCCCACACCGAATAATTTCTTTCCCAAAATAAAAGCCACTTACCGGGAGCCTCCTCTGATGTTTGTCCTTCCCCAAGCACTGGCCGCCGCGACTGGCTACCTTAATCCTGGCTTGAGAACAGCTCCTGGCTGCATGCATCTAGGGATTCCGGGGTGTCTTCCTCTGCCTCAGCACCCTCGCTCCTGCTTTGCTGCCCCTTCTCCTCCTCCTGTCTTGTTCCACTGGGCTCTGAAGTGTCAATGGTGGTCCTCGGAATGGAGGTGGGGTCACCCCCAAGTATTGCGTCCAGCTCTTTGTAGAAACGGCAGGTCGCAGGGGCAGCACCAAAGTGGCTGTTTGCCTCGCGGGCTTTGTGGTAGGCATTCCGCAGCTCCTTCACTTTAATCCTGCACTGCAGTGCGTCCTGGTCATGGCCCCTTTCCATCATGTATCTTGATATCTGCCTGAAGGTACGGCTGGAGCGCAGCTGGGACTGTACAGCTTCGTCCCCCCAAACACTGATGAGGTCCAGCACCTTGCCATTGCTCCATATTGGGGATTGCCTGGCGGGTGGAGGCATGGTCACCTAGAAAGATTCTCTGAGAGCACTCCACGCCTGGCTGAGCAAACAGGAAGGGGATTTTCAAAATTCCCAGAGAATTTAAAGGGCGGGTCTGATGGTTGGTCACCTGAGGGCAGGGCAGTAGAGTTCAAAGTGATGACCAGAGTGGTTAGAACAGGCATTGTGGGACACTTTGGGAGGCCGATCAGAGCGCACTAACAGACCAGGGTGTCTGGTGTCTGGTGCTGCAGTGCTCCAGTGGGGGGCGCACCAAATGTTGTTCCACTCACTGAGGTGGAGTACCAGGAGCACTCTAGCCGTGGAGTCAGAGCGCTCTACGTGCCTTGCCAGTGTGGACGGGTAATGAGCTAGTGCGCCCAGGGCTTCTTTAATGCGCTCTAACTCGCAAGTGTAGCCAAGCCCATAGTGTAGATGCTTCCTATCTCCACAGAATGCGTTAGGTCGTGCTAAATATGTAGGACAGGGTGCAAAATTTTTCGCAGCCCTCACTGATGTAGTTAGGTCAATCTAATTTTTAAGAATAATCTGTCTTAAATGTTAAATGAATTTTTAGTTTTTCTTGTTTCCTCAACTGCTTAGCTTTCAGGCTTATCTTTTTTGATGTCGTATCACTGATTCTTCAGTTACCATAGTCTTCCAGCATAGCAAAGATCTGAGTAGCTAATAGGAGAAGCAAGCAATGCTCTTAGGTGGGGGGCAGAGGGATGACACTGTGTCAGACCACCTTCTAACAGAACAAAGAAGCAAAACAGACACATGGCGTTTTTTTTTTAATTTGCAGGTCAGCTTTAACACCCCTACAAATAAAAAATGTGTTGATATCCCTCCTGACCAAAAGTGGTCACACCCTTCCCTGCAGCACTCTGGATTTTCCTTGGATGTTTCCCATCCAAGAACTGAGCCATCCCTACCATGCTCAGCAGGTGACATTTGACCAGATCGCAGCCTGAGGGCTGACCCTTATTTTCCCTTTTGCCAGGCGGTGTAGGGATGATGTGCTCACTGAGTGAACAAGGCAAGCAGCTGGCAGTCCAGGTGTCAAACATCCTGGGGATGGACGTGTGTGGCATCGACCTACTGATGAAAGATGATGGCTCGTTCTACGTCTGTGAGGCCAATGCAAATGTAGGTTTCATTGCCTTTGACAAGGCTTGTAATCTAGATGTAGCTGGTATCATAGCGGACTATGCCGCTTCTCTCCTTCCCCCCGGTCGCTTGACGCGGCGTATGTCCTTGCTCTCTGTGGTGTCCACGGCCAGCGAGACTAGCGAGCCAGAGCTGGGCCCTCCAGCTAGTGCCGCTGTCGACAATATGAGTGCTAGCTCCAGCTCTGTCGACAGCGACCCTGAGACCACGGAGAGAGAGTTGCTCACCAAGCTCCCGGGGGCTTTATTCAACATGAACCAGCTATTAGCCAATGAGATCAAACTCCTTGTGGAATGATGCCACGTGTAAATACATGACCAACAAAACTCTTGTAAATTTTTTTTAAACCAACTTGCAATGCTGTTTATCAGAGAAGCTCAGGGAGATGAATGGAGTGGGGAGGGAATTAGTCAAAAGAGTGAGATTAAAAGGTGCATATTCTCTGATTGCTGCTCTTACTTTTTAATCCTCCAGAACATATGATTGGTTTCATTTTTTGGCAGCCAATCTCTAGTCAGTGATACCCAGTTCAAACCCACGTGGGGATTTTATTTATGTGCAGCTGTGGTCCCAAGCTTATCACAGAACTTGTGTATTGATGGGGAAATATTACAGCGCAATTCACACTTCTGGTTTTGGAATGCTATCTTGCAATTCTCCAAAAGCATCTGTGAACTAATGCAGCTGTGGACTCTCTCCTGCCTCTTTAAGAGCTTGATCTTGTGAATTGCTTGAGTGCCTTTAGTTTCCAAGAGAGCTGAGGGTGCTTAAGGTCTGATATTTCAAAGGTGCTGAGCAGCTGCAGTTCCCATTTACGTAAGTGGGAGCTGTGAAAGTTCAGCATCTCTTAAAATCAGCCCATTGTGACCTTGCAGGATCTGGCCTTAAGTGATGGGGCAGGGACAGGAAACTTGAGCTTTCAGTACAAACCTGCGACTTCTGCCATCTCAGTATTAACTGGCATGTGTCCACAAAAATGTGTCCATATTTGTTTATAAAGCTTTTGAGGGAGGGATGTTTTTTAAATTTGTGTTTTTTATCATTTTAAATCCTGGGGCCGGTGTGTAGAGGAATCAGTCATGTTCTCATTCATGGCAGAAGTGGCACGTTTTAACTATTTTTGCACGATTGGAGGAGATAAACAGCATTGTAATGTTCGGTGTACAAAATAATGTTTAATCCAATGTGAAAAAGAATTACACTAGTTTAAAACAAATGTGCATTGACTTGTATTTGTTAGTGTTTTAGTCTTTTTGAGAGAGAGATGCTATGTTAATGTTCCATTTTTTTAATACATGCTAGTCCAACACACCCTTCTCTATGCCTGCATCTTTAACAGTGGCCAAAGTGAGAACACCACAAACTATTTAACAAAACACTGACTTGAAGCCTGTAAATCATTTTTATTTTTGTCATTTTTTTCCTGGGAAACGTGGTAGGGTGTGGAGGAGGGAAAAGGTTGGTTAAAACCTCAGACATTTAGGATAAAGCTGAAGTTGGTTCGTTACCACTATTACTAGGCTTGTATTTTCCACATTGAAAATGTCTCAACTCTGATGTCAGCTGAGCTCCAAAACATGGATCCAGGGGAAAAATACACAGTTCTTGGCTTTGGGAAACTATGCAGCAGATTAAAAAAAAAAAGGGGGCTCAGCTAGAATAAAAATATAAAAGGCCACAAGCAATGAATAGATGGATCCTGGACCCTGTGTGTGTGTGTGTGCTTTGCTTTATTTCTTTTTGGTTTGGGGCTGTTCAGTTTCGTTTTTTCAGGCTGACTGATTTTCTTTCCTCAGTCCTTCTGGCTGTGCATTTTCTCATTCAATTTGAGCAGTTTTGGGAAACAAAGAACGAAAACAGCAGTGTTGGGTCCATTTTGAAGTCCCCATCTTCCTCCTCCTCACCTCCTGCTTGTTCCTTCCCTCCTTCTGGGTTCATAAAGCACTGGAACTATAGATATAGATAGATAGATATATAGATATATATATATATATAGATATATATATATGCGCCTCTTTTTAGGGGAAAAAAAGTAAAACGTTTGTGACTGAAAGATGGTTTTGTGAAAAGAGGGTTTGGAGGGGTGTTTGTGTGTGTGCAATGCTGCTGTTATCTGGATACTTTAAAGGAGCATGTCCCATGTATCCGCTGAGGCTCTGCGCTTCCTACCCCTGTGGCCCCTCCTCACCTCTCCGCTGCTCTGCTGCTTTACCGTCGCTCACTCGGATCTTAAACAAACACAACTCATGGACACTACGGAGAGAGACTTCAAGAGGCAATAAACAGAACAGTATTAACCTGCTTTCATGGAGGTTTGATCATGCTTATTTGTACAGTTTTTTTAATTTTAAAAAGGAATGTAATAAAATGAGGGGTTTTTGTAGAATTAAATATTATTAATAAAAACAAGTGGAAGGTTGATTGTTGATGTTAGCTGATGGAGTGATCCAGATGACCCAGCAACAAAAGACGTTTCAACAGTCAAGGTCATCTCTGAGGTTTTATTCCTGAACCTTCAAGTGCACAGATTATAACAAAAGAAAACAAAGGTTTTCCCTTGTATAAAAAATCAGTACACCCCAGTACAGGTTACATCCAACCCAACTTTCTAATTACTGGGTGGGAAAGCTCTGCCTCCTTACAGGCTCTTCTCCCCTCATCTGCTTACTAAGGAGCTGTTTTTTAAATAGTGTTCTGTATTCCCTTTGAGACCCTGATTGAGCCTGCAGTTTCCAGCCCTACTTTAATATACACACTGTGAGCACCTGTGGGGGATATAAGTGAGGGAGGGTGGATAAGTCAGCTCCATGCCAGCTGGAAGTAATCAGCTAGGGCCTCTGCACAACTGTCACAGTTTGCAAAGATAACTTACTGGAAAGAGGCTGCTAACAGCTGTATGATCTGAGCTGTCTTGAGTCCCCACATTGCTTGAGGGAAAGAGGCTGTGGCAGCAGGGACTTCTTAATGCATCTCGCCTTTAGAATTTCCTACTCACACTTCAGAGTGATACAGATTTGTGAAGTGGTACACATACTTTTATTCTGAAACACACAAGCAAATGGACAGAAGGGTATTATGTTGTGGCTGGCTCCCTTGTGATGAGATCCTTTTGTGCGATTGGTGCTTCTTTTACAAGATTGGAGAAAAGTCTATGGGTAGTGCTTGTTATGGGGGAGGATCAGGAGTTAAAACTTTACACACATTCATGTAGACAGTAATTCTTGATATTGCTTATGGAAAGCCTTGCTGAGGATTCAAAGCTTTGTCTATTTGAATCAATCTTGTAGGTTCCTCCCTGCAACCTACCCATTGTCCCGTGGTCAGTGAGATGTATATAGTGGAGAAGAAAAAATGGGTTTCACATGTATGCCTGTAATACAACTAAAAAATCAAGCCTGTGCTAACCAAGAGATGTCTCTCATCACATCTAAACACTATACAGCTCAGCACTATGTGCTATGCTCTCTTCAGTTCCACATCCTAAAGAACGCTTTCCATATTCTAGTGCCTTAATAGAGCTAACATTACCTGTCATATTCTGGTTTGGAAGCTTATATTGGAAAGGACACGTAATCAAGATACACCTGAGGATTTTTAAAAAAAGGGCTGATACAGATAATCGTGATGCATGAGTTGTTAATATATCTATATTTTTTTTTTAAGGGAGGGGAGAGAAACTTGAGTGAGCCAAGCAGAAACTTTTGTTTGCAGAAATAAGTTTTCTTAATTTAAACCTGATGGAATTTGTCATCTTGTTTGTAACAGTGATTTGGGGAGGGGCGGGGTTGTGAATTTTTCTGCTGTGTGATTTGGTCACATGTTTACAATTCTTTGTTTACCATGTTTAATTCTAAATTGTCTGTATGGCTTTGTATATTAAGTATTTTTTTTTAATTTTTTTGATGTGTTTTATAAAATCACCCCTCTCTGGAATGCTACAATGCCTCATCTGTAACACGTGATGGAAGAGTGACGCTCTGTATACACATGGACTATTTATTTTTTTGGTGTTCCACCCCCTCCGAGCTATTTGGTCATGCTTTGATGGCTTTTCCCCTCCTGCTTCACATTTGCAGTCTTTCATGTGTGATATCTGCCCAGGAAACGCCTCTGGAACTACTGTTTATGTTGGCCAAAAAAAAAAAGGACATTTCTTCAAATGTTGCACTGGACTTTTAAATCCCACATGTGATATCAATAACTTTCTAAATCTCCTCTCTTCTTCCTCAAATGCAAAAAGCCCTAGTTGGTTAAATATGTAAGGGGCCTCACGGGCTTAGAGAGACTTTGTGAAAGCAACCCGTGTGTACAATATCTTTCTCATGGCTCGCTCTTTTTGAGAAGGTTTATGGGCTTTATGGCTGGTGTGAGACACACGACCCACTCCTGTTCTCTCTATGGAATTGTAGGTGCTCAGACAGGTAACCTCTGCTGCTACTGTTTTTTTCTTCATTTTTAATTTTTCACTATTCTAGGAATTCCTTTAAAATGTTAACACGTTGCAGGATTTATAACCAAGTGTTTGCCTTTTCCGTTTTGTTTTGTTTTGTTTTTTTTCTTTTACGTCTCTCTTGACCTTGGAGAGTGTTCCGATGGCAGATCTTAGCCCACTGTTTGGTAATCTCCAAACCCCTTGTGTTCCAATTTTCAGTTGAAATGTTTGGGTTTTTTTCATTTGTTTAAACGAACGTCAGAAAGTGAAGCGTGGGTTTTGGGTGGGCATTGTAATTTTGTTTAACTGAAATTGTTCTATTTTGTGTGTATTATTTTTTTCTTTTAAAAAAGACGTGTTCTAACAGTTCGCACTTTCTTACTGTTCTTTGCAAAACTTTTCAGGAGCCAAAAAAGTCAAACAATCCAGAGAAAAACTTCCCTTCTCCCCTTTCTGATGGCGAGAGTGAGAGCTTATGAAAAGTCCTTGAGAATGTTCCTTCCTAAACTTTTCTCCCCAGTAATGCAAGCTGGTAAAACAGTAAACGCAGCAGTTTGGTGGCATCCAAAACCGACCTGTTGGCAGGTAAATTCACTCTTTCTGTTCTTTTTCTTTTCTTTTTCTTTTTTAACCCTCACGTGTTTGCCTTTCTTCCTTCCCATTTTCCACCATCCACCCACTAGTTTGATGAAGCTTCTCAAAGGATGTCCTCAGTAATGAGGCTTAGAGAGCAAATCCTACTTTCCTTCTTTTCCCCACCCCCACTTGTACAAGATAGATTTTAAGAAATTTTTCAGGGTTTCTCCCTTAATGTGCTCAGGTGAACCACTGTGAGGGTGGGTTAAATACCACTGCTGTGGCAGAATGATTGGAGGGATGATGTCTAACTGCACAAATTTGACCATCCTCTGTGTATCTCTCTACTTTTTCCTTCCAATATGCTATTCTGGCTTAAGTTTTCACAGGGTTATGGTGCTTCCCAGGTGCACGGTGAGCACAAAGTTTAACAGCATCAATTAGGAGTTGAAAGGTATGGAAAACTAGTATTAAAAAGGTTGGATTAGGGTTAAAATTTTGCAGATATGGGGGACATGGCAAATGGGAGAATACCTCTGCTAAATAGAACCACATCTGGGCTGACTGTATCTGTTTTGGGCATTTTTAATGATCCCCCTAACTATAATATCCAAGGATCAATAAATAATTTGCCCTTCTGTGGTGCCTCACATCCACTGATCTCAATGCACCTTGCAGATGTTGACAGTGTAGCCTCCCAAATCCCTTGTGGGGTAAGAGATTCTGTGTTCTACAGGTGTAAGCAAAGAGGTGAAGTGGGTATCAGAGGGAGTTTCTAAGCAGGGCGAGTATGACACTTCAGGCTGGCTTACAAGTGCTCCCTCGTATAATTTATTTCTAGGTACTCTTGCCCTTCTTTTGAAGACTTTTTGTATATGTGAATAACTCTGATCTTTGTAGGCATTAAAAAAATTCTACTTGTGACCATCTCAATTTGTTTCCTCTGTGCTCTAGAAAAAAACGGTGCTGGTGTATTCAGCTTGCATGAGCAGCAATACTTAGAACAAAATGTGGGGGGGGAGGGAGGGAAGTAATTTTAGATGGAGCCAAATTTTGCTCTGTTATGCTAATCTGAAGTATCAGTGAAATGACCAGATTTTCACTGGTATAACAGAGTATAGAATTTGTGCCTTTAATTTCACATGCAAGATAATTGTACAGACCTGTTATACTCACATTTCCAATGCTTTTTCCTTTCAGACACGCCCACTTCTCTCGTCTCACCACTGGGCAGGCCTATTCCTTTATTTGTGTATATTTTTGTGAATCAGCTGCTGTAAGACACAGTAGGCTTTCAGGCATGTGGCTGGGTGTCTTCTGTTTTGGGGAAAGATCTGCAGATTTGTAATACTCTTTAAAGATAGGTCTGAACCCTCCTCCTACCCCCATCACCCTTCAGTTAACCAGATCTGAACTTGCCTCTAGACTTTGCAGCTCAGACCCACAGTTAACATATTTCTTCAAAGTTTTCTTGGTGGTAGAAAACATTAAGCCCTATAGTGTTTATAAACAGTCTTTGGTGGGAAGCATAGAAAAGAAAAGCTGTTTCAGTCCACTGAAGCTGATGTCTCGATCCTCTACTCTCCCGCCCCTCCCTTGTTGCTGGAATGGCTTTCAAAGCCTGATACTAATCTTGCTTGTGTCCAGTACTTTGCAAAGGGTGTTGGGTGAAGGGAGGATGTTGGAGAAACTTGAATAAGTCTTGGCAACTTAGACAAAGGGATCCCTATTGTGTAATTATGTGAGTGCTGAACAAGAACTTCTTCTATATGCCCTTCTGCTGCAACAGAATAATAAAACTGGTAGGTGGCAGTAGCAGAAGAAGGAACTAATGTGGCTGGGACCTGCGAAACCTACAATTCAAGGAGAGATGGATTGCAAAATGTTAACTGAAGTAAGGGGGACAGAGGAGAGAGGCAGAGTGCTTGAACTGTCACTTTGAATGGTGAGTGTGGTTTTACTCAATTCTTACCCATCATAGGAATTGTCATAGTAGAATGGACACCTTGGCCCTTCTCAACTAGTGTCGTCTGACATTCAGCATCCCACTTCCAGCTGCCTCTGACATGGGCTAACACTTAGATATCTCAGAGGGAGACATAAGCCCCCATAATACTACTTGTTGTCAAATGTGGAGAAAATTTCTTCCTGACCCCCAGCCAGTGATCAGCCCTGAAGCCACAAGACTCATAGCCAATATGCTTAGCTACTCTGTGTGCTATTCACTTTATATACATTCCTTTCTGGAATCTTTCTGTGTATTCATTTATAATAATAAACGCCACTTGATAAATATATTTAGCATTTCCTCCCCCAAGATACTTTCCTGTGTACGTTAAAATCTGTCACCTCTTTAATCTCAAGTGCTCTCATCGTAGTATTCTGACAGGTTTTCATCCATTTACTGTATGTGGGGAGCATTAACTACATATTGTGTAGCATGCAACTAGCTGTATATCTTAGTTTTATTGTCCAAGTCAGTGCCACCTAGGATGCCACAGTTGTCACTTTGCTGCACACCATGGCCACTCAAAATTTCACAGCAACAGCGGAGATCCTCCTTCAGTAAATGCACAGGGCTCAGCTGCTTGAACTGAAGGACATGCCATTAGCAGGATAGAGGTTGACACAGTTAAGCCATTCTGATTCCAGCCAGTAGAGAGCAGTGATGAGTGTACTAGTCAGTTCAGCACATTATTTCCTTAGAAAAAACATTTTTCAAAATCTTAATGTGAGTAGACATATTTTCCATGATACTTTATTATTATTAATAATAAATAAGTAGTAGTTGTCTCCTTGGGACTTATACTGTCCCCATTACCATTGTACTGGTGCATGTGAATATAAAGTGAAACTAACCCACCAGGTTCAGTGTTGTTGTAGCCATGTTGGTCCTAGGATATGAGTCCTCTCCTCAAAGGAAACCTGCAAAGCATCTTCAAAAGATGAACCTGGGAAGGTAACTTTGTAACTCTGCTAGACACACAAAAACCATGGACATAACAGAAATACTGATTTTATGACTCATAACAATTTCTAACATACCTTGCTGCCTACTACCTTCCTTTGTCCTATGACTGCAGATGTGTTAATTTCCCACTTCATTTTAAGTGGTCTCCTACAATGCTTGCCAAACCCTTATGTGTGACAGTTTGTCCCACCTTGTATTTAACTTGAACATTCTGGTTACCTTCCCCAGACCTCAGAAAGATCTCCATGTAGCTTGAAAGCTTGTCCCTTCCACCAACAGAAGTTGGTCCAATAAAAGATACTGCCTCACCCACCTTGTCTTGATCTAGTTCAGTAAGTCAAGTTGGTAAGTGAAGTGCAAAAAGCTAAATTGCTTACAATGTGAAATGTGAAAAAGGCTTCAAAATATTTAAAATCAGTGATGGAATTCATTTAAAAAAGAAAACCTGTCTGATTAGACTTGTTATATAGAATATCAAAAAGTTTTATATAATAACAGGATACAAGGAATTAATACAGCAACAAAAACAAACCCAACATGGTAAGCAAAAAGCTATTGAGCTAGGAAGAGGTAAATAGCGGAGGCCATTATAAAATCCACTCTCCATATAACTATGTAAATGTTATGATACTTAGAATACTGTATGTGATAGACACCCTAGAAATACAGTGGAAAGGATATTGTGTGGTCTTCATGGAAGACAGAAGCGAAAGATACTTACTGGAAACTACCTATTCATTGGCTATGCAAAGCAAGGTCTAAGGCTATGTCTACATTGCACTTTCGCCAGTAAAAGTTTTGTCACTCAGGTGAGGGAAAAAAACACACCCCGACCAACAAAAGTTTTACCAACGAAAAGCACTGGTGTGGACAGCGCTTTGTTGGTGGGAGATGCTCTCCTGCTGACAAAGCTACTGCCCCTTGTTGGGTGTGGTTTTGTTTTCTCTCCAGGAGAGCGCTCTCCTGCCTACAAAGAGCGGGTACATTGCATGCTTTACAGCGGTAAGGCTTTAGCAGCACAGCTGTGCCGCTGTAAGTTGCGCAATGTAGACCTAGCCTAACACTCAGCCTGATGGCATCCATGTTTCTGTCTGTCTTCCTCCCAGACAGACAGACAGACAAAAGAAGTGAGAGGGGGCACACCTTGCCCCTGGCATAGAGGGAGGAGCTGATGAGGGTTACAGGGAGTCCCTGAAATAGAGAGGGTGGCACACAGGTAGTTTATGGGGACTAAAGGGCTACAAGGAGAACCTGGTATGTCCAATACACTCAGCCCTCAGAAGCAACAAAATGTATGACCCTTTAGTTATAATGAACACTTTGTAAATCTACAGCATACCTCACTGTATTTGGCTTCTAAATCAAGTACCTTAGAAGTAACTTGTAAAATGTGCAACCTGCCTTCTAAAATAGCTCTGTTGTTAACTGGCAAGACAGACTGTTCTGCTGTTTGTCCCACCAGAATGTCTTAAAGTCCAAAAGAAGGTTCTTGTGGTTATAGCACATTGATATGGCAGAAATGTTACTTGGATGTGATTAAAATGCAAACAGTGAATAATACACCGTTGTCCCTTTTTTCTTCAGTAAGACTATCCCCTGTTCACTTTGCACTTAAATATTACGCTTGGTTAAATACTAAGGGCAAAATCCTGTTTTCTTTACTTATCTGAGTAGTCCCATTAAAACCATCTGGAGTACTTACTATGTGGGAAGTAAGCACGATTTGACCTGAGGTCATTGCAGAGGGCACAAGAAACTAAGGTCTAGATGCAAATTGGAAAGGTGTTTTGAGTAGAGAATTGTAGAGAGAGTTCTGGTCAGTGGAGTGATACACAAATGCTGTTCTAGATAGCAAGGAGCTTTAGAGAAGAAGGCTCTTGTATTTAGAGTTAAGAAACTGAAATGCCAGAGAGCAGATTGTGATAGTCAAGGCAAGCAGAGTCAAAAGCATAGGTGAATGTTTCAGCAGCAGTGGAGTCAAGACGGTTAAAATGGAACTTTCTCAGCCTTAGCGCTCCCCATCTGTCCGTTGAGAGGAAGAAAATAGGAAATATACCCACCCTCCTCCCCTGTGGAAAAGGCTTTTTAGCCTTCACAAGATGGAGGAGAAAAACTGAGTGTTGCAGTGGACCTGGGGATGGGCATGGTGTAGAAACCAGCACAGCTCCTGTCCATGGAGACAGATGGTCATTCTGGTTAAAAATGCCGCTATGTTTCTCGTGGTAAAATGACAGTTTTTTACCCTGAGCGTGAGTGGAACAGGAAAACCAAGGGGCGCGAGGAGGGCAGGTAATAGTCAGTCCCCTAACCAAAAACGTTCGTCAGTCTCATAACTAGGGCCCTGCCAAATTCGTGGTCCATTTTGGTCAGTTTCACGGTCACAGGATTTAAAAAATCTTAAATTTCATGATTTCAGATATTTAAATCTGAAATTTCACTGTGTTGTAACTGTAAGGGTCCTGGCTCCAAAGGAGATTGCAGGGAGGGTCGGAAGGTTATTGTAGGGGGTCGCCGTATTGCCATCCTTATTTCTGTGCTGCTGCTGGCGGCGGTGCTGCCTTCAGAGCTGGGCCTGTGGAGAGCAGTGGCTGCTGGCTGGGAGCCCAGCTCTGAAGTCAGCGCCATAGCCAGCAGCAGCAGCAGCAGATAAATAAAGATGGCATGGTATGGTATTACCACCCTTACTTCTGCACTGCTGCTGGTGGGGCACTGCCTTCATGGCTGGGCTTCTAGCCAGCAACCGCTGCTCTCCGACCATCCAGCTCTGAAGGCAGGTCGGAAGTAAGGGTGGCAATATCAGACCCGACCTCCCCAGCGCGCCCCCCCCCCCTTTTGGGTCAGGACTCCCAGTCTGTGAAACGCTGGTCTCCATGAAATCTGTATAGTATAGGGTAAAAGTACGCAAAAGACCAGATTTCATGGTCCATGACATGTTTTTCACAGCCATGAATTTGGTAGGGCCCTACTCATAAGGCATCTCCAGCTGATCTTGGTAGTTGAATTGGGGAGGTAGGGGTATAGAAATGTGAGCCTTGCTCACAAAGGCAAGGCTTGAGGTAGCCATTTTAGGTGTTCAGCAAAGGTTTCTGAGATGCAAGAAAAGTGGGGATTAAATTAATGTTTTTTTCCATTTTTTGCAAGTCAACGTCTATCCAGTCTGCTTTCCCCACCAGATGCAGCACAGAGCAGAGTGCCCTGTGTTTGCTGCAACCCCCCACTGGTAAAGAGACCCAAGAAGGGAGTGGAATGGCTTGTATTTCTTTTCAGAGAGTCCAAGGTGGGGGTGGAAGAGGAGGTGCATTAATGAAAAGGGGAGGGGCTTCAGCCTCCCCCGCCCCCCCAGCCCTGCCAGCGTGGATTAGGCTGGGACAAAGAGTGGCATTTACGTTTTGCTGAGGCAGGGCATTGTCAGGGTATTTCTCCATTTTCCTTTTGTTCTCTTCAGAAACCCTCTTTTTCCTCTCCTCTACAGCATGTCAGAAAAAAACGCAGGGGCTGGGTGGGGTGCAGAGAGAGAGTGGGGAGTTTCTGATAGCAAATCAAAACTCTCTTTAATTGCATGACAAGAGATGCAAGTGTTGCCAAAGTATATAAGTGACAGAGAGGAACAGTATGGCGGAGGCTCAGTAGATTGAACACTTGCCCAGAAGAGGGCTTCGTAAAAAGATATCGGTGGGTTTCGTCCCCTATGTCTATTTTGTGGTATTGTCCATTTCTGATTTGGTGGCAAGTTGCTGCATAGGAAAGACAGAAATAGCATCACTAGAATATGCAGAGGTTTCTCTTTGCTGTAGCACTGTTCCTAAGAGCAAAGTGCCTGGGGGTGGGAGAGGGATGGTTTTGTCACTTCATTGCCCATTCCCAGGCTCTGGAATTTCTCTCCTGTAGGGAGCAGAGTGGGAAGGGGGAGGGGAACATAGCTGCGTTTTTGGTAAGCAGTAATTTTGCCTGTAAAATATAAGGCAGGTTCCATCCAGTCTGGTTCCAATCATGCACTCATTGATATTGCTGGGAGAGGATCAGACCTGCTGTTTAGTAAGGGAGGAAGAGAAACAGAAGGAGGGGGAAGTTGAAAGTGCTGCCTGCCTTGAATAACTGCATCCTTTGTGGCTGGCTTTTTATAGCTTCCTGGTGTGGTTGTGTATGCGTCTTACTAAAAGAATGGCTGGCTGCAGAAAGCCCTCTGCTGTTGAGAGTTGAGATCGGGGAGGGGGGAGGATTAGACTGAACGGGTACCTAGCCAAAACCTACCTACCTACCAGTGAATTTTAGTTCTCGGGTTTGACTAGACTACGATTAAAGGTGTTTTTCTTTTTTTAATGTTAGCTAAAATGTTTAAAATAACGTATTTTCAAATGTCTGTAGAGCGAGCAAGTTGTATTTTAACATGTTAGCTGGTTGAGGGGAACTCTCAGGAGGGGTTTTAACACCTATTAAAATACAGCTTTCCTGGTCTACTCTAGAGTTTTAAAATATTTTAGCTAATGTTTTAAAAATACACCTTTTATACTAGTCTAGGCATACCCTTTCAAATACTGTCATTTAGACTCTCTTCTCCTCCCTGTGAACGCTCAGACTCATTCCACAAAGGAAAAGAGGTAGTGGTTGGGTCCAGACTTTACTCAGTCTGCCTGCGTATTTATACCATGCTCAGCATGATGGTAAGGGGGAGTTCTGTTTTGGGGCGCACTACAAAAATCTTTCTTTGAATTTGCAGAGCACGAATAGTACATAACTGCTACAGAAAATGGCAGCTGCTTTCTGACCTCCAATTATTTTTTTCATGATTTTTTTCTGTGGTCCTGTACCGTTATTTCATTTATAGATACACTGCATTTATGTAGCAATGTTAAATCCTTGGGTTAAACTAGGGCAGTATGAGATGGACCTATATTTTGTGGTTGGGCAGCAAACTAGAATCTAGTTGATAATAGATACTGTTTTATGGTAACATAAAAAGATTTGTATAGTTACTGTTCCGAGGGATTTTTGTTCTGAGTCCATCATATGAATTCTTTGTATTACATGGTGGAGTCTTTGGAAAATTGTGTGGTAATTTGAGTTTGACAAGGAGAAGGATGCTATTATGGTTAAATTACTTGGACTGGGAGTTAGAAATCCTGGGTTCTATTCCTGCCCTTGCCACAAACTTGCTGCCACCTTGAGGAATTCATTCAATTTCACCACGCAGGCTTCCTCCATTATTCACAAAAGAAGCATGGGGGGAAATTGAGCATACTGACTTCCCTCATGGGGGTGTTGTGAGGCTTAATTCATTAATGCCTGTAAAGCACTTCGATTTTTGGAAGGGAGGAGTTGTAGAAGTGCATATTATTCATATTCTTATTACATAGATAAATAAACAAACAGGAAGTGCTGTGGAGCACAGCTCCATGAGCCCAGAAACCTAAAACTTCAGCAGAGAGAGGGGAGTGGGTAGTACTGGTATATACATGTACTAGCTTCACTTTTCAATGCCTTAATGCAGTTGTGGGGTAGAGGCCAAGATGCTTAGTGATGGCAGGATGGCTTTGGTGGGGGATGGGAAGACAGCTATGGCTCTGTCTATACCTTAAAGACTTCACTGCCATTTTTATAAGAATAGGATTTTCCCCAGTATCCTTGTGCAAAGTTTTTCTTCGTCACCACTTTGGTGTGGAATACTGTGTGTCAGTCAGTCTCCGCTCTCTCCAGGTATTGACATTTTGCTGCTGTTGTATGTTATGCACACAACTTGCAATATACTCTAGATGCTTTAGGAAGACACTCAAGATGAATTGCTTAAGTTTCTTCAGGGGAGTGAGAACACCATACGACCCCATCCATCTGACAAACACAAGGATGATAGAACCCACACCAGCATTCTAATTACCTTCCCTGCCCATCTGTGGGGCAGCATATGGGAGCAGTAGCCCAACATCACAATCTGTTGTAGGAGGCTTTGTGCCCCTCCCTGAATGCCAGAAATGTTTGTCTTCCATGTGGCAGATTCCAAGGCTTTGTCAATGGGAGAGCTGGGAAGAGAGAGAGAGGTTGCAGTTTGACTCTGCTAGACATTTTACACACGTTTCTCTCCATATGAAATATTTCTGCAGGAATGTAATACTGGTGAAAGGTGCTGGATCAGAGATTGAAATCCTCTATCCACAGGACAGGTAACACACAGGCATCAGTGGTCAAACTTCTCCCTCAGGGCGCACAGCCTCTACTGCTCCTCACCCCCTGAGCTGGAGGGACCTTCCTTAAGGTCAAGAGGGGAGTTTTGGTCTCCGTGGCCTATTTAGTTCTTGGCATGTCTACTAAGACTGCCAATTGGTGGTGGTGGTGGTTTTTGTGATGCCTGCTTGAATTTCTGATTGTATATTCTGATGGAGACTGATTTTTCTGTGGTTTATTTCTCTAGGCATTGTGAAGCGGCAAGAGATCTTTCTTTCCCCTTTACGGGAATACTTTTTCTCACTCCGTTACTCCTGATGATGAAGGGATGAGAGAACAGAACTGCATAAGTGTGGGACGACAGCCAGAGTTTGAGATGAGATGATAGCAGCCACAGTGATGCTGCCTTTGTTACGTGGAAAAACTAAATTAAAGTGTTATGAATTGTAACTCACAGAAGTCTGAGGTTCTTTTCAGTAGTTGTTTCTCTGTAAACGTATTGTTCTCTTCCTCTGTCTTGTGATTAATTTCTCAAAGTGTCAGCAGACATCAGAAATGTGTTGACCTCACAGCACTGGTACAGTGAAGACAGAAACCTGTCACTAACTCTAAGATATTTTAAAGTTACAGGATGGAGAATTTATATTTCCCCAGCACGTTTCATTCTGAAAGATGCCAAAACGCTTTATGGAGTGGGCATGGGGTAGAGTTGTGATGAATTTACTTTCCCAAATGCTTTAGAAACTAAACATCAGGTCTTCAGTTTTATCAGATCTCTGCTATAAATCCAGATAATAAGACAAGTGACTTAAAAGAAACCAAAAACCAAAACAAAATGTTTATTCCAGCAGAGTTTTAAAAGGAAAATCAATAAAACCATAATACAAAACATATTATAATGACCTACGGCAGAGTGTGTGCACCAGTCAGAAATGCTCAGCTGTGTGTCATAGGTCATAGATTCATAGAATATCAGGGTTGGAAGGGACCTCAGGAGGTCATCTAGTCCAACCCCCTGCTCAAAGCAGGACCAATCCCCAATCAAATCATCCCAGCCAGGGCTTTGTCAAGCCTGACCTTAAAAACTTCGAAGGAAGGAGATTCTACCACCTCCCTAGGTAACGCATTCCAGTGTTTCACCACCCTCCTAGTGAAAAAGTTTTTCCTAATATCCAACCCAAACCTCCCCCACTGCAACTTGAGACCATTACTCCTTGTCCTGTCCTCTTCTACCACTGAGAATAGTCTAGAACCATCCTCTCTGGAACCACCTCTCAGGTAGTTGAAAGCAGCTATCAAATCCCCCCTCATTCTTCTCTTCCACAGTCTAAACAATCCCAGTTCCCTCAGCCTCTCCTCATAAGTCATGTGTTCCAGACCCCTAATCATTTTTGTTGCCCTTCGCTGGACTCTCTCCAATTTATCCACATCCTTCTTGTAGTGTGGGGCCCAAAACTGGACACAGTACTCCAGATGAGGCCTCACCAATGTCGAGTAGAGGGGAACGATCACGTCCCTCGATCTGCTCGCTATGCCCCTACTTATACATCCCAAAATGCCATTGGCCTTCTTGGCAACAAGGGCACACTGCTGACTCATATCCACCTTCTCGTCCACTGTCACCGCTAGGTCCTTTTCTGCAGAACTGCTGCCTAACCATTCGGTCCCTAGTCTGTAGCGGTGCATTGGATTCTTCCGTCCTAAGTGTAGGACCCTGCACTTATCCTTATTGAACCTCATCAGGTTTCTTTTGGCCCAATCCTCCAATTTGTCTAGGTCCCTCTGTATCCTATCTCTGCCCTCCAACGTATCTACCACTCCTCCCAGTTTAGTATCATCCGCAAATTTGCTAAGAGTGCAATCCACACCATCCTCCAGATCATTTATGAAGATATTGAACAAAACCGGCCCCAGGACCGACCCCTGGGGCACTCCACTTGACACCGGCTGCCAAGTAGACATGGAGCATTGATCACTACCCGTTGAGCCCGACAATCTAGCCAACTTTCTACCCACCTTATAGTGCATTCATCCAGCCCATACTTCTTTAACTTGCTGACAAGAATACTGTGGGAGACCGTGTCAAAAGCTTTGCTAAAGTTGAGAAACAATACATCCACTGCTTTCCCTTCATCCACAGAATCAGTAATCTCATCATAGAAGGCGATTAGATTAGTCAGGCATGACCTACCCTTGGTGAATCCATGCTGACTGTTCCTGATCACTTTCCTCTCGTGTAAGTGCTTCAGGATTGATTCCTTGAGGACCTGCTCCATGATTTTTCCGGGGACTGAGGTGAGGCTGACTGGCCTGTAGTTCCCAGGATCCTCCTTCTTCCTTTTTTTAAAGATGGGCACTACATTAGCCTTTTTCCAGTCATTTGGGACTTCCCCTGTTCGCCATGTATTGCTGACACCAAATAGAAATGCTTTAAATGGTTAGATTGTGCTTTTGGAGTAGGAGGGTCTGAGTTTTACCCCAGCTGTTGCTATGAAGTTCCAAGGGGCCACAGTGAAATACTTGTAACAGTGATGTCCTAGGTAGCCATATACTTATTACAATATCTATTTCATGTGATAGTTAGGAATGTGTGTTAAAAAAGAGCCTGAGATGCAGACCATGCATATTCTGGACATTTCACCATGGTAGGGAACTGCAAGATATTAATAAAATACAATATATAAGAAAAGTAAATTTTGACTAATGCTAACTTTATAATTTGCCTTTGGAAAGTTTTAGGTGTGTGTGATATAAAGATTGAAACAAATTTCCAAGAAATCTAAATTGACACAAGTCATTGAACTCTTTCCTCCTGGTAGAAGCCAAGAACTTCAGTTTCACATCCCTCTTTAAGAGCCAGGGCAAAGACTGCAGAAGGCTTTGCAAAGTACTATAAGGATTGACAAAATTCAACATTATACCCCTTTGTTGAGATCTTCTGGACATGCAAAACTAGAGCCAAACTCAAGTGCCATAGCTGATGGCAGCTGTCCTAGGATGTTACGAGACAGAGAGAGGCAGTGTCTGTCCAGGACCTAAAGCACAAAAAGGGCTTTTTAGGTTAAAACTAACTACTTGCATCTGACCAGGTTGGAAGCTGGTGCAGTTTAGGGAGTACCAGTGTAATATATTTCATGCAACTAAGCACTACTAAGTAAGCAGGTAAAATGCAGTGTTAAAGTAGTTAGTTTCAAAGTACAATTCAGGCTGAGGCCAAGAACTTAACAGGACTCAATAAAGGATTAGGCCTTGCGTGAATAAGAACATCTACAGTTGTTTTAGATAGGATACACATATCTAAAGGAGCCACTGAATGCATCCGATGAAGTGAGCTATAGCTCACGAAAGCTGATGCTCAAATAAATTTGTTAGTCTCTAAGGTGCCACAAGTCCTCCTTTTCCTTTTATATCTAAAGGATATAAACTCTAATGGTTCTGGGCATAAGCAATCCCTAAGTGCCTGGGGTCAAGAACAAATTTTCCTTAGGCATATTATTCCATAATAGCCCATTGGGTGGGTTTTACTCCCTCTGAAGCATTTGGTCCTAGCTACTTCTGACAGTACACAGGATGTGGTAGACCACTGATCTGCCCTGGTATGTCAGTTCAACTGTAGCCCTACATATGAAGCACCTTACACAAGTTCAATCTGGGGATCACCAAGGCACACCAAACTGTGTTATGAGGTCCACATGTTGAGAGGAATTGTTGCAAGTTCCCTAGTCACGTATAGATGGGAGGTGGAGGCAGACTGCTGCCATCTCGACTGTCAGAAGCCTACTAGGTCCAAATGTGTGCGTGATTCGATAGAAATGATCGTACTGAAATACTTTTGCAGAGCTTTGTTATGGGCTGAGTAACAGTACATAAAAATGCGCTGAAGTGGGAGCTGACTGCAGTGCCCCAGCAATTTTGATCAGCTGCCCGAAACAAAATCCCAGGTGGCTGAAACTGGCTAACTAGTAAGTCACCATTCTATGTGAATTCTTTCACTTCTTTCTATACTGCAAACTGGTCCACAATTCTCTTTCCGCAGGATCCTTTGTGTTGAAATTTGAAAAAGACAGTGGTCCCTGGGGTCTGTGTTTTCCAGGGGTCTGTGTTTGGTCAGCATTTAGGTCACTTGACTGTTTTGTGTATAATCTGGGATTGCTTTACACGGTTGTGGTTATGAGCTGTTGTGATTTCATACAGCTTGTTGACTTCTTCCGGATGAGGTTTGTACCATGGAAAATTACCATCCTATTACTCCATGCATGATGAGCAGCATGGTCCGAAGGAAGGGGCATCCGGCAAGGAACCAAGACATTAAGTTCTATTCCTAGCTCTGCCACTGATTTGCTGTGTGATCTCAAGCAAATTGTTTAATACCTTCATGCCTCAGTTTCCCCTTGTGTAAAATGGGGGGTAATTACTAAGGCTGTTGATTAATCGCAATTAATTCACACGATTAACTTAAAAAAAATCACGATTAAAAAAATTAATCACAATTAATCGCACTGTTAAACAATAGCATACCAATTGAAATTTATTAAATATTTCTGGATGTTTTTCTTCATTTTCAAATATATCAATTTCAATGACAACACAGAATACAAAGTGTACAGTGCTCACTTTATATTTTTTGTGACAAATATTTGCACTGTAAACATTATAAAAGAAATAGTATTTTTCAGTCCACCTCCTACAGGTACTGTAGTGCAATCTCTTTATCAAGAAAGTGCAACTTTTCGTTACATAACTGCATTCAGACAAAACAGTGTAAAACTCTAGCACCTACAAATCCACTCAGTCCTACTTCTTGTTCAGACAATCTCTAAGAGAAACACCTTTTTTTTTACGTTTATGGGCGATAATGCTGCCCACTACTTAATTACAACGTCACCTGAAAGTGAGCACAGGCGTTTGCATGGCACTGTTGTAGCTGGCATTGCAAGATATTTACATTCCAGATGCACTAAAGATTCATATGCCTCTTCCTGCTTTGGCCATCGTTCCAGAGGACATGCTTCCATGCTGATGATGCTCATTCAAAAAATAATGCATTAATTAAATTAGTGACTGAACTCCTTGGGAGAGAATTGTATGTCTCCTCCTCTGTTTTACCCACATTCTGCGATATATTTCATGTTGTAGAAGGCTTGGATGATGACCCAGCACACGTTCGTTTTAAGAACACTTTCACAGCGAATTTGACAAAATGCAAAGAAGATAACAATGTGAAATTTCTAAAGATAGCTACAGCACTCGACCCAAGGTTTAAGAATTTGATGTCTTCCAGAATCCGAGAGGGATGAGGCATGGGGCATGCTTTCAGAAGTCTTAAAAGAGCAACACTCTGATGCAGAAACTACAGAACCTGAACCACCAAAAAAGAAAATCAACCTTCTGCTGGTGGCATCTGACTGAGATGATGAAAATGAACATGCGTTGGTCTGCACTGCTTTGGATAGTTATCAAGCAGAACCTGTCATCAGCATGGACACACATCCTCTGGAATAGTGGTTGAAGCAGCAAGGGACATACGAATCTTTAGCCTATCTGGCATGTAAATATCTTATGATGCCAGCTACAACAGTGCCATGCAAACACCTGTTCTTTCTTTCAAGTGACATTGTAAACAAGAAGCAGGCAATATTACCTTCTGCAAATGTAAACAAACTTGTTTTCTGAGTGGTTGGCTGAACAAGGACTTGCAGGCTCTAAAGTTTTACAGTTTTATTTTTGAATGCAGGTTTTTATTGTACATAATTCTACATTTGTAAGTTCCACTTTCATGATAAAGAGATTGCACTACAGTACTTGTAGTAGGTGAGTTGAAAAATACTATTTTGTTCTTTACAGTGCAAATATTTGTAATCAAAATAAATATAAATGTAATTGAAATCAATATATTTGAAAATTTAGAAAACATACAAAAATATTTAAATAAATGGTATTCTATTTAACAGCACGATTAATTGCGTGATTAATCGTGATTAATTTTTTTAATCACTTGACAGCTCTAGTAATTACACTTGACAACCCATGTGAAGTACTTTAAGATCTGTGGATCACTCATTCTGTCCCCAAAATAGGCTGTTTCATTCGCTGATCATAAATATTGAATGTCCATCCACAGGATTTTGCACTATCAGGGCATTACACAACTAAACAATTAAAAAAAATTATTAGCAGATTTGTGCACAAATAGAATCAGCATTAAATTATATACAGTAGTGCTATCAATATGCTTGGGCCTTTAACACTGATAGCATCATGTTTCCCTGTGTTTAAGACTACAACTGCCCTGCTTTGGTCACACAAGGTTAACATGTACTAGCTGACGTGTGGGAAGAATACAATTTTTTTTCTAGTGAAGACAAGGTCCTGGAGAAAAATATCATAGGGTCTCTGAGTGAAGGGCTGTGTTTTATGATTCATCCAACGATGGCTGCTCCAATTGTACAGTGCCCCTAGTGCCAGGATTACCACTTAACACAGATTTGGGAAAGAGTGCCCCTTACTAAATCAGTAACCCACTTCATTATGTGGCTATCCCTTAGATCAATGATTTTCAACTTGTGGTCTAAGATTTCCAAAGGGTCTGCTTTTCTATCTGAATTTTTTTAGGGGTATGCAAATGAAAAAAGGTTGAAAACTACTGCCTTAGTTATGTCCTCCAAATACTGACCAGTTTCAACTCCACTCAGTGAATGAACTTTTTGGGAGGGGGGAAGAGACTCTCTTCTCTCATGTTTGCCTTGAGGTGATGAGTCAGGATGTACTAGTTAATGTGTACGTTATTCCCTGGTAACCAGGAACTTCATGCTTAAACTCTGTACCATTCACTTTTTTTAAACATCTTAATAAGGAGATCTGTGGATCACTCTGTCCCCAGAATAGGCTGTTTCATTCGCTGATTATATATATGTTGAATGTCCATCCACAGGATTTTGCACTATCAGGGCATTACACAACTAAACAATTTAAAAAAAATTATTAGCAGATTTGTGCACAAATTTGTACATGTAGTGAAATCTGTAGCCAGCTCCCTAACTTAACCAAAAGACCTTTTGCAATACATGTCAAGATGATTTTTCCCCTTGAGACAGTGGCTTCTGCAGACACCTTCACTATGACAATCACACCCACCTGCTGTAGAACTTTGATTTCCGGGCTTATTTGTGCCTCTTATTCTTGGTCTTTGTATGTTAATTAAATGTCAGTGGAAGCTAGGAATGGGATTAATATTATGCAGAGTCTCTATACCAGTATCAGCAATCTGCAGCTATTTTGTGTTGGAACGTATACCTGAAACAACACCCTCAAATACCAATATCAAGAATGGCTGCCCCCATAGATTAGTGGCTTTGCAGCTTCCTTGGAATTTCTCTGGGACTTCCCCCATTCTTTACCGGCTCCTACCCGCTAGCCTTACTTGCTCTCTGCAATCTTGTTTTAGCTGCCTGCTTCCCCACCCTTTCCAAATCACAGAGGCTTATTCATATTTGTTATTCAGTGGCTATTGACAGCCACTCTTTGATATTCAAATGAATTCCCCAAAAGGCCTATTGTCCTTTTTCTAGTGAAAACCAGGTTTGTTATTTAGACATTAAGCATTCCCTTGTAGGAATGTGAAGCCCGAATACAGCAGCAGTGAGCAGCTAGTAAAGTGAAATGGAGCTGTCTAGGTCCACTGCCAAAATGGAGTGAACTGAAGTAAGGGAGGTCAGAACACTGCATCAGTGCTGAGAAAAGTGAGAGAGACCATGACTTCATAAGAGGTAGAGATTCCCTTGTGATCTCTCCACCCTTTCCTTGCTACTTGGTTCTCAAATTTTCATTCTGCCAACTCCCACAAGGAACTGGTCAGCTGTAGTTCAAGGGCCACTCAGCTACACTGTGTTAGGATAAATGGGTGTCATCTGCCCCATCTTATTTGTGTTCCTTTGTGCTCTTCCCTTGGTTGGTGAGGGAACTACACACTGTGGCCCATGAGAAGCCCTGGTATAAACAGTTCTTCTTCGAGTGCTTGTTCACGTCCATTCCACATTAGGTGCACGCGTGCTGGAAATTTTTTCCCTTAGCAACTCCTGGCGGGGCTCCCCGAGTAGCGCCACTGCGCTGTGCATATATACCCCTGCCGGCCCGACCGGCGACGTTGGAACAACCCCTCTCTCTCTCTCTCTCTCTCTCTCTCTCTCGTAGAAGAGCAGTCCCTTAGCCTTCAGAGTAGCGGTTATCAGTTAGTTAACGTATCTTTATTGTGGACACTTAAGTGATTATGTGCTTGGAGGCTTCCAGCACCCGCCCTGGGCCGCAGGCCCACGGCTTCAAGGCTTACGCCACGTGCCACAAACCTATGCCAGTTAGTGACCCCCACGACTCGTGTCTACGTTGCCATCAGACTGAGTGGTGTAGGATTTGCAAGGCATTTAAGCCAAGAACAAGGAAAGAGAGAGACTTTTGTTTAAAGCAGCTGTTGTTGGAGGCCGCATTGCAGCCACCGGGCCCAGAGCACCCGATGCCGGCTCAGGCTTCCTCGGTGAGTAGTGCCCCGGAGCCGTCGAGAGACCCAGCACCGGCTAAGCACCGTAAACTGTCGGCCTCGGAGCTCCAGGCTAGGCCCTGGCACCGATCGTCCTCCCCAGTGCGGCCCCCGGCGCAGCCTAAAGGAAGGCGTGGTCATTCCCCACACAGGAGGCTGGCACCTCCCAAGGCCCCGAGCGCTGATAAGAGCGGGAAGGCCATGGTACCGGCGCCGACACCAGTGGTCCTGGCAGCACAAGCCCCACCGAGCCCAGACTTAAGTGATCTCAGTGCAGACGGTGGGCTCGAAGGCGTAACGGATCAGCCCTCCATGCCTGGCACCTTTGAGGCTGCAAAGGACCTCATTGAGCTGTTGGCGGCGAGCCCCCTCCCGTATTGGGAGAACCCTCTGGCATCCACGCCACGGGTGCCGTCGAGGGGTAAGCCGGCAATGGTGTGCCGCTCGAGGACACCGTCCTGGCACTGCTCCTGGAGTTGGTCCTGGTCAAGCTCCGACTCCGCGGACTCAGTTACCAGCGGCCCAGAAGGAGATTGCGGCACCAGGAGCGGGTCGGCATGAGGAAGCACCGGAAAGGGCATACCGCTCTCTGGCACCACCCAGAGACTGGCACCGGGAGGAGTCGAGATGGCCCTCATCTGCAGGAGCCCTCTGACAGTCCCGGTCCAGGGAACGCCAGCACCGGTCCCAGGGATACCGGTACCGCTCAGCCAGGAGCCGCTCGTTCTCCCGCCAGCGCAGATCATTGGCGTCACCGCAGTCCGGCGCCAACACTGGCTGCTATAGCTACCCGCACTGGGCCCCGGACAGCAGGGACCCTCGTGCGCTGGCAACGCCAATGGGGGCTGCCAGGCCATTGGCCTTTCTGGACCCCCGGGCCTATCAGGAGCACCAAGGGGTCCCATCCAGGGCAAGTTACTCGGTGCAGCGATCCTGGTCCCCGCACCGATGCCAGACGGTGCCGGAGGCTATAGTATCCAGGCTTCCAGCATCCCCCCAGGATAAACCAGAGAGACCGGGACTGAGTCCGGTGCCATCCCATGGACTCCCGCCCCGGCCCGAGCCAGAGGCCCCTCCCATGGGAGAAGGGGAGCAGGAGGACCAGCCAGAGGGGGTCGAGCAGCAGCTAACCTCGTCGTCACCCCTGGATGAGGCGGTGGCGGGTACAGCAGTGTCCGGCCCTCCACTGATAGACCATAGAGCCCACCAGGAGTTGCTGCGCAGAGTTGTCCAGAACTTGGGGTTGCAGGGCAATGAGACGGTTGAGCAGGAGGACCCCATGGTGGACATTTTGAGCCCCGAAGGTCTGTCCAGAATAGCGCTCCCACTCATTAAGACCATCCAGTCCAACTATAAGATCATACGGCAGACCCCGGCCTCCGGCGCTCCAATGGCCAAAGGAGTGGAGCGTAAATACTTTGCCCCATCTAAGGGCTATGAGTTCCTGTTCTGCCACCCGAGTCTATGCTCCCTGGGGAGCGATACTTCAGTGGTTTGAGCATTGGCCTGCTAAACCCAGGGTTGTGAGCTCAATCCTTGAGGAGGCGATTTAGGGTTCTGGGGCAAAAATTGGGGATTTGGTCCTGCTTTGAGCAGGGGTTTGGACTAGATGACCTCCTGAGGTCCCTTCCAACCCTGATATTGTATGATTCCCTAGTGGTCTCAGCAGTAAACAAAAGGGAGCGCTATGGACAGCAGGCCCCAGCCCTAAAGGCCAAGGAGGTGAAATTCCTGGACCTTTTTGGCAGAAAGGGGTACTCATCTGGGGGCCTTCAGTTGAGGATTGCGAACCAGCAGGCCATCCTCAACAGGCATAATTTCAACTCCTGGGCGGTGGTGGGGAAGTTTTAAGGACAACCTCCCGCAAAGTTCCCAACAGGAGTTCACAGCCCTGGTGGACGAGGGCAAGGCAGTAGCCAAGACCTCTCTCCAGGCCTCCCTGGATTTGGCAGACGCGGCGGCCAGACCAATTGCGTCAAGGGTGGTCATGAGGCGCTCGGCGTGGCTCCAGGAGTCAGGCCTGCCGCCCGAGGTCCAGAATACATTCCAGGACCTCCCCTTCAAAGGGTCCGGGCTCTTCTCAGACCAGACAGACACGAAGCTGCACAGCCTTAAGGACTCGCAAGCTACGCTTAAGTCGCTGGGTATGCACACCCCGGCAACCCAGAGGAAGCCCTTTAAGCCGCAGCCTCCCCCTCAATGCCAGTACCAGCCTCACCATAGGCATGAGCTTTACCGTAGGCGAGGCAGGGATAACAGGCGACGGCACAACACAACAGTAACAATAATGTGCTGGGCCAGAACCAAGGCCAGCACAAACCCCAGCCGGGCACTAAGCCAGGCTTTTGAAGGTGCCCTTGAGGACAGCATACCGGACCAATCACTGGATCCGTCCCTTTGTTTCCTGAACCGCCTGTCCCGTTTCTCCTGTGCGTGGTCCAACATTACATCAGACCGTTGGGTCTTACACACGGTGTGGAATGGGTACTCGCTGCAGTTTGCCTCCCTTCCCCCCTCCCACCCTCCTTCCTCGCCCCTCTTCAGGGACCCCTCTCACGAGCATCTCCTAGAGAAGGAAGTCCGCTCACTGCTAGAGGCGGGGCGGTAGAGGAGGTGCCGCACAGCCTAAGGGGGAAAGGGTTCTACTCCCGGTACTTCCTCATCCCCAAGGCCAAAGGGAGCCTTTGCCCAATCCTAGACCTGCGCGGGCTCAACAAGTTCCTGGTCAAGGCCCGGTTCCGCATGGTCTCTCTGGGCACCATCATCCTTTCCCTGAATCCGGGGGACTGATACGCTGCCCTCGGCATGAAGGATGCGTACTTTCATATGGTCATCCATCCAGCACATCGGCAGTTCCTATGCTTCACTGTGGGCCAAGAACATTACCAGTTTGCGGTTCTCCCATTTGGTCTAGCTGCGGCCCCACGGGTGTTCACGAAGTGCATGGCGCAGGTGGTGGCCTTCTTACGGAGGCAGAGAATCCAGGTGTACCCGTACCTCAACGACTGGCTCCTGGCGGGCCGATCCGAGGCGGAAGTGCGGGGCCATGTGGAGGTGGCCCTGAGATTGTTCCGTGAGCTGGGGCTCCTGGTCAACGTCCCCAAGTCCACGCTCATACCCATGCAGAGAGTGGAATTCATAGGGGCAGTCCTGGACGTGGTGCAGGCCAGAGCAAGCCTTCCAGTATCCCGATTCCAGGCTATCCAGCAAGCGGTGGCCTCCCTGCGCCAGTCTCCAACGACAACGGCCAGGTGCTGCCTGTGGCTGCTGGGTCACATGGTGGCATGCACGCACGTGGTCAGGCTTGCCAGACGGAGACTCCGGACTCTGCAGGCATGGCTCGCTCGGGACCCCCTGGACTTGGTAGTGACAGCCCCAAGGGACGTGCTGGACTCCCTGCTGTGGTGGCAGTCCCAGCCTGTGGTTTGTGAAGGCATCCCCTTCGCCACCTCACAGCCAGACCTGATACTGGTGACGGACGCGTCAGATCACGGAGGGGTGGCTCACCTGGGGGACCTCATGATGCAGGGGTTGTGGTCCGGAGCAGAGCGGTCGCTCTGTATCAATGTGAAGGAGCTCAGGGCGGTTCGTCTTGCCTGCCAGACCTTTCACGCCACTCTGAGTGGTCACAGCATGACAGTTCTGACAAACAAAACTACTCCCATGTTTTATATAAACAAACAAGGTGGGGCCCATTCCTTGTCACTCTGTCACAAGGCTCTCCTCTGGGACCTTTGCATAGCCCATGCAATTCATCTCGAGGCGTCTTATCTCCAGGGGGTACGAAATGAGCTGGTGGACTCCCTCAGCAGGTCGTACCGCATGCAGGAGTGGACGCTCAGGGCGGACGTTGTGCTTTCGCTCTTCCGCAGGTGGGGGTTTCCCCGGGTAGACCTGTTTGCCACCAGGGCCAACGCCCAGTGCCTGCGGTTCTGCTCGTTCCAGGGCTGCAGCCCGGGCTCGCTCGTGGATGTGTTTGCAATCCTGTGGAGAGGAGGCTTGATGTATGCCTTCCCCCCATTCCTCTTGGTACACAAGGACCTACTCAAGGTGCGCAGGGACAGGGCGGCGGTGATCCTCATCACCCCAGCCTGCGCCCACCAGCACTGGTATACATCGCTCCTAGAGCTGTTGGTGGAGGCCCCAGTAGTCGTGCCCCTTCACCAGGACCTCATTACGCAGGACGGCGGGCGACTTCTCCACCCCGACCTACAGTCATTGCACCTGACGGCGTGGAGGCTGTGGCTAAACGCCCTGTGCTCCCTTCCCATGCAGCAGATTCTGCTTGGCAGTAGAAAGCCCTCTACCAGGGCGACCTATATGGCCAAGTGGAAAAGTTTCTCATGTTGTTGTGAACCCCGTCAGGTGTGGCCGTGCCAGGCCCTGGTGCAGGCCATTTTGGAGTACCTCCTGCACCTCAAGCAGTAAGGGCTAGCCCCATCCTCAGTCAGAGTGCACCTGGCGGCCATCTCCGTCTTCCATCTGGGGTTCTCGGCAGGGCTCGGTGTTTTCCCACCCAATGGTGCGACAGTTCCTTAAAGGGTTGGAGAGGGTGTTTCCGTTCTCCCGTCCCCCAGTCCCTCCATGGAACCTTAACCTGGTTCTCTCTAAACTCACGGGGCCCCCTTTCAAGCCTCTCACTTCCTATTCTCTCCTCCACCTTTCCTGGAAGGTGGCATTTCTGGTTGCCATTACCTCGGCAAGAAGGGTGTCCAAACTGAGGGCCCTCACCTCTGAGCCACCGTATACAGTATTTCACAAGGACAAAGTGCAGCTCCGGCCGCACCCCAAGTTCCTCCCTAAGGTAGTCTCCCAATTCCATTTGGGCCAGGGCATTTGTCTGCTGGTGTTCTTCCCGAAACCCCATACTGACCCGAGTCACCGCAGCTTGCACACCCTGGATGTGTGTCGAGCGTTGGTGTTCTATTTGGAGCGCGCCAAGCCCTTTCGCAAATCCGCGCAGCTGTTTGTGGCTGTAGCCGAGAAAATGAAAGGCCTCCTGGTGTCGGTGCAGCAGATTTAGTCTTGGATTACAAGCTGCATCCAGGCGTGCTATGAGCTCGCAGGTGTTCCGGCCCTGGTGGTCATGGCCTATTCGACCAGGGTGCAAGCGACTTCCACGGCATTCCTGGCACAGGTCCCGATCCAGGAGATCTGCAGAGCAGCCACCTGATCCTTGGTGCACACCTTCATGACCCACTACGCGGTCAACCAGCAGGCCAGAGAGGACGCGGCAGTTGGCAGAGCAGTCCTCCAGGCAGTTGTTCCATGACTCCTACCCTCCTCCAGAGGTAAGCTTGTAATTCACCTAATATGGAGTGGATGTGAACAAGCACTCAAAGAAGAAAAAGCGATGACTGACTTTCTCCTAACTTGTTCTTCGAGATGTATTGTTCATGTCCATTCCACCACCCACCTTCCTACCTCTCTGTCGGAGTCGCTGGCAAGAAGGAACTGGAGGGGGTCAGGCCGGCAGTGGTATATATGCACAGTGCAGTGGCGCCACGCGGGGTGCCCCAATGGGAGCCGCTAAGGGAAAAAGTTTCCGACGCTCGTGCACGCGGTGCGCGCACACCTAATGTGGAATGGACGTGAACAACACATCTCAAAGAACAACAGTTACGAGAAAGTAAGTAACCGTTTTTTCTGCTGCACTCCTGAATCTGCACAGCACATTCCCCTTCAGTGGAGCCCTTGTTATAAACAAAACTTCTTAGTGTAATGGAGTGGAGTGGGTGATCTTGTTAGCACAAGCTTTGGAAAACCTCTTGATTTGGCTGGTCTGCATTCCCAGCTGTGTATGAGATAAGCAGACAGTTGTGCTTTGACCACTGCCCTTTGTTTCTCTGGATCACTTTTCCTTCAGCTCCTTTTGCTCTGCCACCTTGCCTGCTTCTCTGGGTCACTTCCCCTCCTCCCCCCAACACCTTGGCTGCCCTATTTTTGGCTTGTTTTGATAGCAACCGTGAGGCAGTATTGTCTGTTAGTTAGAACAGGGATTATGGAGTCAGAACAGCGGTGTTGTCTTTCATGATCTGCAGCTGCCTTATGAGATCTTGGTCAAGTTCCTTAACACCCTGCCTTTGTTTTCCTCTGCTGTAATATGGGGATAATACCCACCTTGTGGGTGTCTAGTTGATCATATTGGGCTGTGAAAGGTGCTAAGCAGAACTTCCTTCAGGAGAAGCAATTATGGCCATTCCCTACTTTGTTCCACTGCTGTTGCTCTTTGATGCAGTTCAGTTTTTTTACAAATAATTTTTCTGCTGGGTTCGTTTTCTTGCAATGCTCTGAAACAGCTTTGACCAAGAGAGATGCCTGCTGCCAGTTTTTCCCCACTCTCCCTTCGGTGATGTTAGTTGCTATAACAGCAACCCTAACAGGGTGGTCTGTTGCAGGGGAAAAAGCAATGGTCCTGTGTTTAAGGCATAGGCCGGGGAGATTTGAACCAAACCTCTCAGCCCTTTGGAGGGTTTGCTTGTTAATATTCTAGAGAAGAAATCAGGTGCATGTTTAGGAAAGGCATGGTGGTCTAGTGGCTAGATGGGAGTGCGACAAGACTTGGATCCGTGTGTTCTTTTCCTGGCCCTGCCATTGACTTACTGTGTGAGCTGAGGCAAGTCACATGACATCCTGTGCCCCAGTCTTATAGATGGAGAAACTATGGATGTGCCCCTCCTAGGGTTCTGTGACCCTAAACTCCCCAGTGTTTGTGAAGCACTTTGCTGTCTGTGAGTGGAAACCAAGGGGGAGAGGCAAAGTGGTATTTTAAATGCAGGTTAGGGCTGAGTCCTATGAGGAGCCCTGCCTGCCACACACACAGTGAGATCAATCACTTTTTCTGTTCCTGAACTCCCTGCTCTTGCTGATGTTTGCACTGAATGGGCATAGCTGCAAGAAAAAGACCTGCCACTACACCTGCCCCTGGTGCACAGCTGGTCAAGGGGAATGACGGTCATTAGTCTCTGGTGGTCTTAATCCAGCCCTGAGCAGAGCTGGGCTCTGTATTACTGATCTCACTCTTCCAAATGACTTGAATTTATTCCCTGCCAGTCTCCTCAAAGAAGCCATGTTAATTTGACTTTCAGTAGCACCTTTGAGCTGAGGGTCTCTAAAGTAATGAAGTCACTCACACTCTCTGACCTTGGAAGGCAGGTCAGCATTACCCCTATAACGGTTCCTGGTGGCACCCAGGGTTGTGAGGCACCTTACTACCACCTGCCTATAGTGGGAGGAAGCCTTGTCTGTGCCTGCCATGGGTCAGCTCCCAACTCCACCAGCCACGAGCACTCTGCTCTTGTTATCATGGGCCCCACTGTTACTCTACAGGTTAGCGATGGGCACGCACCAACACATGAGCCCTTTGAGTGTTTCCCTGTAGTGCCCAGCCCCGATCTCCTCCTAGACACTCCGTATTCACTGATTTGCTGCTTCCAAAGGAACAGTACCCCCCAGCTCTCCAATTACGCCTCAGATCACCGCTCTCCTTAACATGCAGCACTTGGATACCTTTACAGTGAAATCAAGTATGAGCTCATTTAACAAAGAGATTCAAGTAGTAGCAACTAGAAGTATTGGAAACAAATGGTTACAGGCAAAACAAAATCCTAGTGCACATTGTAGAGCCTAGAATTAATTAACAAGATACTCTCATATCTCGTAGAATATTGCTTACTCAAAATCCTTGCAGTGTTTTACAGACAAGTTGGCTGAGATATTTGTTTCATGAGGCAAGTATGCTGTCAGATTGCCTCCCAGGTGAAGGAGTCCGTGTATTTCCTTACACGCCAAGATAGACAATTCCTTGTCTTTATTCATAGAAAGGACACTCCCTGCTGTTTGTTTCATCTTGTAGATTTCTTGTAGATTTTGCAATCTCTCAGTTCGTTTGTGGCTCTGTATGCAAAGAGGCAGACAGTGTGCGGCAGACAATACCCAAATGGCTTGACAGGGAGATAGTTGTCTGTTACCTCCTGCCTGAAAGGAACATTTCAGAGGTATGTTACCTCCTGATGAGCAGAGACCTCACATGCCACCCTTTGGTGAGCTATTATGTGTATATCTGACCTAGGGGATCCCCATAAATCCGTGTGCTCTCTGCCAGTTGGCACCAAGGGTTCACAATCCTCATTTTACAGATCAAGTTTTTTACAGGTCTGTCTAAGAGCATAAGGAGCCTGAGGGGATGATAGCTTGAGTCCCTGGGGATTGCAGCCACAGGGGGCCCCGTGAAGCTAAATTGCTCAGGCTTCGGCTTCAGCCCCAGGTGTAGGGCTCATGCTTCGGCTTTCTGCCCTGGGACCAATGAATCTAACATTGGCCCCCTCTGGTTTATTTTGGCGGACTCCTGAAACCTGCTTGTGGCCCCCAGGGGGTCCTGGGCCCTTGTTGAGAACTGCTGCTCTATTCTCCCCCTGTGGGATTGAAGCCTCTTCCTGCCCAGTGGGGACAGGAAAGCAGTTTGGGACAGGGGAGCTTGCAGCTGGGTTGGGAACAGATTTTCTGGATGCTGCCCTGGGCGAGACGTGGGAGTCGATCCTGCAAGATGCTGTGTGCCCTCAATGCCTGCTGTCTTAAAAGAGAAAAGAAAGTGCTCAGCACTTCATAGGATTAGGCCCCTGGATACTCTAGTGTGCCTGGAGAAAGAGTTGAGTCTATTTTACAAGCAGCCAAACTCTGCAAAATTACATCACCCCAGCCATCTCCTTTTAATTATATTTCCATCTCTTTCCCTTAGCCTGAGTGGCTTAGGTTTAATCTCCTTCTCTTCTGTGCCCCTTTGAACTCAACATACTGTGGTGCATTGTTTTGTTCATGTGGAATTGGGGCGGTCGTAATTTCCCTTCACCCTGGCATGCCTGCATCTGTGTGTGTGTTTTGCTTCAGTTGCCTGAAGGAGTTTAGTTGTCTTTTAATTAGAGGTTTTTGTAAGTGTCATTGAATAGATGTAACCCTTAGGAGCCAGAGCAATTCCACAAGCAGTGACTCAGTGAAGTTAGGAGGGTTTTGGAAGCAAAGGGTGCTAATATGGAGTGGGGGAAGCTTTTGATCAGCAGGAAGAGATGAAATTCCTGCCCACAGTAAGTCTCACTCTTCCATTATTTCCATCCTCATTTTTAGAATCCTCTCCCCATCCACACCTCCCTCAGCTAGTCACCAAGGGAGGGGTCCCCTTATCACCCAACTTCCCTGCTATTCAAAAACCAGCCCCTGCCTTCCAGACAAGGAAACCCTCCTCCCCCTCTGCCTCCCCATTACCTGCTGCCTTATGGCTGTGTAAATCTTTCCTCCCCAGCATTTAGGCAGGGATCACTGCTGGTTAGGATGGAGGTGTAATGCAATGCATTTATCTTCCCCGTCTTGAAAGAACCATATTTACTCCCCCAGATAAAATCTATTAAAAGCACTTGCTATCACTTTAACTAGTATTTGCACCATGTCTGCAGAGCTGAAACACGTGAACCCATTTTCTACTGTTGTCTCTAATTGTGGGTCCCCAACTTGAGACACCCACGACCTGATTTTGTAGGAGATGCCGAGTATCCATTAATATCAGCTGGAACAGAGGAGGCTTAGCACCTCTGAAAATCAGGCCTAAGGATGCCCCAGGTTAGGCATTCAAAAGCGGAGGTGCCCCAAATCAGAGGTCATTCTGAAAACCTGTGTCTTCATCTGTACTATTGTCATTGTGTTTAATATAGCATATGGGATAGAAACAAGACTCAGACTGCCACATCTCAATGGGCTAAATTTATCCCTGGAGTAAGTCAGTTGATTCTAGTGCTGTTACACTATGGGGGATTTTGTCCAAATGTCTTCACCACAATGAAAGGATGATTGTTTTTCTGAGGCTCTGTCTCCTCCTGCTGGTATCCAGTAAAATCTGTTTTTCCTCATTCAGGCATTTTCTGAAGCTGTTGCTTCCTTATTCTTGTGAAGGAGACATTTTAAAAACTGTAATTTGAGGCCTAAATATGGAATTAAAAAAAAGGAGGGGGGGCGCCTTTGGTATCTCATATGAACACACATTTTGTTTTGTTTTTTAGGAAGGCCTTTAAATCATTCAAAACTTGAAGTCCAAAACTAAGTCCAAATCCATTAGAAAGTTTCCTAATGATTAAAAAAAAAAAAAAAAATCCCCAGCAGCATGGACTAGCTAAACATTGCAGCAGGGAGAAACATTAAGTAAAATTGGCTGTAAACCAAACTGAAACTGATTTAATTGAATTTCATTTTCTAAACTGAGAGAAATGCCATTAAAGATATTTGTTTTTTAAAATTCTTTCACTGTAATAATCTGAGTGATATTAATAGCATGGCAAAGACGTTGGTTTGTGACATTGAATCCGTTTTGGTTTTTTTTGTTGGTTGGAGGGGGGAGAGAGGGTTAGTGAAACTAGATGTGTAAAGTGCTTTATTTTTAATTATCTAAAATGATATGAGTTCCAAAGTGACTTTGATATCAGTGTCCCTGCAAACATAGGTGGCAAGAAGAAGTGTCATTTAACATGTATATTTTAGTAGTGACCAATAATCACAACCAGGCAAGGTGGAGTGATGTTTGTTTATTTTGTTTTGAATCGTTGGTGTAAATCAAGTTCAGCATAATTTGAAAATGTGTGTCATTGCAAGTCTAGGTTAAAATGTAGAATGAACTAAATTATAAGTGTTGGATATTTTAAAAGATGCCCTTACTGATAGGTTGTCTGATTTGAATGTTACAAAACTGTTGTATGCAAAAAAACAGAATATTGGAAATATGGGTCCTGATCCTTGAAACACTTATGCAGACATGTAACTTCATAGAATCATAGAATATCAGGGTAGGAAGGGACCTCAGGAGGTCATCTAGTCCCACCCCTTGCTCAAAGCAGGACCAATCCCCAGCTAAATTATCCCAGCCAGGGCTTTGTCAAGCCTGACCTTGAAAACCGCTAAGGAAGGAGATTCAACCACCTCCCTAGGTAACCCATTCCAGTGCTTCACCACCCGCCTAGTGAAAACATTTTTCCTAACATCCAACCTAAACCTCCCCCACTGCAACTTGAGACCATTATTCCTTGTTCTGTCATCTGCCACCACTGAGAACAGTCTAGGTCCATCCTCTTTGGAACCCCCCTTCAGGTAGTTGAAAGCAGCTATCAAATCCCCCCTCATTCTTCCCTTCTGCAGACTAAACAATCCCAGTTCCCTCAGCCTCTCCTCATAAGTCATATGCTCCAGCCCCCTAATCATTTGTGTTGCCCTCCGCTGGACGTTTTCCAATTTTTCCACATCCTTCTTGTAGTGTGGGGCCCAAAACTGGACACAGTACTCCAGATGAGGCCTCACCAATGTCGAATAGAGGGGAATGATCACGTCCCTCGATCTGCTGGCAATGCCCCTACTTATACATCCCAAAATGCCATTAGCCTTCTTGGCAACAAGGGCACACTGTTGACTCAGATCCAACTTCTCGTCCATTGTAGCCCCTAGGTCCTTTTCTGCAGAACTGCTGCCTAGCCATTTGGTCCCTAGTCTGTAGCAATGCATGGGATTCTTCCGTCCTAAGTGCAGGACTCTGTACTTGTCCTTGTTGAACCGCATCAGATTTCTTTTGGCCCAATCCTCTAATTTGGCCAGGTTCCTCTGTATCCTATCCCTACCCTCCAGCATATCTACGACTCCTCCCAGTTTAGTATCATCTGCAAACTTGCTGAGGGCGCAATCCACTCCATCCTCCAGATCATTAATGAAGATATAGAACAAAACTGACCCCAGGACCGACCCTTGGGGCACTCCGCTTGATACCGGCTGCCAACTAGACATGGAGCCATTGATCACTACCCGTTGAGCCCAACGATCTAGCCAGCTTTCTATCCACCTTATAGTCCATTCATCCAGCCCACACTTCTTTAACTTGCTGGCAAGAATTCTGTGGGAGACCATATCAAAAGCGTTGCTAAAGTCAAGGAATAACATGTCCACTGCTTTCCCCTCATCCACAGAGCCAGTTATTGGGACTACACATGTGAGTAAAGTTAGATATGTGCACCATGAGCTAAAACTATTTTTTTATTAAAGTATTTTCTCTTACTGGCTATCTACAGGGGCAGGTAGCACTGCCTATAGTTAAGGTGCCCAGTGCATTCTACTGTAAGACCTTATATTCTGGTTATGCTATATAAAATCTAGTTTCAGAGTAGCAGCCGTGTTAGTCTGTATCTACAAAAAGAAAAGGAGTACTTGTGGCACCTTAGAGACTAACCAATTTATCTGAGCATAAGCTTTCGTGAGCTACAGCTCACTTCATCGGATGCATTCAGTGGAAAATACAGTGGGGAGATTTATGTACATAGAGAACATGAAACTGTCTCAGTGTGTATGGTAACACCCATTGTTTCATGTTCTCTATGTATATATATCTCCCCACTGTATTTTCCACTGAATGCATCTGATGAAGTGAGCTGTAGCTCACGAAAGCTTATGCTCAGATAAATTGGTTAGTCTCTAAGGTGTCACAAGTACTCCTTTTCTTTTTACATAAAATCTGTTTTCAAAATGTTTGTGGGGAGTTTAACATTTTTTCTCCTGTTTTTTTTATTTTTGCCCTCAAGTAGTAACAATACTTAGCTAATATTTCGTGCTTTTCAGCCATGTATTTCAAATCCAACTGTACAACAATCAGAAGAGGAAAATTATAACTGAAAATTGTAGGCAACTCTAAGTTAGCTTTTTGACACCTAATAATGCTGTAGTTTTAAGGTCCAGTATCTTATGACTCCAGCACTAGAAGCAAGTACTTAGGGTATGTCTACACTAGAAAATATAGCAATACTGGTGAATTACCCTAATACAGACACAGCTTATTTTTCCAAAAGAGTGTCTTTGCCCATATAGCTTATACCAGTTCCCTGAATTAAATAAGCTATGTTGCAAAAGGACTGTTTTGCCTGTACAACTGTGGCTAGACTAAGACTTTTTGCTAATATAAAATGTCATGAAGAATCTTACCCCCTAAGCAACATTATTTTACTGGCAAAAGTTTCTAATGTAGATCTCACCTTAGTGTCCCACTGAAAAATTGGGACTCTCCCCTTTCTGTTGGAATAAAGTAGCTATTTGTAGCACTGTAGGCTTGTAAAATGTTGCAGGTCAATCCAATTACTTATTCAGGGCTTAGTTTAGCCCATCCTGGCTTGTACATATGAGGGCAAGAGGAAGGATAATCAGTGCCAGGCTGCATAGGTGCCGACTTCTGCTCCTGCTGGTGTGTGCTCAACCCCCCTCTGCCCCTGTCCCACCCCCTCCCAACGCTGCCTCCATTCCAACCCCTTCCCCAAAGTCCCCACCCCAACTCTGCCCCCTCCCTGCCCCTATTCCAACTCCTTCCCCAAATCCCCGCCCCACCCCCGCCTCTTCTCCGCCTCCTCCCCTGAGCGCGCCACGTTCCCGCTCCTCCCTCCCACCCTGAGCTTTCTACACTGCCAAACAGCTGTTTGGTGCTGGCCGGGCGGGAAATGCTGGGAGGTAGGCAGAGAAGCGGCACGCTCAGGGGAGGGGGGGAGGAGGAGGAGGAGGTGGGGCAGGGGGCAGGGCAGCTTGGCTGCCAGTGGGTGCAGAGCATGCACTAATTTTTCCCCGTGGGTGCTCCAGCCCTGGAAAACCCATGGAGTCGGCACCTATGCCAGGCTGGGACACTGGATACTCAGGTTCAATTCCCTGCGTTGCCGCACGCTTCCTATGTGACCTTTGGTGAATCACTTAGTCTCTCCGTGCCACAATTCTTCCCATAGTCCTCCTTTCTCTCATGGCTGCTGTGAGGATAAATACATTAAAAGATTTATGTGCTCAGATACTACAGTAAGGCAGGGAGAGACCATATAAATACGTTAGACAGAAGGGAATGTTCCCTGGTTTCCAGTCACTCAGAATTTTACAAATGTTACTTGTGGGCAGAAATTTTCCAGGCTTGATCGCTGCCCAAGGTTGATTTTTTTGTTCCCTGGAAAACTGAAGCAAAGACAGCAAAGGTCTGCAATCTTTGAGCATAGAGCAGGGCTGCCCCTAGACACTGTGGTGCCCTATGCAGCCCCCCCCCGCAACGGGGGGGGGCTAGCCCCAGCCCTCAACAGGGGGAGGGGACTGTGCCCAAGGTCTGTGGGGGGCAGGAGCAGGTTTGGGGGGGGCAGGTGGGAAACCGCCCCTCAGCACGAGCCAGCAGAGTGGAATGGGCTGGGGCCAGGTCGCTCTACTTTCTGCCACCTGGTAATTGCAGGGCATGCCTGACCCCACACTCACGGGGCGGCGGGAAGTGGAGTGACCTGGTCCCAGCCTGCTCTACTCTGCTCCCCTGGCTCCCAGCCCTGGGAATTGGGAGGCACGGGGGAACCGCCCCCCAGCACTCACCAGCAGCACAGAGCAGGCTGGGGCCCAGTCGCTCCACTTCCTGCCTCCCAGTGAGTGCAGGGCATGCCCGACCCCTGTTGCAGTCCCCCTGGATGTAGCTCAGGGGAAGGGGTGGAGTGGGGGCAGGGCTGGGGCAGAGCGGGGTGGGGGCTATGGGGAAGGGATGGAGTGGGTGTGGGGCGGGAGTGGGGGCAGCTTTCCTGGCCAGCTCAGCCGACCGTGGGATCGGGCTGGCCGCTGGAGCAGCACGCAGCTGCGTAGGGCACCAGGAAATTTGCCCCAAGTTTCCTGGTGTCCTATGCAGCTGCGTAGTTTGCGTATAGGTAAGGATGGCTATGGCATAGAGTATGAAAAAATAAATTCTTTTGACTCCCTCCTCCTCCTCCAAACAGTCCTGCAGCTGAAATGAGTCGGGGTAGAAAGCAGAAATTTATATCTCTAATTGTAAAAAAAAAAAATAAAATAAAAAATTGGGATACGGTGTTACTTGAGAAATAGAATGTGATCTGGTATTTAAAGACTGTATCAAAAAGCACCTGAACAAGGAGGGATAGCTCAGTGGTTTGAGCATTGGCCTGCTAAACCCAGGGTTGTGAGTTCAATCCTTGAGGGGGCCATTTAGGGATATGGGGCAAAAATTGGGGATTGGTCCTGCTTTGGAGCAGGGGGTTGGACAAGATGATCTCCTGACGTCCCTTCCAACCCTGATATTCTATGATTCTAAGGGGGCAGAGTTAAGGCAATGGGACGGCCAGGAGGGCCGTGCTAGATGAGCAGAGAGGTGAGTAGCTGGAGATACAGAGATGACTGGCTGAGATGATGGGAACTGCAAAGAGGACTCTGTGAACAAAAGGTAGTCTATAGGTGCATGTGGAGAGAAGGAAAGTATTAGATGAACATGGAAAGAAGCGGAGCAAGACCTGCTCTATGAGAGGGGCATGTCCACAGAGCAATGGGATAAAAAGGCTGTTTGGACCAGGTAAGCCCAGGCGAGTCAGGAAGCATGCGAAGCAAAGAAAAGGAACAGCAGGGATAAGGAAATCTGCATGGGCCTAGTTCCATCCTTACAGCATATATGCATCCATGATCCTGGTAAAGCAGCAGGTGTCTCCTGGAAGCCAGCTGCATTCACTCCCTTCCCCTGTGGTAGTCTGGAATGGCATCCAGTCATGGGGATGTCCAGCCCTCTATCCCCATGACTCTACAGTTCTATTGGCAAATGGTTTGCTCTTCTTTGAGTAGCGTCCCTATGGGTGCTCCACGTCAGGTGCACATGCGCCTCTTGAACCCTCGATCAGAGATATCTAACTAACAGCGTCCGGCCCCTGTGTGCTCTCTCTTCCTCCTCATGGCAGACGCCAAGGCTCGATAGGGGTGCGCAGGCAAAGCACCCTCAGTTCCTTTTCTACCACCTTGGTCCAAGATGGAACACTGTCGTGTCCGCCTAGAGCATACTCAGCTGTTTCTCTTTCTTCCAAGCTAGTGTGTAGTTGGAGGTTATTGTTCAGTGGTTAGTAATAGGTGGGAGGACTGTTTCCTCTCCCTTTTCACCTGGGAAACTTGTCTTCTCCTGGCAGGGGATGCCCAGTTTGCCAGGCTTCAAATGTTGCCTCTCTTGCCAGGAGGCTATACTGGTAAACAACAGACAGTACAAGTACAGTACAGGATTTGGATTTTTGGGCCCCAAGATTTTATGCCTATGCTGTTTGATTAGCTGGTGGTAACAGCTAATTTCCTTTGTTTTCTTTCTCAGCTCTTCCCCGGAGGCGGGGTGTAAAAGGGCTTGAGGGTACCCCACAGGGAGGAATTCCCAAGTGCTCCTTCCTGGGTCCAAGGGTTTTTTTTTGCATCTGGGTGGTGGCAGCGTTTACTAAGCCAAGGTCAGAGAAAAGCTGTAACCTTGGGAGTTTAATACAAGCCTGGAGTGGCAAGTATTAATTTTTAGAATCCTTGTGGGCCCCCACCTTCTGCACTCGGTGCCAGAGAGGGGATTCAGCCATGACAGCCCCAGAGCTCTAAGGAAAGGAAGTACGGCTCCAGTATGGCATCTGTACCCTTCCCCAGTAAGGAGGGTAAGTACAGGGTACCATCAAGTTCAATCCTGCTGTTGGCACCGAAGCACTCTGCTTAGCCATTGATGCCATCATGCTCCTTAACCCAATGCAAGCAGTTCAGCTGGGGGTCCCAGTACCAGCAGTACCCTCAGTACTGAGCGAGCATCAGCACCTGACATCTATAAAGCCTCCAGTACTCCCATCATTGCTGGTACCGTCAGCTCCAGTTCCAGCAACCTCAGCTATGGAGACAGTACTGTGGTCCTTTCCAGTACCACAGGAGTTCTGATTCTCAAGGGACCTCTCGGTGTCAGATGAACCAGAATTCCCATTGCTCTCTCAGTACCGAGACCTTGGTCTCTGTGTGGTCATTCTGTGGCACAGGACTCTTCTCTGTCTTCATTGGCTGCCCCCCCCGCATATGGGAGGATGTGGAGGAATAGACTCCCAATCAGTGACCTCAGTTTCTGTGAGGGGTTTTTCTACGTGCCTCTTTGGGAATCCGCCTTCACGCAGGGAGGTCCTTGTGGATCACCAAGGATGGTGGAACCAACCTTGTATGCTACCTCCTCTTCCTTATGGCCATATTGGGACCCATGGGCTGCCTACTGACAGCAATTCAACAGACCACCAGTACTGTCCCTTAGGAAGACCAGGGTTTCACACCCTCCCTCTACCCATCCATGGCAGGAGGAGATGTTTCAAAAGCAGGAAGCAAGGGCAGATGAGGAAGTCATCCCTGAGACTCCCATTTCATTGTCATTGCTGGTTGAGGCAGTTATGTTTCAACCACCTTCCACGACCAATGACTTCAGACAGTTTCAGAACCTCATGAGAAGGGTAACTGACGCTCTGCGGATTCCTTTGAAGGAGATTAAAGATCTTCAGCACAAGCTGCTCGACATTTTGCAGTTGGCAACACACTCCAGAGTGTTGCTACCTATTAATGAGATGTTCCTGGATCTGGCTAAGATAATATGGAAGATGCCATCTACTATTCCACCAACATGTAAAAGGCCAGATGATAAGTACTGTAAAAAGAAATGGAGGACTTGTGGCACCTTAGAGACTAACAAATTTACTTGAGCATAAGCTTTCGTGAGCTACAGCTCGCTGAGGGTCATACGCTTTTCCTGGAGAACATGAATGACTCCCTGCACATGTTGAAGGACTCCAGGGCTACCCTATGCTCCTTGAACATTTACACGTCTATGAGCAAGAAGCATTTTAGGAGGTTGCAGACTGCTCAGAGGTTACACCTGGCTCAGTTCTCAGGGTACCATAGACGGGCAGAACCCCCCAAGAAAGAGACAGGTTTCAGAGGAAGAGGGCCGCTCAGCTGCCCTCCACGTTCACTCAGGTGTCATCTAAACTGTAGTTTTGATGGTTGGATGAGGGTTTGAATCCTCCTGTTCCTCTGGATTTACAGCTGCACCTGTTAGCTTACCTCCCTCCCCTTGGGGACCTTCTTGTCCATCTCCACCAGGTGTGGGAATGGATCACCAGGGACCAATGGGTCTGGGAGGGCATAATATCAGGCTACAATATCCATTTCCTGTCACTCCCTCCCTTCAACCCCCCTTCTCTGCCTCCTAAGCGTCTACGGGCGCGAGAGGTGGGCTCCCCTCCAGCCAGGAGCAATAGATCCGGTTCCTCCCCCTTCGGGGGCAGGGAGTTCTACTCAGAATGCTCCCCAGTACCGAAGGAGGAGGGAGGTTGAAGCTGGTGTTAGATCTAAGACAGCTGAACAAGTTTGTGAAGCCTCAAAAGTTCAGGGTGGAGACTCTGGCAACTATAATTCCTTCACTAGAGGAAGGGAATGTTTTGTCATCCCTTGGCCAACAAGTCACCTACTTCCACATAACTAGGGCCCTACCAAATTCACGGCCGTGAAAAATGCATCATGGACCATGAAATCTGGTCTTTTGCAAGGTTATTGTAGGGGGGTTATGGTATTGCCACCCTTACTTCTAACCTGCCTTCAGAGCTGGATGGCCGGAGAGCGGCGGCTGCTGGACAGATGACAATACCGTACCATGTCATCCTTACTTCTCCGCTGCCACTGGCAGCGCTGACTTCAGAGCTGGGCTCCCAGCCAGCAGCCACCACTCTCCAGCCGTCCAGCTCTGAAGGCAGCACTGCCACCAGCAGCGGTGCAGAAAGAAGGGTGGCAAAACTGTGACCCCCCCCCTACAATAACCTTGCAAAATCCCACCCTCCACCCCCACAATCCCCTTTTGGGCCAGGACCCCTACAGTTACAACACCATGAAATTTCAGATTTAAATATCTGAAATCATGAAATTTATGATTTTTAAAATCCTATGACCATGAAATTGACCAAAATGGATGTGAATTTAGTAGAGTGCTATACATAACTATCACAGGAAATATCTGCTATTCACAGTAGGCCAAGATCATTTCCAGCACTGAATGCCCCCTTCAGCCTATCCTCGGTCTCAAGGATATTTTCAAATGTTCTAGAGGTAGTGGTGGCTTACCTTAGACAAGAAGCAATCCTTGTCTTCCCGTACCTTGACAACTGGCTACTCAAAGGCTGTTCCTTCGAGGCAGTATAATCGTCCACTTAGAAGACCCTTGATCTGTTCCAAGAGTTGGGCCTTCAACTCAGTGTAAAGAAATCCATGCTAGTACTGGTACAAAGGATACAGTTTACAGGGACATACTTGGACTCAGTGAGAGCCAGAGTATACCTCCCTTTAGATAGATTCGTGACCTTGTCAAGACAGGTAGGGACAATTTAGGGAAGCCCATGGACCACAATAAGGAACTATCTTCAACTCCTGGGCCATATGGCAGCCTGCACCTCTGTGACCAGTCATACAAGGCTGGGCCTTCGTTGCTTCCAGGGTTGTCTAAGAACTGCTCATTCTCCAACCAAGGACACCATGGACAGGTGGGTCCCTGTGCACATAAAGAACTCCCTAACCTGGTGGATGGAGCAACTCCACATCTGTACAGACGGCCCTTCTGTCGCCCAAACCCATCAGTGATTCTAACAAATGATGCATCCCTCTTAAGATGAAGAGCCCATCTCGGCACCCTCACGATTCATGGACAGTCTATGGAACCAATTTCCACATTAACTTATTGGAGCTCAGTGTGGTCGGGAACTCTTGCCTCCATTTCCTGCCCCTCATTGGGGCAAAACAATCAGGTTCATGACAGAAAACGTGTCCTGCACGTTTTACATTAACAAGCAGGGAGGAGCAAGATCCCCCTCCTTGTGCACTGAAGCCACAAAGCTCTGGAACTGGTGCATAACCAGCCATATACGAATTTCAGTAGTTTACCTTCCAGGTATCTGGAACTGCACAGTCAATGTCCTCAAAAGACATATCTCTCATGACTACAAATGGAAGCCAGACACTCACATTCTCCAAGTCATAGCCCACAAATGGGGACTGGCCTGATCTTTTCACCACCTCTGAGAACAGGAAGTGTCCTCTCTTCTGGCCAAGGTGGGGGTCTGGCTCACCACTCCCTGGGGGACATCTTCCTTCTACCATGGAATAAGACTCGGTTCTATGCCTTTCCCCCAGTGCCCCTAATTCTAGGGGTGCTGAACAACATCATATGGGACAAGGCCAGAGTTATCCTCTTAGTACCTACTTGGCCAAGAGAAGTTTGGTATCCTGACCTGCTTCAACTTTGTGGCCAAGTGTCAATCAAGCTCCCGACCATTCTTCATGTCTTGTCTCAAGATGCAGGTCATGTGCTGCACTCCAGCCTGGTGGTTCTAACACCTCAGGGCGTGGCTTCAGGAGGGTTCTAAGGAAAAGAGGTTTCCTGCTCTGCAGCAGGTATTATTAAACAGTAGAAAAACATCAACCTGCATTACTTACCTGCAGAAATGGAAGAGATCCATCCACTGGTGTGGACGTTGTTACCTCCAACTGGAATCTGTTCCCTTCTCCCTCATCCTAGCTTACCTGCTGGATCTGAAGACATCCAGGTTATCCATCAGTTCAATCAAGGTACAACTGTTGCCATATTAGCCTTTCATCCCCTGGTCAAGGAATTCTCCATTTTTGCTCCCCCGTTATCTTTCAGATTTATTAAGGGTCTGGATAACCTCTTCCCTACATCAGACATGCCACCTCAGCTTAGTTCTCAACCATCTCACAAGACCTCCATTCGAACCAATGGCAACCTACTACCTACTTCATTCATCTATGAAGTTGACCTTTTGAGTTGCCATCACATCAACTGGTAGGATCAGGGAGATTGGAGCCTTAGTGGCAGATTTCCCCCCCTTTACCATGTTCTTTAACAATAAGGTCTCATTACGTCTGTTTACTAAGTTCCTCCCAAAGACTACATTTAATTTTCATCTTAACCAATCAATCCATCTGTGACACTGGCAGACCAGGCTAAGACCCCAGTCTTGGCTAAGACCCCAACACCTAAGGGCAAACCAGTCATGGGACCACCCCATAGAGCAGTGGAGCATCCTCGGTCCCCGGACCACAGGTGTGGTAGATCCCCATCTCCACGGCCTAGGACTCCGGCACCATGCCCTCGGCCTCTGGTCAGAAGGCCCAGGTCCCCAGTGCTGTGCTGTCCCCCTATGAGACGTGGGACACCAGAGTTGAGACACTGGGTCCCAGCACCCCGGGTACCGGCAAGCTTCCCGCCAAAGATTGCCATGATGCAGGTCACCGTCGCCTAGACGGTCTCCCAGATGTCGGTCCCCACCATGGCAGGATCGCTCCTCGTCATGGCACCGATCTCCACCTCCCTGGTACTATTTCACGGGCAAGCACCAATCCTCACCCTCACCTCACTAGTTGCCGACCAGGGTCAGTTGGCAGACACAGGCTTCCACAGCTCCGCCCCAGCCACTGGAAGGGCAATGGTCCAAGTCGGACCAGGAGTTCAGCCCCTCGCGGAGGAGGGATGAATTGCCACTGAGCCACAAGATCAGTATGGCATCTGTAGCGGCGGCATGGCAGCAGGGCCAGTGGCCTGCTCAATGGCCATACTGGCATCCATGGGGCGTGCCCGTAATGCCGGTTCCATATTCCCACCAGTCCTCCCTGGCCGCCTCAGAGAAACCACCTCCGGCACTGGAGTCAGAACACGGTACTGAATCCGATGCGAGGGCAACTCATCAGGCTACAACACCCACTGAGTCTTCCCTAGAGAGGGAAGGGGAACCCGCCCCTCCCCTGGTGGTACATTCATCGTCGTCGTCTCCGGTGATGCGGTGGCGGGCCCCTCCCAAGCGGGTAGTTCCCCTGATGACTTCAAGAAGCACCAGGCACTCCTTAAAAGGGTGGCTACCAGTTTGAACTGGAAAATTGAGGAGTTCTTGGAGGTGTCCGATGACCTCTTTAATGTTATATCTTCCACCACCCCAGCCCAGTTCACACTGACCGTCCACCTGGGGGTCTTTAAAATTGCCAAGCCTGTGTGGCAGACCCCCTCTTCCATTCCGCCTACCTCTAAGAAGGTGGAAAAGAAGTACTACGTCCCTGCAAAAGGGTTCAAATATTTGTGTACACGCCCTCCAGTGGCGTCACTGTTGTGTCCACTGTTAATGAAAGGGACAGGCAGGGCCAAGTCAGTGGCATGCCGAAAAGCAAAGACACCAAGAGACTGGATTTGTTTGGCAGGAAAATTTATTCAAAGGCCAGTCTGCAATTTCGGATGTCTAACCACCAGGCCCTGTTAGGCAGGTACAATTTCAATCAGTGGGACTCCCTTAGCAAATTCAAGGAGGCTCCCATGGGACCAAGCCCAGGAGTTCGCTGCTTTAGTGGAAGAAGGTGCAGCGGTGGCAAGAGGGGCCCTCCAGATGGCCTGGGATGCTACGGACTCGACGGCCAGAGTGGTCACTTCTGCGGTGGTGAAGAGGCGCAGCTCTTGGTTACAGTCCGCCCGGTTATCCCAGGAGATGTAGGCCACCATTCAGAACCTCCCGTTTGAGGGGGCAGGGCTCCACGGCCTTAAAGACTCCCATGCCACCCTCTGTTTCTTGGGCCTTCATACCCCTCAGCAGGCCAGGAAGCCTTTCCATCCTCCAGCTCCCCGGTCTAGGTCCTGTGGGACACCCCGGCTGAGTACCTATAGGAAAAAGGACAGATCTAAGTGGTCTAAGCAGACACCTGTCGTCTTCCTGTTTATCTGTTCAGCCTGGCCCTTCCAGGAACCAAGGAGGCCAGAAACAGGCATTTTGAGGGTGCGCCCGAGAGCGGCGCCCCAGTCACTTCCCAGGATCAACCCTCCCACTCTTTCCTCAACCACCTGCACCCCTTCCGGTCAGTCCGATCACATCTGACCTTGGACCGTTGGGTCCTCGATGTAATATCTTTGGGATCCACCCTGCAGTTTGTGGCTAACCCTACCTCCTTCCCCGTCCCTCTTCAGGGACCCTTCTCACCAGCAACTTCTCGTTCAAGAGGTCCAGAACTCGTGGGGGTTGTGGAAGAGGTCCCTTGGGACATTAAAGGAAAAGGGTTCTACTCCCACTACTTCCTAATCCTGAAAGCAAAAGGAGGACTCGGACCCATTCTGGAACTGCGTCCCCTCAACAAGTCTCTCAAGAAGTTGAAGTTTCGCATGGTCTCCCTGGCCTCCATCATTCCTTTCCTGGATCCAGGAGACTGGTACGCCACCCTCGACTTGGAAGACGCCTATTTCCATATTTCCATTTTCCCAGGGCACAAGTGCTTCCTCCATTTTGTGCTGGGCCACCACCATTTCCAATTCATGGCACTGCCCTTTGGTCTCTCGTCAGCCCTGGGAGTGTTCACAAAGTCCATAGTGCCAGTGGCTTCTTACCTGAGGTGCTGGGGTGTTGAAATTTACTCGTACCTTGACAACTAGCTAATAAAGGGCCGATCCTGGGATCAGGTGTGGTGGCATCTCAATCTGGTTTGCTCCACCTGTCGCGACCTGGGGCTGTAATAAACAAGAAAAAGTCAACCTGAATTTCAGTGCAACACATACAGTTCACTGGAGTATCGTCGACTCTAGTCAGTCCAGAGCCTTCCTCCCCAAGGCCCTGTTCCAAGCCATGGTGGACCTGATCTCGGGCACGCAAGCCCACCCTCTCACCACCGCTAACACGTGCCTGCGATTGTTGGGCTACATGGTGACCTGCACTTCATAGTCTGGCTCGCGCAGCTCCTCCTCAGGCCCCTGCAGGTGTGGCTGGCATCAGCCTATGTTTCCAACAGCCGCAGTGTGGACCATGTAGTCAGGGTCCTGCACCACATACTGTTGTAACTCACACGGAGGCAGAATTCTGCAGTGATGTTGGAGGGAGTTCCCTTTGCGGCTCCATCCCTGTCGGTGCCTCAGACCTGGGATGGGGAGCCCACCTGGGCAATCTCAGCATGCGATCGTTGGTCAAGTCACGATCGCTCGCTACACATCAATGTCAGGGAGCTCAGAGCAGTTTGCCAGGCCTGACAAGCCTTCCTACCTCACATAAGAAGCAGGGTGGTCCATGTTCTGACGGACAATATAGCAGCTATGTTCTATATCAACAAGTAAGGTGGAGTCAGATCGTCTGCCCTTTGCCCAGAAGCCCTCAGGCTCTGGGACTTCTGTATGCAATACGACTTCCATCTCATAGCCGCGCACTTCCCCAGGGCCAGGAACGCTTTGGCAGGTCGCCTCAGCAGGACCTTTTCATCTCGCCACGAGTGGTCCCTCTATCTGGAAGTGGTCAGCATCATCTTCCAGAGGTGGGGGACTCCCCGGGTGAACCTGTTCGCATCTAGGGAGAACAGGAAATGCCACATTTTCTGTTCAATTCAGGGGATCGACAGAGGCTGAATCGACATGAGCAAGCACTCGAAGAAGAAAAACCAGTTACCTTCCTTTCGTAACTGTTGTTCTTCGAGATGTGTTGCTCATTCCCATCCCATTACCCGCCCTCCTGCCCCTCTGTCAGAGTTGCCAGCTAGAAGGAATTGAGAGGGCGTAAGGTTGGCAGTACCTAATATACCAGCGCATGAGCATGGCACTTGAGGGAGCGCCACAGCCGGCCCTATGGATACTGCTAAGGAAAAAATCTCAGACAACTGTGCATGTAGGCACGCACACACCTAGAATGGAATCAACATGAGCAACATATCTCAAAGTACAACAATTACAAAAAGATAGGTAACTGGTTTTTTTTTTAAATGGCTATTTTTTTCAGGACTTATATTTCTGCAACCCCCTAGATCATGTCTCTGTTCCCCATCTGTGCAATAAGGATAATAGCACTGCCCTGTCTTTGTGGGGTGTTACAAGGATAAATACATGAAAGACTGTGAGGCACTCAGATAAATACAGTAGTGGAGGCCAGATAGGTACATTAGATCAAATTGGCAAAGAGAGTTCTTCCTTGTTCATCGGTAACTCAGCAGCCAGAGACCATTGCAACCTCTCTGCCATCATATAAAAGAGCACTGGACCTTGGGGCACATGAGCACATCCCAGTATGCCTCTTGAGCAATTTAAAATAGGGGGCTGTAGTTGCAGGTCAAATGCTTGCTTCTAGTCATGTGACCTTCAACAAACCAGTTATAAGGCTTCCTGCCTTTTAGGCAAGGATAGCAAATAGGAGAGACATACGGTCAGAAAAGTGTGTGGCTATACTAGCCAGGAAGGGAGTATCCTGATCCCTCCCAGTGGGCAGATGTTGGGAAAGCCCTGGGTGGTTGGTTGGAATTTATTTGCTTTGATTTTGGAATTCTTGTTTTAAATTAAAGCCAGCCCTGAGAAAGGACTTTGGATTAGATGGTTGTTGGGAACTTTATTCTACATTTCAGGTTGGTGTTTGCCTGCTGGTTTACAGATGCCCGCAATGAAATTCTGACTGAAGCCTCAGACAGTACTCAAGATGTCTTGCCTCAACTTCTCAATAACCTTCTCCAAAAGAAAAAGTTAGTGATAGGGTGATGGGATAATCGACATGCGGATGTGATTTCTTGAGCAAATGGCTAATGACTTCTAGCTTGAAGGAAGCTGACTGCCAAAGATGACAATCTAAACCAATACCACCAGTCTAGCTCTTTTCTGGCTTATCTCCACTGGGTACTCCACAGTGGCACTTCAGGGCAGTACTGAGGGGAAGGATTTATTCTCACAGGAAGCATAGACCAACCTCCCTTCTGTCCCATCTGTGTTAGGCCATCCTTGCGTTAACTTTCAGATTTCTTTGGGTAACTCAAGGGAAAACATTTTCCCTCTGGCATTTCCTGGGGAGATCTAGGAGGATCAGAACATCTCGGGCTGTGTGAGCTCTTGTCTGTTGGAGATAGTAAAACCAGTTAAACTAGGATGATGCTCCAGCTGCCATCTCTGAAAACCAAACCAACCTGTTAGTCAGTTGGCTCCTCTAATTTGACTAGCTCCCTCATCACAGAGGTTGAGTCTCCCTCCAGATACTGATAACCTTATTATGCAATCCAGCCCAGAGAGAGGTAAGAGATGTAGCATTGCATCACCCAAGCAAGGAAATAGTTGGGGTGTGAAAACAAACTACCTATAACTGTCACCTCAGCCCTCAAGGTTAATGGCACAGCTTTAATTTGTGTATCTTTAGTCTGGTTGTATCTTTGTCAAGTAAGTTTTTGCCTATTTGTGAACCCACTTATTGATGAAAAGGTATAGCCAACTAATTGACTACAGTTGCAGTTCATTGTTAAGAATGTTCAAGAGACCAAATAACCAAGCTCAGCCAAATGTAATGTCGAAGGATAAAGCAATACGGTTCAGGAAAGAAGGAGTTAATATGCCAACAATCCTTTCCAGGAAATGAATTTTTGCAACGTTTTTAGTTCACCTTACACAGAAGATGTGCTTCTCAAATTGCAGTTTGAGCTACTTATATTATATTAGCCATCTTTTATCTAATGGCAATTTACAAGTAACAGAACAATTTTCATGTCACTTAAAGTTTAACTAGCCAGTTTCTGTGCCAGTTTTGTCTTTGGTGCCTCCCTGTACTTTCCCATCTTTTGTTTTGAATATTAAATTCGAAATGTTAAAGGGCATGAAGATACTCCTTAATACAAAGTATTTATATACCTTACATTATTTCCTTACCACCTTGTACCTTTGTTTCATAACACTCATCCATCTAGCCTTTGACAGCTTCTGTAGTTTTCTAAGGGCTTGTCTACACTTACTTATTCCCATGCCTAAGCTAAGCTGCTGACCTATACTTGTCCCTGGGTGTTGTGGGGGATATGCCTTAGCATAAGTGAGCAAGAATAAACATAGTGCAATTCAGCATGATTAGCCAGCAACTTCACACACACACATTATTTTAGTATCATCTGCATAATACCTATTAATATGGTTTGTGTGTATGTGTATATAACCTAAATGCATTGGCTAACATGGTTTGTGGGTTTTAAAATTTGTCTTTAATTGTTATTTTATTGGGCTCATGTTCTTAGGAGCAACTGTGAGAAAAGGAGCAGAGAGGGAAACTGTCTGGAAAGCCAAGACTGCTTCATACTTCAGAGTGGGAGAGGGAGAAATTCTACTGGAAAAAGGAGGGTGAAAAATGTAGCAGGGTAAGAGAAATTCTAATGGCAGAATAATGGCGAAGGCATCCACTTGCACCAGTGTAGCTTTTGTCAGGTTTGGGGGGTTCTAGACTGCTCATGTGGAGCAGAGACTTCCATTTAGGAAGAAAATATTTTATAAGGGAACCTCCCTTGGGAGGAGGTGAGGAGTTAAAGCAAAAAATGGTTCAAGACCTCAGTCTAGATCCTGTCTTTCAGAATTCAAAATAACAGGTTTGCAAATCTTGTGCTGCCAACGGTTTTGCACCTATCAGGTCTTCCATTATCACTGTTTTTTGTGAATCAGGCCTGCCATAAACAGCCGTGGTGCCATTGTGTCTCTTCTAGATTTGGCCCTCGAAGTGCTCCTCATGATCCGCCATTTCTCCGTAACCTCCTCAAGGCTGTGCACTGAAGAGGAGCTCTGTGTGGCTTGAAAGCTTGTCTCTTTCACCAACAGAAGTTAGTCTAATAAAAGATGTTACCTCGCCCACCTTGTCTATCTAGAGATAGAAGTGACACTCGCAGTAATTATAGAGCTGGAAACAATGAATTAGATCACCACTTCTCCTCCCTCCACTTCTTTCCCTCCTGGCCAGTGCAGGTTTGTTCCCCACACTGTTCTCCAGGGCGTCATCTAGTCCTTGTTTTAAATGTCCCAAACTATGGAGTTTCTCCTTTGGGGAGAGGATTCTACTGCCTAATACAGCTAAGCAATCTTCCTATTAGCAAGGATATCCTGAGATCCATCTTGAAATTTCTCTCCTTTCCTCAGTTTCACCTAGTCCTCCACCCTAAACATTTCCTCTCCCTCCTCGATGCTAGCAGTTTTCATATACTTGATCATTTTCCTATCTCCCCTTCTTGAGAAACATACATTTCTTGTGAAAGTAAGATACTGATAGCTCAACTGAGAGCTAAGAATATTGCTTTATATATTCTCCCCACACAGCCCTGCCTGTGCCCCTCAATCCTGCCCTGCAGCTCCCTGCTATTCCAGCCCTGGGCTCCCCACACAGCTCTGTCAATGCCCCTCTGTTACGTTGTGGAATAGTCTTTGCAAGGGACATAGTGGAAACACTATTGCTTAAATTATAAAACTAGGACTGAACATAGCCCTGGTGAACAGGGAACAATCCTTCATAGGACTCCTGGGACAGAAAGGATGTGTGACTTCATAAGCAGCTTTCATTTTCTAGGAATCTGAATGCCAAATCCATGCACACAAATTGAAATAAAGGAAATCACTTAAATCAGACCTTCCCGGTATTTTTGCAGACTGTGCTAAGAATTTCAGAAGATACTAATCTGGGAGGGGAAATCAAACAATGTACATAGAGAGGGACGATTTTCACCACTAGTGCAAGCAGTTTGAGTTGGGGCCCAGATTGGGAGGATGGATTGCTCAGGCTGTTCAGAGTGGGGGAAATGAAACCCTTCATTTTGGGGCAGTGGTTCAGAAGGGAGGCTGTTGCACTGAGGCAGGCCAAGTTTCTGATGAGCACTTTAGCTGTAAGGGTCAAGAGAGTTAACCTTTGATTTCTGGCTCAAGAAAGGACAGAGAGGGATACTGAAGGAAGAAGAATGTACAAGCCAAGATACTGAAGGAGGGGAGATCATTGCAAGTACTGGGCTAGTGTGTCAGGACCTCATGAGAGTTATTGGTGTCTTTCAGAAGAAGTTGTACCTTACAACAGTAACAACTGAACCCTTTCTAACATGCACTGAATCCACTTGTCTCCCTTGCACATTTTACCTCTCTGGAGTGCAGGAACCCAGCTATAACTGAGTGTTATTCAGCAGCAGGTGTGGCGCATGAATTTTCAACTTTACTTTGGGGACTGTGACTTCCTCTTGGCTGGAACATGCAGTGAGAATACTGGCAACCTGCCACATCTTGATTTAGCACAAGGACCCCTCCCTCCCCTTCCTCTAAAACCTTTACATCATGATGAGAGGAGGAAAAGAAGATTTTGCTGACAGAGGATGCCCAAGGCTTAGGGGTAGGATTTTAATTTTGGAAGCCATTCACGTATCTCATTGAGTTCATTAGATGTGAGCAAACTGTATTGAAAGAGAAGCTTCCTGGGCCAAAGAACATGAGAAGCTGTGTGACTGGATATAAAAACACATTGAAAGTATACAAACTAAGGGATGCAAACAGCATGTTAATCTGAAACTTTCAATTTTCAGACTATTGCCACCAACTTTCATGCCAATGCACTGGATGCAGGAGATTTAACCTGAATACAGCAATAAAAATATCATTTGATTTTTATCTCCTCAACTTAAATAAGCAATGAAGTCCGTATATTCTATTCTGTAGATCAGCTGCAGAAACACATCACTCAGAACAGTGGAAGGATTTCTCAGCTGTACATATGTCATCTCTGTGCAAATTCTTTTGCAATTTCTCTCATTTGGCGTGAGCCATTCCACTCGGTACTTTCCCTTGGCTAGATTTGTCACCTGTCCAGCTGCTCAAGAACTAGATACTGTGTACATAATCCTGTACATAATGTACTGTGTACATAATCCTGTCTTCCATTATATTACCCTTCCTTATTCCTCAAGGTATGTATGTTAATTTTAGAGCAGGCACACAGCACTTTCTCACACTTACCATACAGTATTATGAAGAGACACTAGTTGCTTCCACAGAGATAAAGCAGAGGCAAGATTTCCATTAGGCTTTCTCCCTACAACCTTGTAACTGCACCCATGCCAGAATTGTGATCTGCTTGCCACAATTATGAGCTTAGGCTGGGATTGATCTTTTTCCCTTGAAAGTCTGAGGGAAATCAGTTAAGGTGTTTGGGAAATACTAGACTGCTAATATTGGGATGATCTCACTGTATAGCTATTTTCCACCAGAGTTTATGTCCCATCTTATCTCAAAAATGGTTTGGCCTAGAAACTCCAAATGTGGTTTAATACAGTCTGTTGTCCCTTAGGCGCTCTAGTATCTTTGCCTAGTTTCTGCCAGCTGTGTACTTCCTAAACAGTGGGTCCTAGCTGTCAGCTGGATGGGGCCTACAGGAGCTACAGCAATCTGCTCAGTCTTGTCTATACTAGCAAACATACCCATAACTCTCTACCAGTGCAGCTCCACCAGTAATAGCAATGATAGAATGGAAGCTGTAATACAGACAGAACCGTGATATATGGCATCTAGACAGAGCTCGACTGTATGTCTGCTCAGAACAGTGTTAGATGACAGGGGGCAAAAATGTCTGAGTCCTGCCTATGATACAGGTTTTGGCAGCTGTTGTTCCTCCTATTGGTTGAGCTGCACTAGAGGTGAATTCTGGCTATGAAGTTTGCTCGTGTATATGCAGCCCTGGTATGATAATTCTCTGCAGGGCTCTGTAGCAATCTGGCTTTTTAACTGCTCTTAATTTGTTCTTTCAGGTGATTCACATATTGGTGCTTTAGGTGTTGGTTAAGTACCTTCAGCATTGTTTGGTTTGAGGTGAGGTTGTTTGCATCACTGGTTAGGAAACTATAATCTGGGAGTGATGTTATATTGGGTGGCTCATGTTTTCATTTGCATTTAATTTTTAATCCCCTAGTGCAGGGAGTGTTTGCTGCATTGACAAAGTTGCGTATTCTTTTCTGTATGTTGATTAGGAGTGGGACCTTAGCTAGTTCTCTGCAGCCAGTGTTGCTCTATGTACATATAAGCTCTCTTTCGCTCTCTCACACACACTACACATACTGTACTTACACACATAATGTATATATTCTTTGGTCCTGGCAAATTCAGAGAGAAAGGGCCTGAGTTTAAGTGGCTTTTCCAGCTTTCCAGAACTTGTTCATCTCCATTCCAGAGTAAGTTCCCTTCACGGGTTAAATCTGAACTCCGCACCCTCCCTCCTACAGCCCTTGATTTGTGGATTGTCTCCCATAGGTGACTGGGCAAGGAGTAATCTTTAGAGTCACACCCCTGACAGAATGAGGATATAAGACCGGCACCACAGAAACTGAGAGCCACAGAGAAAGCAGCTTAGTTTCTGCTCCTCTCTCTCTCTCTCTCTTTTCCTGCTCCCCAACTTGAATCCTAGCTCAGAGGCTTCCAGGTAGCTCACTTTGGGGCGGCGCTTGTGGCAGGTCCCCACAGAGATGTGGCTCCTTCTCTTCAGCACCCTGGCCCGACTCCTCCAATCTGCTGTCACGGATGACCCTGTCCCGTAAGTCACTGTGGGGTTAGGGACTGGCTCCAGCTCTTTGACTGTGGAGAGAAGGAGGAGGAAGAGGGCAAGGGGTTGGGAGGGAGAAGCAAGTTGCTGTTGGGGGGAGTGGAGAGCACTTTGGTGGCTAGAGGCATTACAAATGCCCAGGGTCGATTGAGGGGGCAGATTGTTGGGGAGGGGATGAGAAGTGGGAGCAAGGAGGTTGGGACAAATATTTGAGGGTGATGGTTAGGGGTGGGTGTGATGATAATGGTTGGCAGATGGGAAAGAGGGAATATTAATTGACAGTCAGGGAAGCAGGCACATGGTTAGATATGAGGGACCAGGAATTGTACTTGGTTGGAGAGGGGGAACAGGTAGGTGGAGGAGGGACAGCTTGTTGGAGGAAGGGACCAGTGGCTGGGGGTGCGCATGAGCAGTTGTGAATGCTGTGAGGGAGTCCGTAGGGAGTGGGGATATCAAGGCAGGTTTTCCAAGACCCCTAAGTGGAGTAAGATCGGACAAGGCAGGAGAGAGCAGAAGCTGGAGCTTTTTTTATGGTTCAGCATGTGGGGGACAGAGAAAGCTGTCAGAAGTCTAGTGTCAGTGCTGGGTGGAGACTCCCTGATGAAATCAGTTGAGTTATAAGACCAGGTCTGGGGTCTCTTTCTCCTTGATTCCTGGCATTTCTCTCCCTTCCCTTGTTCTTTACACCTCCAAAGTGGAGGTGAAATTTTCATATTGACACCATCCCCTCTCGCTCCCCATCTGTCTCTTTAAGAGATGATATCATCCTCTGTGATACCACTGGCTGTTGCTAGGGAGATAGTTAGGGAGTCACAAAGGACCAGTAATTTCTTAGGCAAAGAATTGCAGGGTGTGGGAGTGAGTCCCAGCTGGAGATCGTTTTCCTCATGTTTGGTTTCCCATATCCCTCCCTCTGTCCAGTCCTCGTGTTTCTTCACTGAGAAGGACTGTGATAATGGAAGATGGTTGCACAGAGATAGCTGACCAAGGTACAGCAGCCCTATAAGGCATGTTGTCATGCAGTGCAACATTACCACCAGTAGTCAGGGAGACTATTGTGATGTCACAGAGGGAAACAGAATCTGGTAAAGGGCTGCTTTGATTGGAAAGCCAAGACTGATAAAGGCAGCCTCAACCCCCCCCCCCCACTTTAGAGATAGTAGAGATTTTCCAAGCCTCCCCAATGAGGGATGGGTGTGTCTCCCTGTGGAGGCTGCCAGAAGGTGTTTGCTGTGGTGCACCTGACCACCTCCTGTAGATCCCCAGGAAGGGGTGACACCTGTGAAACCTAGGGAGCATGGTGGGGGAGAGAAACTCAGCCAGTCTCCCCTGCCAGGGAAGGAAGCTTCTGCATAAAGCAACTTTAAGTTCACAAGCAGCCAGCTAGGTTGGTACAGTTTATCAGCCAGTCAGAGAACGTGATTCCCTGGGAACATTTTAAAAGAAACACACATGATTAAATCCTTCCCTCTGATTCTTTCTCTCTCCCTGCTCAAGGAATTATGTGGTTGTGGTGCCAGCGCGGCTGAGCTATCCCTCCATGGAGAAGGTCTGCATGGACTTGAGTAATGTGAAGAGCTCCATGCTGCTCACTATCACCCTGGAGACAAAGATCAAGACCTACAAGCTGTTGGATAGGTTCATCTGGGAGAGGAGACAGCTCAAATGCTTCAGCTTCCCTGTAAGTGTCTGCGGGACTTTCAAATCATGTGGGTTGGATGCGGGTGTGCTTGTGGAGCTTCCTCACTGCTTGGCTTGGCTAATGCACCTGTGTGAAGACGTTTACTGGTGTGACTGGTATAGAAGGGCATGCCTTGGTATTCAAATACCTGTTGTGACGTATCAGAGTACAATCCAGACTTCTGTGCAGCTCCGTAACCCTGCCCTGCAACCTTGGGTGCTTTGCAATACTTTGCAGCAGTAGCTCCCACCTGAGTCACTCAGAAACAGCCTTCCATCATACAAGCTGCACCCTGAGTGTCTGTGTGTATGGAGCCTGCCAGCCACACTTGGGTTACACTTTGGCTCTCACCAGCCTTGTAGATCCCCAGGAAGGGGTGAACCTGCAGGGTAACCCTAACACACCCCCAGTCTTAGGTTTCCCCCCAGAAATGTATGTCCTATACTGCCCAGCCCTCTCCTGGACTATACAAGCTATATTAGGTCTGTTATTTCTTTAAAAGGAATAATATGCACACAACTTGCCACTCCAACTGGAGTTTCCAAAACACTTCAATTTAAACATTCTGGAGTAGATAAAACAAGTTAATTAATTACATAGAGAGAGATTTTAAGTGAGTACAAGTAGTGAGGCATAAAAGTCAGAAATGGTTACAAGAAAGATAAAATGCAACAGGTGCCTAACTTAACAAATTACGTTAAAATCAAAGCAAAGTTTTTTCATCACATGCTTTCAGCAGTCTTACTGACCAGACTTGTGAGGTCAGGACTACTCCCCCTAGTCCAACAGCTATGTTGTTTATTGCTTCAGGTGCAATGAAGCAATGGAAAGAGATGGGGGTGCCTTGGGGTGTTGTCCCTCCTTTTTGTAATTTCAGTTTCTTTCTTGAAAAACATTTCCAGCTGGTTACCAGGAGACAAAAAGTCTATGGGGGAAGGATGTTCCCTGCTTTTTTCTTTCACCTGTTAGAGCTTCCTTTGTGTCCCTTCCTGCTTGACTCTGTTTACTGCTTAAATGAAAATTAAGCAGAGCACACATTCCTTTATCTGAGACAGAGCTGTTTGCCAACCACAGTTTGGAACATGTGTTAATAAGTTATAAGATTCCACTGTATGGCGTTAATATACAATATTGCCACACATATTTTATCAGGACAATACTGATCAGTAATTTGGGGTTTTAAATAATACTTTACAAGGCATACTTTGTACAAAGATTATTACAATAGTGTGTAGGGTGTGAATACAGGGGTACATTCATGTCACCTATGCTGAGACCTCCAAGCCACCTCTGTTGAGCCTTTGTCTAGTTTGCTGGGAGGGAGTAGGAGCCAGAGAAAAAGGAGCAGGCAGGTAAATTCTGGTCACTTTTCACTTACTCCATTGCAGTGACGGAGAAGCAGGGAGGAGAGGGAGGAAAAGCAGTGGGATGCTGGGTAAATGAGAAGGTTGTTTGCAACTCTGTTCGTGTTTGGAAGGTGTTCTTCACAACCATGAGGGCTGGAGGCTTAATATTTTTAAGGAAGGCTGAGATTCTGGATCACAGCTATGTGGCAATTTGAAAAGCCCACCATAAGTATGCAGCTATTTGTTAGGCTGCAAAATGGTATGATAAGGGGTCCTGAAAACACCATGTCTTGCTGGTAATTTAATTTACGTAACAAGTATAGAATCGTAGGACTGGAAGAGAACTCGAGGGGTCATCTAGTCCAGTCCCCTGCACTCAAGGTAGGACCAAGTATTCTCTAGACCATCCCTGACAGGTGTTTGTCTAACCTGCTCTTAAAAATCTCCAATGACGGAGATTCCACAATCTCCTTTGGCAATTTGTTCCAGTGCTTAACCACCCTGACAGTTAAGAAGTTTTTCCTAATGTCCAACCTAAACCGCCCTTTATGCAATTTAAGTCCATTGCCTCTTGTCTTATCCTCAGAGGTTAACGAGGACAATGTTTCTCCCTCCTCCTTGTTATAACCTTTTATGTACTTGTAAACTGTTATCATGTCCCCCTCAGTCTTCTTTCTCCACACTGAACAAACCCAATATTTTCAATCTTCTCTCATAGGTCATGCTTTCTAGATGTTTAATCATTTTTGTTGCTCTTCTCGGGACTTTGTCCAATTTGTCCACATTTTTCCTGAAATGTATTGTGTCCCGTGCCACTCCAGTTGAGGCCTAATCAGAGCAGAGTAGAGCGGAAGAATTACTTCTCGTGTCTTGCTCATAACACTCCTGCTAATACATCCCAGAATGATGTTTGCTTTTTTTTTTTTTTTTTTTGCAACAGTGTTACTGTTGACTCATATTTAGCTTGTGATCCAGTGTGGCCGCCAGATCCCTTTCTGCAGTACTCCTTCCTAAGCAGTCATTTCCCATTTTGTATGTGTGCAACTGATTGTTCCTTCTTAAGTGGAGTACTTCAGACCATTTCTCCAATGTGTCCAGATCATTTTGAATTTTAATCCTATCCTCCAAAGTGCTTGCAACCCCCTCCCAGATTGGTATAGTCCACAAACTCTATAAGTGTACTCTCTATGCCATTAGCTAAATCATTAATGAAGATATTGAGGAGAACTGGACCCAGGACTGATCCCAGTGGACCCCACTTGATATACACCGACTTCATGTATGCTGGGCAATGAGAAAGGCAAATGAAAACATTTCTTTTCTTATGCATGTGTATATATTCTCCTTTTGCCAAAAGATAGGCCCCAAAATTCAGTTCTAGAAGCCTGAAACCAGGATCCTCACTCGTGGTACAGAGCAGTGCACTGGCAGGGTGTGCACACACATGCACTAACAGGTGTGGTTAATGAGCAAGTCCAGTAATAATAAGGCCCCTGGGAAAGGTTTTTGTGGCACAGTAGCAAGAAGCGCTTCCTGCCTCAAGCTATGTTGTGCCAATGTCAACACACATGTCACAGCCCTTAGACGCTTCCCACTGCAATTCACATGTTCTGCAAAGTGTTTTATTATAAACAAACTCTGGGTGGTGGTAAATGATAAATAAGGAAGCTGGGCAATGGGCTCATGGTCACGTACCCATTGAGCCAGCTCTGTTTTAACACCCCCCCCCACATACACACATGAATACAACGAGAGAGAGAGAGAGAAATGGTATTGGTTTGCAGTAGTGCAAGACTGTGCTCTGTGCTATGCCAATCACTGAAAAGCGAGCTGTTACTCTCCGTCTCTTATCCCCCCCACTCATTAATGCAGAGTAATTGAAGTGTAATGGTTTCTGGGAGGAAGGCAGCACGTGATGTTGATGTCATTGGCAGGGTGGAGCTGGGCTGCCTGGGTCATGTAATGAAGTAGGTATTGTGTTGATTATTAGTGCCCATAGATTCTCTCTGTGTTTTCCTCCTCTTCCCACCTCATGCCTGGTGGCTCCCAGCACGTGCCCTAGTATTTGGTACTGCTCTAGGTGTGTGTTCATTTTGATGCTTGGTGAAGGAGCCACAGGCTGGTAATTGTCCTGTCCATTGAACGATGACCAAGGCCAATTCTGTGCAGCTAATGGCACTGGTGAAGCCCTAACTCAACACATCTTTGATTTGATAAATACTCTTCACCCAGCAATAACCTGGGGGAGAGCTGGAGCTGGAGCCCACTTTCACCAGCTTCTTGACACTTCCACAGTAACAAATCCATTTGCAGCACCTAGCAGCCACAACTACCATATAAGTCACACTCTTGTGTGTGTTCTTGGAGTTGAAGGGGCTCCAAGAACACAGACCTCTTCAGCTAAAGGAGAAGTCCCTCAGCTGGCCGCAGAAGTAGATTCCTTATCTCCTCTGTGGATTACTCACTAGTGGGCAATGTGATCATTAATTTCCTCCTCCAAGGATTGTGCCTAACTCTCCTAATGTTGTTTCCTGTGTACCCCAGGTCCCACCTCCTTCAGGGGGCACTGAGGAAGTTGCTACCATTCAGCTGTCTGGATGTGGGAGCAGGAGCAAGATAGTTGAGAAGAAACAAGTCCTGATCGAGAGGGCCAGCAACAGTACTTTTGTGCAGACTGACAAGCCCATCTATATGCCTGGACAGTTGGGTAAGAAGGGATCTGCCCTGAGGGATTTCCTTTCTCTGTGTGTGCATGCAGATGTGTCATTGGGTGTGTGCATATATTCCTAGAGAGGTGCAGTTGTGAGTGTTTTTTCTTTGCATTAGTGAAAATGAGCACAACTTGCAGATGAGACTGTTGTGTTGTGTTTGCATGTGTTTGTATGCACTCGTATTCGCAGGTGCGTGTGCATGGGCAAGTGGTTTTTGGTGCATGTGAGTTTGCACATGTATACGTGTACACTTCAGGTGCATATGGCGAGGTATTTGGCTACAAGCTGGTACATAGCCGTGTTTATCCTCAGGTGAGTACATGTCTGCAGATCTATTCATGCCGAGAGGTTGGCGTGTGCAGAGCTCTGCAAGTGTGTGAGTGCATGGTAGCCGAAGGGCTATGTGTGTTTCTGCACCAGTGTGCATATGTGAATTTGCAAGTGTACACATGTCTGGAGAGGTGCTCGTTCACAGATGTTGGCGTGAGTAAGCCAATGCCATTGTATCTGCTGGTGTGTGCAACTAGTCTAGCATTTTCCCTTTCCAGGGAGCTTCCTGAGAAGCTGAGCAGCTATCGGCAGAGATACGGCCTGTTTAAGGAGAGGGTTTTTTTCTCTCGCATTTCACAACCCCTGACAAACAGATTATTTTTCTTAAAAGGTTTCACAGGTTCCACCCACACAGCCAAAATAAACTTGTCCCATTTCACGCAGAAAACACTTGTTGCCTTTCAGCTTCATCTCTTCAGAACCACGTAAAGCAGATGAAGTGGAAACACCAGACCAGTGGTTCTCAACTTTTTTTTTTTTTTTTTTTCAAAACCAGGGACCCCTAAACTTAAATAGACAAACCTGCAGACCCCCAACCAGAGGTGATGTGGGGGGGAGCCCAGAAGGTCACCCCCCGATTTCTGCCTTCCATTGGCTGTGCTCCCTGCAGTGCTGATGTAGCAGGGCAGAGGAGTGGTGTGCCTCCTTGGCTGGCTGCTGCTTACTCATGGAGTCAATGGTTGTAAGGCAACCCCTTCTGATGGCAGGGGGATATCTCTCTTCTGCAGTGATGCTGCAATTTTGGGTTGCACCCCCCATCCAGACAGGCTGAGTGGCCCACTGAGGTGAGTCGGGGGTGGAGGTGGCACTCCCTCCTCGAGCCCCATCGCATGAGGTTGGAGCTTGGCCCTGAGCCCTGACACCTGAGGCTGAAGCTTGGTCCTTGGTGGACTCCCTGGAACCTGGTCATAGACCCTGGTTGAGAACCAGTGCTAGACCCACCTCCACACCGCACTTCCCCAAAATACCTCCTGAGTTCTTTTTCTCCTTGCTACATATTCCCGCCCCCCATCCCTGTCTTCAAAGCCTGTCAAGCCCTCAAATACTTAATGCCTCAGAAACTATGTGGCTTCAGGGAACGTGTTGAAATGATGCCTCGAACCTGTGTATACAGCCGGGATTGGGGAAATAGGCTTAGATTGTCACATGAAGATTAGTCTAAAGGCATTTTATTTGTTTTTTCCCATTGCAGTGAGGTTTCGAATTGTCACTCTGAACAGCAATTTCATCCCACTGAATGACAAGGTGAGAAATGTGGCAGGGGAAGAGGAGAGAAGGAGATAGAAGGTAGCATGTGGGGAGAGCCTTTCTTTGCTTCTGCCCTGGGGGCAGAGGGCTTTATACCTCCAGAGTACCAATCTGGGATCTCTCAGCAGCTGCAAGAGTTTGAATTTAACCAAAGGGGAAATCCCAGCTCCCTTCTGCAAACTCCTTTCCTGTTTCAGAGTGGTAGCTATGTTAGTCTGTATCAGCAAAAACAACGAGGAGTCCTTGCGGCACCTTAGAGACTAACAAATTTATTTGGGCATAAGCTTTCGTGGGCTAAAACCCACTTCATCAGATGCATGGAGTGGAACATACAGTAGAGAGGTATAAATACACAGCATATGAAAAGATGGGAGTTGCCTTACCAAGTGGGGAGTCGGTGCTAGTGAGCCAATTCAATTAAGGTGGAAGTGGGCTATTCTCAACAGTTGACAAGAAGGGGTAGAAATAACTTTTGTAATGCTAATGAGGCCAATGTAATCAAGGTGGCCCATTTCAAACAGTTCACAAGAAGGTGTGAGTATCAGCAGGGGAAAATCAGTTTTTGTAGTGACCCATCCACTTCCAGTCTTTATACAGGCCTCATTTGATGGTGTCCAGTTTGCAAATTAATTCCAGTTCTGCAGTTTCTCATTGGAGTCTGTTTGTTTTTGAAGTTTTTTTGTTGAAGAACTGCCACTTTTAAGTCTGTTATTGAGTGTCCAGGGAGATTGAAGTGTTCTCCTTCTGGTTTTAAATGTTATAATTCTTGATGTCAGATTTGTGTCCATTTATTCTTTTGTGTAGAGACTGTCCGGTTTGGCCAGTGTACGTGGCAGAGGAGCATTGCTGGCACATGAGCTCATATATCGCATTGGTAGATGTGCAGGTGAATGATCCCCTGATGGTGTGGCTGATGTGGTTAGATCCTATGATGGTGTCCCTTGAATAGATATGTGGACAGAGTTGGCAACGGGGTTTGTTGCAGGGTTTGGTTCCTGGGTTAGTGTTTCTGTTGTGTGGTGTGTGGTTGCTGGTGAGTGTTTGCTTCAGGTTGGGGGGCTGTCTGTAAGCGAGAACTGGCCTGTCTCCCAAAGTCTGTGAGAGTGAGGGATCGTCCTTCATGATAGGTTGTAGATCCTTGATGATGCACTGGAGAGGTTTTAGTTGGGGGCTGTAGGTGACAGCTAGTGGCGTTCTGTTACTTTCTTTGTTGGGCCTGTCCTGCAGTAGGTGACTTTTGGGTACCCTTCTGGCTCTGTCAGTCTGTTTCTTCACTTCACCAGGTGGGTATTGTAGTTTTAAGAATGCTTGATAGAGATCCTGTAGGTGTTTGCCTCTGTCTGAGGGATTGGAGAAAATGCGATTGTATCTTAGAGCTTGGCTGTAGCCAATGGATCATGTGGTGTGGTCTGGATTAAAGCTGGAGGCATGTAGGTAAATATAGCAATCAGTAAGTTTCCGGTATAGGGTGGTGGTTATGTGACCATCACTTATTTGCACTGTCGTGTCTAGGAAGTGGATCTCTTGTGTGGAATGGTCCATGCTGAGATTGGTAGTGGGGTGGAAATCGTAGAAATCCTGGTGGAATCCTCAAAGGCCTCCTTCCCATGGATCCAGATGATGAAGATGTCATCATTGTAGCACAAGTAGAGTAGGGGCATTAGAGCAATGCTTCCTCAGCTCTTGTCCCCTAACTTCCCCCATAAGACTGGGTTCTTGTGCTGAGCAAAGGGTGGTAAGAACTTGAAACTACAGGAAAAGCTACTGGTCTCCTGCCAGAGCCCTTGTTGGAGTTGGGGGTGAACTCTGGTTAGTTTATTAACATGCAGGTAGGGTTTTCCGTGGTTTTCAATATGTTTTCTCTGTAATGCATTCAGTATAAAATGTGCTTGCTTAGCAAAAACTGTGTAGTAAATTAACTGTAGTAATTACACCCTAAAGCAGGGGTGGGCAAACTCTTTGGCCCGAGGGCCACATCGGGGTTGCAAAACTATATGGAGGGCCAGGTACAGAAGGCTGTGCTCCCCCAAACAGCCTGGCCCCCACCCCCTATCTGCCCCCTCCCACTTCCCACCCCCTGACTGCCCCCCTCAGAACTCCCGACGCATCCAACCCCCCCTGCTCCTTATCCCCTGACCGCCCCCTCCCGGAGCCCCACCCCTAACTGCCCCCCCGGAACCCCACCCCCTCTCCAACCGCCCCTTCTCTCTGTCCCCTGACTTCTCCAACACCTATCCACACCCCCGCTCCCTATCCAGGCCCCCCGTTCCCTGACCGCCCCCCACAGAACCCCTGCCCCATCCAACTTCCCCTTGCTCCCTGTCCCCTGACTGCCCCCCTGGGACCTCCCACTCCCTGCCCCCTTACCATGCCTGAGCCAGCCACGTCGTCACACTGCCCGGCAGGAGCAGCGGGCCTGAGCACTGGTGGCGCAGCACGCTGAGGCTGTGGGGGAGGGGGAACAGCAGGGGAGGGCTGGGGACTAGCCTCCAGGGCCGGGCAGGACGGTCCCGCAGGATGTAGTTTGCCCACCTCTGCTCTAAAGAGAAGGTAAAACAGGCCTGGTTAGGCAGTCTGATTTTGCTGGAGATATCACAGTGTAGGAAGGGAACTGTTCATCCTGGAAACAACCTGGTCAGAAGCAAGAGAGAAAGAAGTGTCTCCACCCAGGAGAGGTGACAGCTAGGGAGCCAGAAGCCTAGAGTACCACAGAGGGGGAACAGGGGAAGCTGCTCTGAGCTGTGACCCAACCACTTTCCCTGAAGCTGCCTAGGAAATTGTTAAAGAGTTATTAGCATTAAACTAAAACAGGGAAAAGCAGCCAACCAAGCTGAGGAAGGCACACGAGGCTCCTCTATTGCTGCCAAATGGGACTCTTCCACCTGCAGCCTCTGCTGTGGGAGGTGTTGAGGCAACTTTGGAAGTTTTGAAAAGTGGGTGGGGATCATTAGCTGCATATTTTCAAGCCTTGTAAGGAACAAGAAGGGTTGATCTGAGCTCACATTGCTGGGAGGCACAGCCACTCACTTTCTAATGTGCCAGCACCCCACACTGCCCCAGGCTTCTTCCCACCCCAGCCCTGCCTCTTCCTGCCCTGTTCCACCCCTCCCCGAGCGTGTCCCGCCCTTGCTCTTTTCCCCTCCCCGGCCCCAGCGCCTCCTGCATGCAGCTGAACAGCTGATAAGTGGTGTGAGGGAGGTGCTGGGGGGAGGGGGTGGGGGAGGCACTGATTGGCAGGGCCACCAGCAGGCAGGAGGCACTGGGCAGGGAGGAGCTGATCGGGGGGCTGCCGGTGGGTGCTGAGCACCCACTGTTGTTTTTTTTCCATGGGTGCTCCACCCCGGAGCACCCACATAGTTAGTGCCTATGCTTGGAGGGTCCTATTGTTACTATAACACTGTTGCACACTGTGGTAACTCAGAAGTTCATGGCAACAGCAGGGCTAGAACTCGGATGCTCCTGCCGTGAATGCCCAGGCCCTGAGCACAATCTGATGGAGTTAAGAATACGGCTGGATCTGGCCGCAGCTCTCAGGGTGGAGGAGGTCCCAGCCCATGCAGCAGGTTCTGTTCCCTGCAATAGTACAGAGATCGCTAATGGGAATTCTCTCTGGTTTTCTCTTTCAGTATCTGCTGGTGGAGCTGAAGGTCAGTGGCCCCCATATGCATACTGAGATGCCTCTGTTTTCCATTCCTTTCCCTTCACACTCACAGACGAGCAAGACTGTGACTCACTCAGGTCTCCTGCATGGCAGTGCTAAGCACCCACCCCTGGAGGGCAGCTGGCCCTGTTCCTGCAGCTCTCGGCTGTGAGAAGCAACCATTGGAACTGTGGTTTTCTGCGCAGCAATACACAGTAGCAACCTGCAGGGGGCGCCAGACTGGACCCCCTCACTATTCCAATCTTCCCACCAGTGCCGACAGAGACTAGAAACCGGGCCTCCCGCACAGCGGCAGAGATTGCTAATCTCTAGGGAAACGGCTCCTGGGGGATCCTGGCTTCTCCAGCAGCGGCTCCTGCTGCCCAGGGGGAATTCCCAAACTGGGGGCTGACAATCCAGCCTCCCTCTCCCACACTGCAGTGCAGAGCGCTAATCTGCTGGGGTTGTCTAGTCCAGGCTCCGCACCGTCCTCAGTCCCTACCAGCCCTTGGAGAGCCTCGGGTCACCAACAGCGAAGAACAGTGCGAACTCTAGGGCGCCCCGAGCCCACTTCAGCAGCAAGTCTAGCCCCTGCCAGCTCCAGGAGCGTGAGCCCGAGCCAGGGAATGGGAGCCAGGTCTCCCACCCAGCAGTGCAGGGCACTACCCCTGGGGCAGAGTTCAGCCTCTGGAGCGCTCGCAGCCTGTGCTGGCCCCTGAAGAGCAAGAAACCGGGCCTGGAACCCTGGTCTCCTGCATGGTCATGCAGAGCCACCACCAAGCTACAGGGGTGCTGGGTCCAGCCTCTGTAGCACTCCGAGCCCCTGTCTACCCAAGGGCTGGGCTGCATGGGGAGTAAAACGGGGAAGACGGGCTCCATTTTAATCCTGTTTCTGCCCATGGCATCAGGATCCTGAGAATAACCGGATTGGCCAGTGGCTTAATGTGAAACCAGTGCGAGGCATCGTGCAGTTGTCCTTCCAGCTGGCAGCCGAACCGCCCCTGGGAACGTACACCATCACTGTGGACAGTGGGAAGGCCTACAGCACCTTCAGCGTGGAGGAGTACGGTATGGAGGGGAGCGCAGCATGCAGTCCAGGAGGCAGCAGTTAGCACTCCACTCTCTGACAGTCCCAGGGGAAGCCCTCTCCCTATCCAACCCTGATTCTGACTCTGCAAGTGAACGCTTGCCTTAGAGAGGACACCCCCCACCCTTCTCTCCAAGGGAATTCTGTCTCTGGGCGTGCTGCACCCCCACAACACGCAGATACACACTGCTCCCTGAGCCGACCATGTTTCTTTCTTAACTTCTTGCATCCAATTTCTCCCTCCCCAGTGCTGCCCAAATTCAAAGTGGTTGTGACTGAGCCAACTCGGATCTTCACATCGGATACATCTTTTCCACTGAAAGTTTGTGGCAAGTATGTTTCACAGGGCTCTTGCGATGGGAGGACACAGTTAACGGGCAAATGTATCGGCTCATCTTGCTCAGTGGATGTAAGGGATTAGCTTTGGGTTTCTCAGGTGGTCTGAGTTGTAGTAAGGATTTTCAGGGAAAAGGTGAAAGCATTTACAGTGGCTCTCAACTCTTCTTCCATGTGGAAGTCTATGCATTCTGCAGCTTCCCCAGAACGCTTTTTTTTTTTTTTAAATTAACCATGGAGTGTCCCGCCCAGTTAAAGTGCAGGGATGGAGTAGGAAGGGGCGGGTGTTTTGTGTGTGTGTGTGTGTGTGTGTGTGTGTGTGTGTGTGTGTGTGTGTGTGTGTGTGTGTGTGTGTGTGTGTGTGTGTGTGTGTGTGTCCCGCCCAGTTAAAGTGCAGGGATGGAGTAGGAAGGGGCGGGTGTTTTGTGTGTGTGTGTGTGTGTGTGTGTGTGTGTGTGTGTGAAATGGGAGTATATCAGCAGAGCTGTGTGGGGAACCAAGGACTGGAATAGCAGGGGGGCTTCAGGGCAGGACTGAGGTGCATTGGCAGAGCTGTGTGGGGAGCCCAGGACTGGAATAGCAGGCACATACACCATGGTGCAAAGGAAGAATGCAGAAGTGAACTAAGAACATCAGTGGCAGATGGTTTTTTTTCCCCTGTTTCCCTTCTCTGCCAGGTACACCTACGGAAAGCCTGTCCAGGGTACAGTACAAGTCTCTTTGTGTCGGACAGCATATACCTGGTACATGGACAGGACAGAGTCAGAGCCCACAGACATCTGCCAGAATGTCACAGGCCAGGTGAGGAGGGAACTGGGAAATGGTCTAATGGAGATGTAGGAGCATCTAGGGAAAGAGGAACGGCAGGGCAAAAGAACGAGGTAGAGAGGGAGAAATTCTAACCAGGAGCAGTGGGCACTTCTGCACAGTATCCCTCGCACCGCACTGGAGCATTTAGCTTAGTACTGCTGACTTGGGGACAGTAGTGCCTCCTGATGACTCATACGCTCCTCTACTCCCTGCGGTGTTTGCATGTCTCCCCTCTGTGCTCTGACAGAGCCTGCCACTGCTTCGCTTCTGACCTCTCACGAGATCACAGGGTGGCTGTTCCTTTCCTCTTGTTCCTTGAGTATGTGGTCAGCAAGTGTCAGCAATTCTCATTGCCTCTTTTCCAGACTGATAAGACCGGTTGTTTCTCAGCCTCCGTGGACTTGGCATTCTTCAGCCTTGTCAGCCCTCGGTACAGCCACAGTATAAATGTGGTAGCCACTTTGGTGGAAGCTGGAACAGGTAAACCCTAGCATCTGCAAAGTGTTGTGTGTGTGCGCTTGAGAGTGAGGGCGTTTATTGCTTCTCTCTTCCTTATAATAAAGCTCTCGTGGGGGTGAAAGAAGGAAATGTTGACCCAGAGTGATCTCTGAAATGGACTGAATGACCCCTAACACTTAGTGTTTTTGTGGTGTGTGTGGGCACATGCTTGGCCTGCCCCATTGGCCACTACAGCTTGGGCCATTTCCCACTACGTATACACTGTTCGGATTGTGGACTATTCCACTGGCCACTAATGGACCCTGAAACTGTCTTTTGAAACAAATGGGTTGGTCACCGGCAGGCAGGAGACCTGGCAGGAGTTCTGCCAATCAGAGTGGAGTCTTTAGCCATGGTGCTCATTCACAGGTTGTCAACATGGGGATCGCAAACAGGTCGGGGTGGAGGGGGGTCATGGCCTTCCTCCCTTGCTTTATGGCTAGATGGGAGGGGTGGTCCCAAAACGTTTCTGTTGTAACCTGGTGTGGCAGAGTATGGCAAACCACTGCATGTGTTCATTGGCTCACTGTGCATCTTGTCTTTCTCCCAAAGGCGTGGAGGCAAACGCTACCCATGTTGCGTTTATGTCTGAGGAAGCTGGGTCAATGAGCTTTGAGGATTCAGACAATTACTACCACCCGGGGTACCCCTACAGCGGGAAGGTAAAATCTATATGGGGTGGAGCTTCTGAGTGGTCTTCCAGGGCAGCCGAAGTACGGTGCTTTACATAATGCCTCTAGCAGGTGAAAAAAACACGGGCGCCTGTGGCATCGTCTCAGAGAAATTCCCATTTTTAATTTTCCCTAGAGATTACCTCTGTCTAGTCCTCAGCCCTACCCCTCTCTTTAGAAGGGGCCAGCCTGCTCTGAGCTTTCTCGGCCCCACTGAGTGTCTCTCATAGAGATTCCCCATTCCGGTCAGTCTCTCCTCAAGAGCAGATTTTGCTGGTTGAATGTGTGCATGATTCTCTCCCTGCAGATCAAAGCCCTGGACCGAGAAGGCTCCATACTGAAGAAGCAGCCCGTTTTCTTGGTTATTAATGCTGGGAACACCCAGTCCCACCAAAATCTCACCACCGATAGCACTGGGGTGGCTACCTTCACTTTGGACACAGCTACGTGGAATAGAAGTGAGGTCTCTCTGGAGGTGAGTCAAATTAAGAACAGTGCATTCCAGTGCTACATCCAGGAGCTGACAAAGACATCGGGCACCAGCAAGGCTCCACACAATTCTCTTTTGTGTAGGCCCTAGAGATTCTCTTCTCTGTATCTCTCAGGCCCTTGATCTGAGAGTAATTCTCATCACTAGGGCTGTTGCCATATAATACAGAGTTTATCTGAGGTAGGTGTGAGTCCCTTAACTCTGTACATTCTGCCATCCTAAAGTCTGCTGTTTCAAGTGGAGGAGACTTTATTCCCTTCCCCTCTTGTGGTCATGTTGTATAGTGCTGCTGGTGCAGAATGGCTCCCTCCTTCCCACAGGCAGCTACATTTCAATAGTGGGTGAGTGACTCTAGGATATAAAAAGTCCAGTTTTTCAAAGATTTCTGTCTGGTCATCTAACATCCAGCCCAAGGACCTGCTCTAAGTGTAATCAAAGATACTGCTGAATTTTCATCAGATAAGAGCTACCTCTGTGCACCGAAAACTGGCCTTGTTAGGTCTCTACCCCCATCCACAGATAAACAAATGCCAGCAGTGAGGATTAATGGCTCCTGTTGAAGCCAGTTGTCTGTTGATAGACATCCATGTTTTTAGACATCCAATAAGCTAGTCTGCTCCCTGCTAAATTTTCTTATTGGCATATCTCACACATCTGATAAGTGCCTAAGTGAATACATGGAGGACAGGGGACTTTCCAAACCAGATCAGTGCTGTGATTCACCATCTAGTCCAGTATCCTGTTTGCGACAGTGGCTAATGCCACATACTTGAGAGGAAGCAAGAAATCCAGTAACAGACAGAAAAGGAGGACTTGTGGCACCTTAGAGACTAACCAATTTATTTGAGCATAAGCTTTTGTGAGCTACAGCTCACTTCATCGGATGCATAAAGTGGAAAATACAGTGAGGAGATTTATACACACACAGACCATGAAAAAATGGGTGTTTATCATACACATTGTAAGGAGAGTGATCACTTAAGATGAGCTATTACCAGCAGGAGAGTGGGGTGGGGGGAGAGAATGTGTATGATAAACACCCATTTTTTCATGGTCTGTGTGTGTATAAATCTCCTCACTGTATTTTCCACTTTATGCATCCGATGAAGTGAGCTGTAGCTCACGAAAGCTTATGCTCAAATAAATTGGTTAGTCTCTAAGGTGCCACAAGTACTCCTTTTCTTTTTGCGAATACAGACTAACACAGCTGCTACTCAGTAACAGACAGCTATGCACTAACTGTCCACTGTGGAGGTTTCTTCATAATTCCAGGCAGTTAATGATTGGCTTCAGGCTATAAGCCATTTTGTATCTATAAATTACATACATTTGTTGTAGATGTAAGCGGGGGAATAGTCCCGCTTTTGTGGAGAACTTTCCTGGCTTCTGCACTACCCCGGTGAAGTGGGCTAGAGAAAGGATCTGAGACCTCGCTCCCACTTCCTTTACCCAGTGGCTTCTCTGCCCTTGAGGACTCCCCTTCCACTCTCCTGTCTGGCAGAGTCCTCGTAACCCCAACAAGGCTGGGCCCAGGATTCCTGGGGGGCTCAACCCCCAACCCTGCTGTGGTCACCTAGGACAGGGGCTAGGGTGTCCCCACTCCCGGGTACTCTGTCTGTACTGGGCACTTCTCTGACCCACTGACCATTACATACAAGTTAAAGCAAATGCAAGTTATTTAATCAACAATTAATTTTAAAAAGAATATGGAAAAATGGGAAAGGTGAAAGGAAACACATCACCCCACTCTGTGGCAGGGAACATCACAAACAGTGTCTCTGGAATGTCAGGGCAGTTCACAGGCTTTTCGTTGTAAGTCCCAGGCCGCCTTCTCAGGCCCTGGCTGTGCTGCAGGGATGCAATGGGTTGGACACTTGCTCTGGTGGTGGCCACACGCTCTCAGGCTCTAAGTGGTAGGACCCTTCTTCCCAGTGTCGCCCCCGCCCTGTCGGGGCTACGATCCAAGCCTGGCCTGCAGAGCCTCTTGGCTGAGGCATCTCCCTGTGCTGGGCCTGCTGCCCAGGGTCCCCCTCACTCTCCCCAGCTACTCACCGCACCCAGCTCCGGACTGCTCCAGCCTCAGCTGCACCACTCTGTCTCTGCTGCTCTGCCTCCAGCTCCCTGGGCTGCTTCTTTGGCCCCTCTGGCTCTGGTTGCTGCAGCTCTGCTCCCAGGACAGGTCTGCTCTGCAGGCTGCTTCTGTGACTCTGCTCCCAGCACTGACCTGCTTCCTGGGCTGCTTTTCTGGCCCCTCTGGCTCTGGTTGCAGCAGCTCTGCTCCCAGGACAGGTCTGCTCTCTCTGTGCTGTGCCTCTGGCTTTGGGGCTGCAGCTCTGCTCCCAGGACAGGGTCTGCTCTCTCTGGGCTGCTTTTCTGGTCCCTCTGGGGCTGGCACAGCTCCGTTCCCCAGCTCAGCTCAGGCCCCTGCTTTCTCCTTAGCTTGGCTCCACTCTGTCTGACCCAGGCAAATCCAGCTCACAGGGAGGATGGGACCTCCCTGGCCTCCTGACTCCCTGATTAGCCTGCCCACCCTGTCATTCAGGCTGACCTGGAGCATTGGCCTCTCCCCATTGTTCCTGGGGGCTGTCAGTCTCAGGGTCCTGATTCCCCATCGACCCTTCCCCCTTTTTAGTACTGGGAGCTAGCAACTAAAACACCCGCACTGAATATTAGTAAGGGGGCAACAGTCCCCTTACATAGATAACAATTATATATTACAGGGGTGGCCAACCTGAGCCTAAGAGCAAGAGCCACAATAATACATCAGCAGCCCCCCATCTGCTCCCCAGTGCCTCCTGCCTGCTGGCAGCCCCCACCAATCAGCACCTACTGCCCCCTCCCCCCCGCCCACCACAGTCAGCTGTTTCACCTGCGCAGGAGGCTATGGGGGGGAGGGGAGAGGAGCGAGGGCTTGGCAGGCTCAGGGGAAGGGGCAGGGGCCTTGGGGGAAGGGGTGCAGTGGGGGCAGGGCTTGGGGCAGAGCAGGGGGTTGAGCAGTGAGCACCCTCCAGCACATTGGAAAGTTAGCATCTATAGCTCCAGCCCTGGAATCAGTGCCTAGGTAAGGAGCCGCATATTAACCTCTGAAGAGCCGCATGCGGCTCCAGAGCCACAGGTGGGCCACCCCTGCTGTATTATAATGTGTAATGATAATACATGCCACTTTAGATGCGTATGGTCCCTTTTCATGTCTAATACAATCATGTCTTTTGGAATCCAGCCCACTTGTTGTAAAGCACTGTGGGATTGTAACAGATCCGTGGATGCCCCAGAACAGAACGGGGGCCCTTCTGCTCTTAAAGCACTGGCCTCTAGTGCTTAAACCAGAGGAAAATCCTGGTTAGATGTACAAGGATTACAGCTTCTGATTGAGCTGTACTGATTCCATCCAGCAGAGGGCAGTGTATATATACATGTTCTGGCCAGAACATTGACAGTGCTCTGGAGAAATGCAGTCATAATTATTACCTTTATTTCTCTTCTAGGGAAGGTTCAGGCTTCCAGATCTGGTGTCTGACTCTACAAGGATCAGTCAGTATTACCTGAATGCTTTCCTCCACCTGAAGCCATACTACAGCACCACCAAGAGCTACCTCAAAATCCAGCGGCTGCCAGGGGTGCTGCCCTGCGGCCAGAAGCAGGTGGTCCGGGTGGATTACAGCATTGACCGAATAGATCTGGGAGGCAAAGCCAGAGAAATCCTCTTCTCCTTCTATGTGAGTGCCCAGGCAGGCCAGGGGACGGGGGACAGATCTTGTGGGACGTTCCAAGGAAGGGTCTTGGGGAGCAGGGGGAAGATATGCATGGCTGTAGCTCTCATCAGCTGTGACTTAACCCTTGAAACACCAAGAGGCACATGCTTTTCCTTCAACTCCTCTTCTCCTGTTCTGCCCTCCCCTCTCACAGCTCCTCCCAGACAGCCCAGCCCCTCCTAGTTGCTGATCCCTCCCTCTCCCCTGCGACAGGACAGCGAACCCCCCTCCTACCTTCTTTGCAATTCTCTACTCACGTTCACTCCTCTTTGCCTGCTCCCCACCAAATCTTGCCCTCACCCTCACAAACATCTGCTCCTGGTGGATCCACCTTCCTTCCTTCTAGAAGCCATCCCAATCTCCCCAGATATGCCGTTGCTACCCGATATGCCTCTTGCAGTGCTAGATTCCCTTCCCTGTGTCTGGACATGCCCTCCCATATGAACCCCCTTTCCCAATCTCCTAGGATACTTCCCCATAATCTGCCTTTCCCTCCTGTTAGTTCCTGAACCAGCATGCCCAGTGCAGCTCACCTCCCCACTGCTAGAAACCATCCCCAGTCTCTCTCGCCCTACAAAATGTGCAGTCCCCATAGGACAGGCCTCTTCTCTCTGTTTCCTGGACATGCAAGCCCCTTCCCTGCTGCCAAAACCCTCCAACAACCTGCCTCCTTTCCTGTCTGAAACCCTCCCTCTCTCAGGGCTAGTGTCCCCCATGTGACTTCACCCGTCCCATGGCTGGTAACCTTTGATCTGTGGTGTTTGGGGGGGACATGAGAGGAGATGGGAGAAGGTACCTGACCTGAACACCTTCTAAGATCTCTCTCCTTCTCCTTCCCTAGGTGGTGGGGAAGCAGAAGCTCATCGGGGATGGTCAGAAACGTGTCGACATCAAGAAGAATGGTGGTAAGTCCACAGCCTCCTCTCCGAAAATGGGGGAGTAAAACCCCTCCAGTGATGGGCTCTAGTGACAAATCAGAGCCCTGAAGGAGGCAGCATGGAGAGGGGTGGGAGGGGCTGAGATGGGCAGGAGGAGACCATATTAGATCTACTGACAGAATCTCTCCTCTTCCTCTCTCCTCCCAGGGCTGATGGGCTCTTTCTCCATCCCTCTCACCTTCACCTCCCACTTTGCTCCTAACCCCTCTTTGGTGGTTTATGCCATGTTCCCTGATGGGGGAGTTGTTGCTGACAAAGTCCAGTTCACAGTCTCCATGTGCTTCAAGAACGAGGTGAGGCTCCGGCTTGAGGAGGCTGGGGTTGGCACAGGTGCAGGAAGAGGGGTGGTGGGTACCATAGAGATTAAGCCATTTCAGTGCATGGCATGTGCGCCAACAGAAAATGCAGCTTAGTGCTAAGGGGAGCCACGACTAAACCCTTATCTTTCCCCTTGAACAGAGGAATCATTTTTCTCTAATTCATCCCTTTTCTTGCCCTTCCTCTTTCCTGCCTCTTTGCTCCCATGTTACGGGCTCTCCCCATCTTGGGATCCATCTGTCCAGGTCAACCTGGAGTTCTCGCAGCAGCAGGACCTGCCAGGGGCAACTGTGAATCTCCAGCTGAGGGCGGCTCCCAACTCGCTGTGTGCCATCCGAGCTGTGGACCAGAGCGTCCTACTCCTGAGGCCAGAGAGGGAGCTCTCCAACAGCAGTGTGAGTGGCTCACTGTGATGGGATGGGCAGAATGATGGAGAAAGGGTGGAAGCTGGGGCTCTGGGGTGAAAGAGGGGCATCTGTGTGTGGGAGAGGGTTGGCGGTAGGAGCTCGGGTGAGGGATGAATGGCAGGTGTCTGTGTCTCTGTCTTTGCTATCAGCCCTTTGTTTGTTTCCTTGGGCCCATGTGTGGTTCTGCAGGTGTATGGGATGCTCGATTTCTCAAATGGAGGTTACCCCTATCAAGTTGATGAGTACGATGACTGCTATATAACAAGGCCATTTCCAGTGCCTGTCCTCAACCCTGTGCCAGTAGACCGCAGAAGACGTTCCATCATACCGAGACCTCGGTTTGACCAAGGGGCTGACTTCTTTAGCTTCCTAAAGGTGCGTGCCTTTAAACTCATCACCAGCCTCTCCTTACTGTGAGGAGAAGATGCATAGCCTCCATTCTGAGAGACTGGGCTCAAGAGAACTATATTAGATACAGCAATGTACCCGGAAGTGCAGGTCTGCTCTGTATGTTGTCTCTATTAAAATTTCACCCTGTCGTTCCATCTCTGTGACTCCAAAACAGTTTTACTCTATGTAGAAATAAAAGCAGAGTCAGGCTGCTTCTTTCCTTCTCATGCATCATCAGCAGTAATAAAGATCTGCAGGCCACATTTTGTCCTAGGTGTATGCGTCAAATTAATCCCTGGCATATTGCTCTTTAAGTTAGTGGAGTGACACTTAGGGTTGTGTTTGAATCTAAAAGTCTCTGAGTAAAAGCAGATGGGATCGGTATGTGGTGAGTTTTGAGTCATTGAGTTGCAAAAAGAGATGAGTATGTGTGTGGAGTTTTTCATTCTCCCTGAACTCAGAGCTAGATTAAACAAGAGCTGTTGAAGCTGAACTCTTGAAAATCACCAGATTTATAGCTGGGTGGAATAGAATTGTTGCCTCATGAGTTCCACAATACAATCATGGCTGTGCTAGGGTAAAGGCACTACTGTGTTTTGGTCAGCCAAACTGGTTAACAGCAATTCTGCTGCTGCTGCTGACCCAGGCAGGGATGAGCGAGATGACAAAGGAGCTCACGAAATCAGTGTGCCTGCCAACATAGGCGCCGACTTCCCCCCTTTCCTGTGGGTGCTTGATGCCCCCCTAACCCCCGACCCCATTCCACCTCTTCCTTGCCCCATTCCAACCCCTTCCCGAAAGTCTCCGCCCCCTCCCTGCCCCTATTCCAACTCCTTCCCCAAATCCCTGCCCTGGCCCCGCCTCTTCCCCACATCCTCCCCTGACCATGCCACGTTCCCACTCCTCCCTCCCTCCCTGGAGCGTGCTAATGCTGCCAAACAGCTGTTTGGCGGTGACTGGGTGGAAAACGCTATGAGGTAGGCAGAGGAGTGGGGACATGGTGCGCTTGGGGTGGGGGGGAGGAGGAAGTGGGGTGGGGGCTGAGGGGAGCTTGGCTGCCGGTGGGTGCAGAGCACCCACTAATTTTTCCCCGTGGGTGCTCGATCCCCGGAGCACCCATGGAGTTGGCGCCTATGCCTGCCAAGGTGTCCTAGCTTTTTGTAGAGCAGTGCAGAGAGAGACAAGGGAAGAGGGAGAGATGGGGATCAGAGACAAGCAGGGGGGACAATGTGATGCAGTTGACTAGTTATATTGACACACAGGCAGAGACGCTAAGCAAACGTTAAACCCTTCCTTTTTCACATTTTGTTTCTTTCATCTCTGATTTAACACAGGAGATGGGACTGAAAATTTTATCAAATGGCAAAATAAAGAGACCCCTGGATTGTCGTCCCTATCCCATCTGGTATGACACGGAACATAATATAATGGGTAAGGAGTTCCTTATCTTTTTATTCGATTGTCCTGGTCTATTAAATTTCCTTTCTGCTCTCTTAGTCCATGTAATTACTGTCTGGGAATAAAGGGTTAATCTCCACCTGAGTCCCTCCACTGCCCCTACGGGACTCTATTGTCCCAGTGCCAGCCTTTTCTGTGAGTAAGCAGCCAAAGAGCCGGTACTGTCTGACTTCCAGGGGCACCCAGGCCACCCCCTATTATGGAGGATTCAGGACGTGTCCCTACAGCGGAGTTTCAGCCGCCATCAGTGGAGAAATCCAGTGAGTCCCAAGTCCGTGAGTTTTTCCCTGAGACCTGGATCTGGGAGCTGTATCCCATTGAGTAAGTGATGTTTAATCCCAGGGATGGTGGGGAGAAATGCAAGGCTTTGTGCGGGCAGTGTTTGGAGGTGCTTCTCTGAACCAAACCTCACAGGCCTTTGAGACTGGGCTATGTTTCATATTCTAGAGAACAAATCTGCTGGGTTTTAGGAAGGGCTGTGGGATCTAGGGGTTAGAAGAAGGGATCTGTGGGTTCTTTTCCTGGTACTGACTCACTGGGTGACCTTGGGTGAGTCGCTTCCCCTCCCTGTGCATCAGTTTCTGCATTTGTAATGTGGGGATAACGACCTACACTGCCTCCCAGGGGGTGTTGGGTGGATTAATGCCTAGAAAGCTCTATCAGATCCTGGGATGAGAGATACTGGAGATAATCATAGTATCATTAGTTATTGTCAGAATTTTTCCTGTCCCTTGGGGATCTCCCTTCCCCGATATCATGATCTGATTTCTCTGCAGAAGTTCAGGTAACAAGCAGGTCCCAGTCACTCTCCCTGACACCATCACGGAGTGGAAAGCCAGCATGTTCTGTACCTCGGAGAGCAGCGGCTTTGGGATCTCACCTACAGTGGGGCTGACAGCCTTCAAACCTTTCTTCGTGGACCTGACCTTACCCTACTCTGTGATCCGCGGGGAATCGTTTACACTGACTGCCACTGTCTTCAACTACCTGAAACAGTGCATAAGGGTGAGGAAGCACTCACACTCCGGTTAGCCTCATCCGGGTCAGGCTTTACCTACGTGCCTGTAAATCCTTCCCCCTGCCCACAATGGATCCCGAATCAGTATCAAGAGAGCCACGTGTATTTTACCTTTACATATTCCCCAGGGAATGGGAGCTAATCCCATGAGATCCAGAGCAGGTTTTACCTCCATTACCAGGAAGCCAGGATGGTGCTTAGATACATCCATGGGATTGGATTGCTTACTCTGTGTTTGTTTGTTTGTGTGTGAAGCTTGCTCTGCTGATCCAGTACTTTTCACCTGTTACTCAGTTTCTTTTATAGGGTATTTTAGTAAGCTCAAGTCTGTCCCCCATTTTCTCCCTTGCCCCTGTGCTGCTTCTCTGTCTAATTTTCCACTCATGTCCCTGACTGCTCAACCCTTTCCCTATCTCTTGTGCAGATCCAGATTATGCTGGCCAAGTCAGAGGAGTACCAGGTGAAGTCACATAAGGGCTGTGAATACACCAGCTGTCTGTGTGCTGATGAAGCCAGGACCTATTACTGGAACGTAACAGCCACCAAACTGGGTAAGGAGAGCAGAGAAGAAGGGGAGAGAACACAGGAATTGCTGTACCAGCTCAGACCATTGCTCCAAATAATCAGATTCCCACCTTGCTGTTGTACCTAGACCAGACATCTAACTAATCCGGTATCCTCCTGCCATACTGGATGAAACCACTGTCCCACCTGAGGAACTCCATTGTTATCCCTGATATTTCAGAATATGATGGTCCAATACCCCGGTTCTCATAGTGCACAGGACTGTTTGTGCAAAACTGTGCCTGGAGTTGGGAAATACAGATCACTTTGAACCCTTAGGTGTGAGAGCGCGTTCCTCTTACATAATTGTCTTGGCTTGCACAGAACTACAGATGTCATCAGTTTTCTGTGCACTGAACCATTTTGCCTGGATGGGCAGGTTTAAAGTGGAAGCTCTGAAGAGCTTATTCTTTTTCTTTTTTTTTCTTTGCCAGGTGAGGTGAACTTCACTGTCACCACAGTGGCACTGCCCAGCAGAGAGCTCTGTGGTGGTAGGAAAGTGACGGTGCCAAATAAGGGCCGCAGTGACACCTTGATCAAGCCTCTCCTCGTCCGGGTAAGCCTGCCGATCCAGAGAAGGGCGGGGGGGGACAAGAAGATACCACACTGTTATCACCAATGCTTTTGCCAGCAGTTCCATCCATCTGCTGTCCTGAATTTCGTAGACTTCTAAGTGTAGACGAGGTCTGAATTCTAGAACTTTGGTGTAATTTATGTTGCTCACGGTGTGAATAATCCACACCCCCAAATGACATAGGTTCTACCGACCTAAGTGCCAGCATAGACTGCGCTCTGTCGGCAGGAGAGCTTCTCTCTCCAACACAGCTACTGCCTCTCATAGAAGGTGGAGTAATTAAGCCGACGGGAGAGCTCTCCGCTGTAGTACATCTAGTACAGACACAGCCTCAGAGTTGGAGAAAGCTCTCCTAGGTCACCATTTCCGTTCCCCTGGGCCAGTGCAGGATGGTTTCCTACAGTCTGTTCTCCAGGGTTTTGCCCAGTCTAGTTTTACATGTCCTGAGCAATGGATGTTCCACCCCATCCCTTGGGGAGACCCTTCCACATCTCACTAGATCTCTCCCTGTTAGGAAATGTTTCCTCAGCATCCAGCCAGAAACGTGCACCTTGTGCTCAATGTTATTCTATATTCTTATTTGTCCTCTCATCCCCAGTTCCTCTTCTGTGTTGGAGTTTATATCTCTCACAACCATTGACAAGTGGCTATCCATCCTCAGCTGCCATTTGGCTGAGTTATATAGATCCAGTTCATTTAATCTTCGCTCTTAAATCGGTCAATCTAGAGCCCCTTAATCATTTGTAGCCCTCTTCTGAATTCCCTCCAGTTGATTGGCCTCTTTCTGGCTCTGAGGTGTCTGGGACAAGGACTGAACCCATTATTCCAAGGCAGAACCATATACCAAGGGACAGTTCCTTCCTTGCTCCAAGATGTGACCACTGTGGTCCCAGAGTGCCCAGAATTGACTTAAGGAGTCCAGGAGTGGCCTCCGCCCCTCTCTCTTCACCCTTGTATCACTTCTTGCTCTGTGACTTGATGCCCCAGAGCATGCAGCCCAAAGTCATGAGGTCACATGAATCTGAAGACTGGACATGTGTTGTCTTTAATCAGTTTCTCTGTGTTTCTACTGACAGCCGGAGGGCGTCCTGATGGAGAAGTCTCACAGTTCCCTGCTCTGCCCAGAAGGTATGGGTTGCATTGGACCATGAGAAGGGATCACAGTGGCCACGTTCTCTTGGGTTTGGGGAGAGAGAGTGTCACCTATGCACAGACATATGGGGAGGGAGAGCACTGGCTGGACAGCACTTACCAAGAGGGTAGGTCTTTGGCTCACTGAGCCCTGTGATTCCAGCAGGGAATAGAAAGGTGGGATTTTTCCCATTGGAATATATGCATGAGGACCTGTACTTCCTGAATGTGTGTCTACCCCCTGCAATTGCTGCCTCCTGCAGTGGATTCTGGGAGCAAAGACCCTGAGAGGAGGTGAAAAAACGAGAACTGGGTTCTTGTGTCTTGTCCTCATTCTTCTTGGAATGGACACTTGAAAGTCAGTATGTGCCCATCAGGACTTGCCCTCCTTCCTCTCTTTCTGCTGCTGCTGGAGTTGTTGGTCCATATGCCAGGAGCTCTCAGTGTCTTGAAGATCCATTACTGCTGAGAGTGGCTTATTGTGTTTCTAGCTGTGGGGGTCTCTCTTACACTCTCTCCTGTGTTGGCTAACTCCTTTCTCTGTTATAATTGTCAGGGAATTCTGCCTCAGACTCCGTCTCCCTGCAGCTCCCTGAGGACATGGTGCCGGATTCAGCCAGGGCCCAAGTGTCCGTGCTGGGTAAGGAATCAGTCTGGCGAGTGATTTAGTGTAGAGCAGGGTGGGGGGCATGTATGAGGGTTTAAGCAGACTGGACGTGTTTTGGTGGCTGCGTGGGTTGGTGGCATGTGTGGGGGAAAAGGGGGATAGAGTGCTGATGAAGGGCAAATGATGTAGCAGGAGTGTGTGGAGGAATGAGGGCTTGTACACAGGTAGGTATGTACAATTTGTGCCTTTGGATGGGTGTATGGATGGGAGGGTTCATAAGTGGACAGGCTGATGGTGGGATGGGTGTAAGCAGTGGGAAGGGACGTATGGGGTGAGTGGGTGTAGACAGATGCAGAAGGAAGCATGGAGTAGGAGGATGCAGACAGGGTGGCTCAGGAGAGGTGTGAATGATTGGGTGGCTGCAAGTGTGGGGTTGGAGAGGTGTCAGGCCAGCAGTGTTATGGGTTGAGTAATGGTATAATGTGTGGAGCAGCCTGATATGGGGCGGGGGGGAAAACTATATTTAATCAGACATAGATGCACAGTTCAGGGGGATCACCATTGTTCACATATGTTTGTTTATCCAGGTGACATCATGGGGACGGCGCTGCAGAACCTGGACCAGCTGGTGCAGATGCCCAGCGGCTGCGGGGAGCAGAACATGGTGCTGTTCGCCCCCATCATCTATGTGCTGCAGTATTTGGAGAAGACAGGGCAGCTGAGTGAGGAGTTGAAGACAAGAGCTGTGGGTTTCCTGCAAACAGGTCAGTTAGTTTTCTTGCTCCTCTCCCTAATGCATGGTGTCCATCTCAGCCTCTGTGCTCAGTAGATGTCCCCAAACAGTGGGCGGATGGATTGGGGCAGGGGAGGTACTGTGAACTCTGTGGCTTTCCCCTGGTTCTGAGTGAGCCAGTTCCATGGCTGGTCAGTTTCTGTGGCAGGGGCAGGCCTGGGTGATTTTTGACTCAGATGTCTCCAGTCGTCTTTCTCTCCTGCTCAGGGTACCAGAGGCAACTTCAATACAAACACATAGATGGTTCCTACAGTGCCTTTGGAGAGAGCGATGGAGAAGGCAACACATGGTGAATACTTAGCCTTTCTCAATAGTACAGTAATGAATTGCCTCCCACAATGCTGGTACTACCTTTGTCGACACCCAGCACCCCCCCCGCAGCCCTCACTCTGTCAGTATCCCACTACGTATACCCACCCGCCCCGGCACTGACTCTCCCTCCTCTCACTGACTTTTACTCCTCCTCTCCCCCAGGCTGACCGCATTCGTGACCAAATGCTTCATTCAAGCCAAGCAGCACATCTTCCTAGATGACAAGAACATTGAGGATGCTCTGAAGTGGATAGCAGGGAACCAGCAGGCCAATGGCTGCTATGCCAACGTGGGGAAACTCCTCCACACGGCAATGAAGGTAACAGCCAGCAAGGCCTGGCCCTCATTCAGTAATCCCTCCTAGTGGGGCTGTCATTAACTCTAAGGGAGTGGCCCGGTGACACTACCTGGACCCTGGTGGAAGGCCAATGGTCCTACCCTTGACTCTAATGTAGGGCCTACTGGCGTGACTCCTCTTTTATTCTCACCTCTTCAGAGTTAGGTGGGAAGGATATGGCTGTTGTGTCCAGATAATCCCCTTTTTAGTGCTAGCGGTCTGATCCTAAATAACCAGAAGCCCCTCCCCACAACTGTTCCCACCTTCTCCTAGTCCACTTCCCCAGCACCTCCTCCCCCACCATGGAGGAGAATGGGCTATTCCATCTAGGGCTCTCCAATAAACTCGCCTTCCCCCAGCACTTTAATGATCTCTCCCATGTTTGAGGCTCACTCTCACAGAGGGAGGAGAATGTTCTGTCCCACCTTACCCTCTGGTAACCCCACATTAGCTGTGTGACATACCAAGGGTACAATCCAGACTAATAAGTAACTGTGTGACCGCCAGCCCTGTAACTTGGGGTGCCCTTTACAATGCCTTGCTGCCAAGGGGGCTGGAACAATTTGTATAGTGGGGGAGCGGAGAGCCATTGAACCAAACTGTAAACCCTGTGTCTGATGGAAACCACTTCATACCAGGGAGTGCTTCTGCACTCCTAGTTCCAGCACCTAAGCTTGCTGCTGTAGCCTCCAGCCTAGACTGCTCACCAACAGCCTCCAGCATCCCAGGTGTGTGTGCATGCATGCGTGCTTCAGCCAGCCACACCTTGCTCTTACCACACTAGGTTATATTGCAGGGTGACCCCAGCTCACTCCCAGTCCTAGATTTTCCCCCCCTCTCCCTCCCCTGCCAGAAGTCTATGTCCTGTACTGCCCAGCCCTCTTCTGGACAATACAAGTTTATATAAAGTCCGTTTATTTCTTTAATAGAAATAATAGCACACAACTTGCCACCCCAAATGGCATTTCCCAAACACTTCAATTTAAACACACTGGATTAGACAAAACAATAATCAAGTTTATTAATTACATAGAGACGGATTTTAAGTAAGTTACAAGTAATGAGGCATAAGTCAGAAATGGTTACAAGAAAATAAAGATGAAACACAACTGGTGCCTAACATAACAAATTACGTTAAATTCAAAGCAAAGTTTTCTCACCAGTCTCACTGACCAAACTTCTGAGGTCAGAATCCCTTCTTCCAGAAACCAACAAATGCTTGCTTTGTCGCTTCAGGTGCCATGAATTCAATGGACAGAAAGAGGGGGTGTGTCTTGGGGTGTTTGCCCCTCCTTTTTATAGTTTCAGCCCGCCGTTTGAAAAACATTTCCAGCTGGGTACCAGGAGATAAAAAGTCTATGGGGAAAGATATTCCATGCTGCTTTTTTGTCAACTGTTTGAGCTTCCTTTCTCCCCTTCCTGCTTGATGACTCTGTTTACTGCTTAAATGCAAATTAAGCAGATCACACGTTCCTTTGTTTAGGACAGACCGTTCCCTCCCCCCTTCCCCTGCCCAACTTCAGCTTCGGTAGGGCTGTGGGTTTGGCACATGGGTTAATAATGTCATCTAGGGAAATCTTCTAACTTCACATACAATATTGCCGTATGTATTTTACTAGGGCAATAATGAGCTGCGAATTATGAGTTTTCAAATGGTACCTCACAAGGCATACATCGTACAAAGGTTATTACAATAGTGTGTGGAATGTGGTCATGGGTACCTTCTATCACAAGGTGCCACATAGCAGCTACCATTTGGGAGGTTCATTTCCCCACCAACCTCTTTCTCTCTCTGATCTGCAGGGTGGGATAAATGACGACATCTCTCTGGCTGCATACATCACTGGTGCACTGCTGGAGGCAGGAAAGCCACGCAATGTGAGTACAGTGCTGCCTACACACGGCCTCGCTCACTCCTCTCCTCTTGTCTTAGTTCTAGTGCTTCCATGGACCCACCTGTTCCTCTGTCATGCACAGCGGATAGTTATGGCCGAAACGTACCCAATCTTTATGACCATGTCAGGATTTGGTCACTATGGAGCTGTCTCCATTTTTCTCTGCTCCATCTCCTATGTTAGGTGAACTCCATGTTTCTTCCTGTTCCAGGACCCAATGGTGAAGAACAGTTTGCAGTGCCTCAGAAATGCTTCCTCCAAAACCACTGATCTCTACACCCAGGCACTGCTGGCGTATGTCTATTCACTGGCTGGAGACACCGTCACAAGGCAATTACTGCTCACCAAGCTGGACCAGCAGGCCATCAAGTCAGGTACCATGGGGCAAGAAGCTGCCTGACTCGAAGCACTAGGACTCCCGTGACTATAACACAAATTCCACCAATGCTTAGGGCCAGGATGCTTTCCACAGAACCAAGAAAATTATTGGTGGAAAAGCCCTATGAGCTCAGGCAAGATTGGTCCTTGCAGCACGTGTTCTAGCATTTTGTCCTGTCGCTGGGGCTTCTGCCCCTTCCCTTGAGCGAGTGATGTGCCTTTTCCTGCCTCCGTTACAATACAGTTTTTCTTTCTTCTTTCCATTCCATCCTCCTCAGTCATATCCCCTTGCACCATTCTAAGTAATTCCTCTCCTCCTAAGTGCACTGCAACTAGTACCAAGTCCCTGCATCCCCTTCATCATTTCTTAGCGAAGTGATACAGGCTTACGCCTACATTTTCAAAAGTGGCCTCTAAGTTTCAGGTGTCTCAAGTCAGGCATCAAAACATTGAGACAGCCAAAATCAGTGGCTGCTCTTGAAAATGTAGGTCTTGGCTCTTTCCTCATCAATCCCTCCCTCCAGCCCCTTGATAATCTGTTGCTTGTTTGTCTATATAGTTCTCCTATAATGTGGTGCCCAAAGCAGGAATAGTCTAGATTCAGTCCCCCCTACGTAGGGGAACTATCATTTTTCTGCTCCGGAATGTGAATGTGCTACCCAAAACTATACTGGCCTTTTTCATAGAATATCAGGGTTGGAAGGGACCTCAGGAGATCATCTAGTCCCACTCCCTGCTCAAAGCAGGACCAATCCCCAATTTTTGCCCCAGATCCCTAAATGGCCCCCTCAAGGATTGAACCTACAGCTCTGGGTTTAGCAGGCCAATGCTCAAACCATTGAGCTATCCCTCCCCCCCTCAGCTTTATTAAGCCTGTCACTCTGCAAACTCGTATCTAATTTGCTGTCTATTGTCCCTGCCAGACTGGTTCTGTCCCCAGAGAGTATCTGTATTTGGGATGATTCCCCCTTGTTGATTTATTCCAGTTTAGTCTTATTGTGTTAAATTCTGCTCGTTCCTATCCATCAACTGGCTTTACTGATGTTGCATCATGATGGGACCTGTTTGCATCACACTCCCTGCTGGAAGGCATGGGTGATCCCTCTCTTTTGATCATGGCAGTGATGTGATGTGGCATCTCTATCATGAATACTACTTAATCACTCAGTACACTGACACAATAGCATTCCCGTGAGGATTTCCCCACCCAGATTTCGGGTATGGGCTTTTTTCAGTGTTCCACATGAGGTGGGATGTAACCATGAAATTCAGCCTGGATTGCAGTCCTGGACCCAAGCAAGTCCTGTTCTGAGCCTCAGGTTCTTGTTTCTCCTCCTCCAGGAGGGCAGATACACTGGAGCAGGAAACCAGCCCAGCCTCCTACTGAGTACAGCTGGTCCCAGCCCAAGTCTGTGGATGTGGAGTTAACCGCCTATGTGTTACTGGCTCTGCTCGCTACAGAAAAAGTGTCCAAGGAAGAGATTGCTTCTGCCACTGGCATTGTGGCATGGCTGGCCAGGCAGCAGAATGCCTATGGGGGCTTTGCCTCTACCCAGGTAACCAACCAGGTTCTCTCAGAGCCAGACACCATGTCTAGTCAGGGAGAGCAACAGGCTGGGATGTCCACTGAGGGCTGAATCTCTGTGCTAGACTCTTACTATGCTCAGAGGCTGTCTGTGAGAATCCAGCTTCTGGTGCCCTGAGAACAGATCCCACTGCACTGTGGGGCTGGGAGCTTGAATCCCACTGTTAATGTCCCGGGGAAAGGATCCCATGGTTCTTGAGCTCTGATGGAGGGGGTGGGGATCCATGTGCCAGCCCCCGAGGAGTGGATCTGCACTCAGTGATGTGATTGCCTTTCCTTTCCCAGGACACTGTGGTTGCTCTCCAAGCTCTTGCTAGATATGGAGCAGTGACATTCATCAAATCCGGAAATGTCTCTGTGACAGTGAAATCAGGAAAGAACTTCCAGCAGTCCTTCCATGTGGAGGCCACCAACCGACTGGTGCTGCAGCAGCAGCCTCTCCCTGACATTCCTGGAAACTACACCATACAAGCAGCTGGCACAGGCTGTGTGTATGTGCAGGTGAGTGGTGGCTCTCTTATGAGAGAGGCCAGGAGGATGTCATGGAAGGGGGCACTGCCTGGCTCAGGGTCATGAGGGAATGCGATATGCAGCCTTTCACTTCTAATGGAGCCTCAGGTCGGAGGGCTGGAGGGATTGCAGAATGGGGTATGGATCCTTTCACCTCTAGGGCACCAGGTCAGCACTGGCTAGCTCAGGATCCTCTTGGAGGCAGTGGCAAGGATATAGTCTCTTGCAGGCTTGTGTGACTCTATTTGTTGAGTACTTTTCTGTGTCTCTCCCATCAGACAGTTCTGAGGTATAATGTGCCTCCCTCAAAGAATGCAGAGACCTTCACCCTGAGCGTGGGAGTAGGAGAGAACAAGTGTGAGAAGCAAACACTCCCTCGCTTCCTGTCCCTCAACATCAACGTCAGGTGAGAGTGAGGAGCTAGAGAGGAAGGGAATGGAGGGGGCAGGGTGACATGGAGGAGGGCAGAAGGAAAAGAGGCAGCAGGATCGGGGAAAGGGCAAAGTTAAGGTGGATGTAACCTACATGACCACCTGCCTTTCACCTCCAGTTATGTGGGGAGTCGTGGCACCTCCAACATGGTCATTATCAAGGTGAAGAACCTGTCTGGATTCGCGCCTGTCCGGGGCACCAATTACTTTGTAAGTCGCTTCCCATAACCATTGGCCCGTTGTCCCTGGTGACCAGATACATGTGTTGCATGGAAGCCAGCTCAACCAACAGCCAGGGAGCGCAGACGATGGTCTCAATGCGGGCACTTACCATTGGCTCTGTCACTGGGGTGAAAGTCAGTTCCTGGGGGTACTTTCTACTGCTCCCTGACCCCATAAAACTTTAAACACTCCCCCCCTCCCCCCCCGACCCTATGGGTTGTTTCCCATTCACTCCTGTGTGGGTGAGACTCCCTGGGAATTAGCTGGGCTATTGGAGGAGATTCTGGTCAAGAGGTAGGGGACACTTTTCACACACCCCAATCCCTAGAACGTGTCTTCCATGGGTGAGACGCTGGGGTGTTTTGGGGTGAGACTCTAATGCTGCAGTTCCCCGTCCCCAGCTCCAGCAGCAGCCATTTGTGAAGAGAGTGGAGATTGGGCCTGAGGATCTCACCATCTATCTGGACCAGGTCAGTGCTGGAACAAGGTAGTAGCTTTGTTGCGTCTACACAAACTAACACACACCTACATTGTAGGTCTCATACCAGCAGGTGAGAGTGTTGGGTCCCAGTGGACCTGAGTTAGTTTTGAGGGTCCCAGGCAGTTTATATGGGAGTTTAAACTGGAGGATGTGACCTGATCTCCGACAAGAGTCCCATCCTCCTGTGCATCTCTGAGACACTGCCAACCCTTTACTCTCTCAGCTCACCCAGCTGGCTACCCAGCTCATTATATTCCCAGGACTGGCAAATGAGGAGCAGGAGGAATGACTGTACTAACTGCATCAAGCCTCTGACTCAAGCAAGGTTCACCCCCTAAAACAAAAGTTTTTGTGTGCATTCCCTTAGCATGCTAATCTGGGATAACTCCAGTACGGTCTACAGACCCCCTGACAGCTACCAACTGTATGAGAGAGACTGAGTGTCATGCCAGCTGCTGGAGTCTCCTAAACTCTGGGATTTCATCCCTTCTCCTCAATAATTTTGTTCAGAACCTCATTCTCCAAGCACTCCCCAATTCCACATATTCAGTTGGTCGCACACTGTATATTTCGAACACCCTGCCCCCACCCGCAAGGAACAGCATTCTCCCCCCCATCCCTCCGCACGCCAGCACCAACGGTCAGTGATCTGACAGAACACTATGACTACCTACCAGCTGTGACAATTGACCCACTGGCATCCAAACGTTCCCTGCCACTACCATGCTGCCCACATTGGCCATCATGGTTCTTAGATGAATTGACACCAAGGGCTGGTGGCTGGAGTGCCAGTGCGGGGAGGGAGGGTACCTGCTCCAAATCATACTGAATTACCAGTTGCAGTCTAATGAAAACACTTGTACTGATGCCACAGTGGTGACTGCAGTAAACAAAATTGTTCTCCGGAACCATCACCTTCATCAGATCCCATCTGAGATAAGTGTGCTGATTCAGAGCTGCTTCATAAACACAGGCTGGCTCCTCTTCACCACTGCTTCAAACCGCACACCTCAGCGTGCTAGCATGGGGATTGTGCCTCTAGCTGTGAAGAATCCTCTTCCTGCTTTGCTGAGAAGATGGAGTTGAGGCCATGGCAGCCTGCGGGGGGCCAAGCATTATATATGCTGGAGCAGCAAGTACAGCGTCCTTCTCACTGTGTCAGAACTGCATTCGTGTCTCTGTCTAGGACACTAGAAGGCACCTGAGAGAGAACTGTCTATCACCTGTGATCTCCTCCTTTGTCTCTCATCTGGTCAAAGCGGGTGGGGAAATGCTTGGCCCACTGCTGAGCCTCCTTCAGAGAAGGCACTTTACCTATCACTCAGAAGCATGCCATAATCCAGCCCATCTTCAAAATGTCACTCGTGTGTGAATCTAGACAAACATTTCTCAAGGAAGCCAGAGCTGGTGCATAACACAGCAAGCCCGTCTCTGAGCAGGATGAACTGAGGAGTCTGTTATGCTGGCCGTCTCTTTGCTACAGGATCCATTTCAAGCTTCTAATGCTGACTTGACCTGGTCTTGTCCCCTTAATAGCTTTGTAACATCAAGATCCTTCCATTCTTCAGGGAATGACCATGGCAGCTACGCTCCTCCTCGACATGACCGCTAACTGAATCAATGTGTATAATTGAGAATCAGAAAGAGCCTTTTCAAGAATAACCTCCAGGCTTTGGAACACCCTCCCACAGGGATCAGAAAAGCTCTGCTTTCAGATCATGCTAGAAGACTCACTTTTTTCTTGGAAAACATCCCTGAAAGAACCAGAGCTAATAAACAAGAGCAATGGGCTCCAACATAGTAGCAATGTTTAGATAAAAGAGCAGGGCAGAGAATGTGCCTGTCACTTCGGGACAGATCCCGCTCTTTCTACAGTCCATACTCTGGGCTCAGATAAATACCATGGTATCTAACAAACATTCATAGATAGCTAGATAAACATTATTGAAATCCTGAGTTAAAATCTTACCACTGCCTCAATAGCCAGTTCTGTCTATCGTTAAAAAACCAGAACATCCCTGATATTCAGCACACACGTCTCTGCTCATGTCTTGTTGGTAATGTAACAGCAGGGGGCCCTCCAGGTGCATCAATAGGAAGTTCATCTGCAAAAGCTGTGTGTGGAGCCCAGGATTTGAACAGCAGGGGTGGGGCTCTAGGGCAGGACAAAGGGGCATTGGCAGAGCTGTGTGGGGAGCCCAGGACTGGAATAGCAGGGGGGGCCGGGGGCTGCAGTGCAGGACTGAGTGACATTGGCAGAGTTGGGGTGTGGGGGAGCTTCCTCAGTGCATGCTCAAACCAGACCTTGTTTGTCCCTCTGTCTCTTATTTTCTTTCTCTCTCTCACAGCTGAATAAGGAGACTCAGACATACTCCTTCACCATGAGCCAATACATTCCAGTGAAGGATCTGAAGCCAGCTGCAGTCAAAGTCTATGATTACTACCAGCCAGGTGGGTTAGGATATGATTTGTGTCAAATTACTGGCAATTTTGCCGAGGAAATGTTGCTTGCAGATTTTAGCTATTTCATTTCAGGTGATTTCACACCCTTTTGATTTTCAGATTTTGTGTGTGTGTGAAATTCAATAAAACAACTATTTCCCCCCAAAATGAAAAAACAAAAACGGAAAATGTAAATTCCCTTTTGCTTGAAAGGAGCTCTTTTCCATTGTGAAAAAGACCCGTTTCAGGGCAAAAGTATTCAGAAAATCACAATGTATTTCTCAGAAGAATGGGTCCAGTTTTGAATGGGTGACAAAATGCAAAAAGTCTCACATACGAAGTAGTTGCACCTCTGCTGTGAATATTTCATGCACCTCTAGGGATTATTATTTATTTGTTCCATATGCACTTTAAAATAAAATAACCTTGCCATCAAAATGCTGCTTCCTTCTCCTCCTCCCCCTGCAACATGTGGAATTAATTCCCCTCCAAAATCCAAATAAAGTAAATTGCAGAAAACTTGGAGAGTCAAATTCAGTCCTTGCCCAGGGGCAGGTTTTTGGCTATAAAAATGTCATCACTTTAAAGTCCAGGATGTCACAGCTGAGCAGCACTAAAAATGGGAGCCTCACAAAGATTCACAGCTTCTCAGTGGAACCTAGTACACCCTTGGCTCTAGGAGGTCCTGAGATCTCCTACAGAAAAGCTCTTTTAGGTCCTGTTTGGTTTTTAGTCGGTCTCTCTCCCACCCCCCCACCCCATTGTGACTCAAGATATCTAAGACACTTTGATTTACAGCCAGTCATACTTTCAGAAATTCTCGGACCATTTCAAAAGTAGATTTTTCTGACATCTGGCACGTAGACAATACCTCATGGTGATGTTAGGAATAAAGATTTAATCGACAGTCTTTTGAGACAACCTGCATGATGCATCCATCCCAAATGCATGCCAATAAAATCTCCCCACCATAATTTGCTCATATTAATTTTAAACTATTATTAAGTCTCCTCCCCCTGTTCCTTACCTTGCTCAACCAATGGTACAGTCTGAAGATGTTGGAAAGTTCAGCCACCCAGAGCATGGTTGTACCTTCGGTGACCTGGGGGAGGGTTGTAGTTCATCTGGGGATCGGGCTTCTCTTCTTTTCCCCCAGCTTGTGTCTGGTGCTGAAAGTAATTGTCTCTTTTCTTCGGTTACAGACGAGCAGGCGACGGTGGAATACGCAGATCCATGCCAGTGAGGTGAGCATGGCTTTCATGTAGTAGTGTGCACCATTATTGTGCAACCTAATACAAGCACAGGCATGAGGTGAAGAAAAGAAGCACTTCCCTCTGAGTCAGTGCTGATCCCAATCCCAGGGGGCTCTGTGCTGCAGGCAGCGGTATGGATGTCTCAGTAGGGAGGTCCTCTCCCATCTGAGTCACTACTGACCCGAGGGCTCCAGTGTGTGATAGGGGGCACAGTGCTGCAGGGGGTGCTGTGGGTGGCTCAGGAGGGGCGCTCTCCCCTCTGAGTTAGAACCTAGCCCAATGCCCCGATGTGATGCTAAGGGCGCTGTGCTACAGGGAGTGGTGTGTGGGATGTAGTAGAGGGTGGTCTCCTCCCGAGTCTGTACCTACCCTGGTGCCCCAGCATGATGCCAAGGGCAGCTGTGCTGATGGAAGTGCTGTCTGTGAGATGAGATGAAAAACTGACTGGCTGTGGTCAATAAAAGATCCCATGGTACTATGTACAAGAACAGGCAACTCCTTTCATCTCCTAAACTGTTGTGCAGTTTTACTAAACAGCTGCCACGTTCCACCCCAGAAGTGGCTGCATCCAGCCCCTGAGTGTAAAGTGCTTTAAGACCCTTCAGAATGAAAGGCACTAGGGAAATGTGTGTAAACTTACTTCCCCCCCTCTTTTTCAGGGGATGAGATAGAGACACCTTGTCCCTGGTGTAATTCACAGGAATTCCTGGTTCTTCCATTGCACTTAACTTCTGAGCCAAGGAGGAAGAGAATCTCTATCTACACTGCTCACATGCAGCTCCAGAATGCATCAATTAAACCTCTCATTGATCCAGTAAGGGGGTGGGGAAGGAAGAGGTTATAGGGTGAATAGAAGAAACCTTCATTCCTCTCTGTATAGAAAGAAAAGGAGAAGGGCTGAGTGCCACACGGAAGGCAATCTCAAGGGAATACACAGGGGACCTGGGCCAGTTGAGAGCTAGGTAACCCCCTTTAACATTCTCCTAGAGAGAGGGGTGGGAGGCTACAAAAAGAGGAATCTGGGGGATGCACCCAAAGGGAGAATGCAGGGCAGTTAATGTTTGGGTACTGGGTTGATGGAGCTACTGGGAGGGCTAGGAAATACCTACTGAGAATTACAGTGTGATGGATGTAGGGTTAGTTTGCTAGGAGGGGGTCAATCTCACATCATGGGGCTATGTTCATATAATCGATTTACATATTGAGAGTTGTTAATAAATTGCAGTTTTGGATGTCTTTTGGCATATATGTCTGGTGCTGACCCTCATCCTGTTGTTCCTGTGAGGGCAGCCAGGGTTGGGGTATGTCTGTGCTCACTTGTTACCCCCTTGTCTGCAGTCTCCCCAGAACTGGCAGCAACTTTGTTGCCTCCTAAAATCAAGGCACTGAGACTCAATGAAGTATATGGCTGTGAGCATTGTGGATTATGTCCGCAGTGTGGGTATGCCTACAGGACTGACCAAATCCTGGTCCAGCCTGCACTGCCCTCCGTGTAAAGCCTGTGGTGGATTGCCCAGGGCAACCTCTTCTAAGGTTATTCCACAGTCCTGTTCAGGGATGCGGAGCGGGGTCCCCCGCAGGACACGGCTGGGCTGGTTGGGCTGCAGCTGTGGAATCCCTGCAGGTGGTGATGGTGCTTCTCTGGAGTCTGCTGGGAATTCTATGCTGAGAACGAGGTGAGACTTCTGGTGTTCTCAGTTGGACCAGTGATACCAAGAGGGCAGACTCTTTCTCGCTGCTATTGTTCACTTCTGTCCAGCACCCATCCCCAGGGGGAGCAAATGAAGCACCAGTCCCAAGGTTGGAGTAATGACGGGCCCTGCTGTCTTCAGAAGGGAGAGTAGGTTGGTTGCCACGCAGGCCTAGAACTGGACAACTGAGCCAGCTCCAGCTGGGAGTTGGACACTTCCTGAAGGCTGGACATTGCTGCTGCTGAGGCAGGGTTGGGAGACTCGACAAGGGGCTAAGTCTTGCCTGTGGGGTGGGAGAGGACCCTTAGCGAAAGGGCAGGGGCACAAATACCCATCAAATGGCCTCATGGTGGTGGGAACTGTCCCCAGGATGAAAGCCGAGGCCTGCAATGGCAGATAATGGGCTGCTGTCTCTGGGTTGCTGGGGCTCAGGAGGAGGTAGGAAGGGGAAGAAGTAGCTCTCCCTGTGCCCATGTTGTTTTCCTCCCTGTTTCTCCTCTCCCTAAAGGCTCCTATCTAGGTCTCCCTTTTTCTTCTCCTTGTCCTTCATCTTCTCCTGGGTCTTTTGACTAGAGGGAAAGAGGAAGGAGGAGGAGGAGGAGGACTGCCTGCTCCACTGCGATTCCTGTAGGCAAACGGAAAAGAGCTGGACAGGAGGGTACCAACTGGGGATGATGTACCACAGGAGCCCGATCGACTTGCCTTCCGCTTCCTGACGAGCGGGCCCACAACTTGGCTCGTCGAGGGTGTAGGGTGGGGAGTAGGGTTGAACGGCAAATATCAAACCGTTAGGGAAATGGCCAGAACCACCCATGTTACTCAGTAAAACTCTCATAGCTTCACCTATTCTAAGTAATGCCACAGCTTACTGTATAAATACCCAGGAGTTATACACATTGCTGGGTACGTTACCCACCAACACAGCTAGATGGGCTACCAATAAATATCCCTGAGTGAGACATTAATTCAATCCCATAAGTGGTGTCAGGAGGTGGCAGAGCTCCAGGTGGGTGCAACATGCCTAGGATGGGGAACTGGGGGTGTTGATTTCAATTTGATTGGAGTCTCACCCCATCTGTTCAATGTTGGGATCATGTCCGCACAGACGAGCTATTGTGTAATGGAGCTGCATGCTCGTGTGTACAATCCCCCCAGGTTCAAATGCTATCTGGACTAGCGAGTGCCTCAGCTGGGGAGCACACCCTCGGTGCTCAATACAGTGAGGAGCCAAAATGAAAAAAAAAACTCTTAAATGGATAAACATTGAACTCAGAGAAATGGGTTTCTTTAAAAACAACACGTGCTAGAGCCCTTGTCAAGTGTGCTACTCTTCAGCTCCTGCCCTGGCCCGGAGGCTACCCTGATTGACAGTTATTCCCCCTTCAACTGCTGGGGAATCTTGATTCCCCTCTCCTGAGCCTGTTCGCTCTAGTGGGGCCAGATGTCTACCCCTACAGCTCAGCAGAGGGAGCAGCTTACTGGTGAAGGGTCTGAGGAAGGGAGGGTGAGAAAGGAGGGGTGATCACTCTAGTTCCTTTGACACCTTTAACTCCTATGTGCTGCCTTTTCTGGGAGAGAATCCCCTTGGTCTCTCTCCTCATCCATCTCCTCATGTTTACTGGGGGGTGGGGGGGAGGGCGTATCCTGCAGAATTAGCCAATGACAGCTGTCCTGGATTCCATCCACCAATTGACTTGCAACAGTCCTATAAATGGTGTAACAGGGTTCCACCCCATTTGTCTTCCACAAGCAGGCTCAGAGAGGCCTCAGGGTTGTGCAAAACCCGAGTCTTTATTTACTTAAGGTTGTCCCACCACCAGTGTCCATCTATATACAATATGTATGTATAGATATATACATCTATATATCTTTACAGGTTTGGTTACCTCCCTTACAGGCAGAGTCAGCCTTCAGCTCCCTCCCTGACTGACATCTCCCTTGCTGCCCTCCCTCTTTCTGGCTCCCTCTCAGCCTTTATTGCCCGTGGCTTGTCAGGCCAGCAGGTGTTGCCAATCCTCAGGCCGGCATCAGGCCTTTTCCATCAGCCCCAATCTGTTTCCCTCGATTGGAGCTGACCGGGCAGGGGCTAATTAGGTGCTTCTGCACCAGCACCCTGCCACAATGGCCAAGTTGGCTTTTCTTAAACAACTTCTAGCCCTTTGCTGCTCAGTGACCCAGGCCTGGTCCTCACCAGTGGTGACTTGTCCCTTCGTTCTGGCTGCTGATGAATTGCCCCATGTCCCCTCCTGTGAGTGCTTGGGATAAAGATGGCAGATATGTCATGCAATTTAGTGCAGGGACTTGATGGCTCCTGGATCCTGGGGAATGGGGTAGGGGTCACCTACAGGAGCCATGGTCTAGTCAAACTCCTCACAGCAGTAACTAAATGTTTCCCTTTTCTTACCACAGTTCTCTTGCCTTTGTGAATGTGTGGGTTTTGGTCGAATTCCTAGTGGTTGAAGTAGGCCCCTTTGTTGGCAGTCCTTCGGAAAGAAACCAATGGTGGAATGGGCTCCATGAACTGGACTCCTCTCTCATCTCCAGGCACTGTCTATACCAGATGAAAAAGCATTGCAACAAGCTGTTGCTAGGAATGTCTTGACTTTGTAAAGCCTGTACATCGCCTTGTGTCCACACACATCAGCCATCCCAGGCTTTTTACAAGTGTTGGTTCTACCAATTGGTTTTAGTGCCTGGGATCAGGTCTTCAGCTTAGATCTGGTTGAACTGGCACCCTCTAGAATGGTCTCTTCCCCAGTGCTGATGGGCAGCCACAATGGTTGCATCTGCCCCAGTTCAGCTGGTTCTCCTAAGACCTACGTCTATCAGAATCTCGGCCTCTGGATCAACAGTGGCATGAGGAGAATGCACCTGGACACACAAAGGAGCAGGAACAGGCTTGGGAGCAGAGCCAGGCTCAGTCTGTTCCCCACATATATGCTTTCCCTGGTAAATCGTGCCACCTGTGTAGAAGCCACTCCTAGCTGTAACTTATTTGATTGATCTGCACACATGGCTTTCCCAGAACCACAGATCTCACACAGCCCAGTGCACTTGATCAATTCACCGATGCATCCACTGACAGCTGAGCCCCCACTATCCTTGTGCCACGTGCTCTGCATGTGGGCAGAAGCTTTGCTTCTCCCATGGATTTCTGGACCTGGTTCCAGTTCCTCTTCGTTAGTACTAGGGTTGGTCCCAAGGCACAACATTCAGATTTGGATGTAGGTCTTCAGCATCCCCAAGTTCAGGGGTGTCCAGATCCGGTGTTTTTGAGTTAGCCTGTTATACCAGCTTCACAGGCTGGATCTAGATCTGAACTTCTGCAGAGCCTTCAGCTGTTTAATATCCAGCTCTGAATCTTGTGGCTCACAGCTGGGAGGCTTGGTTCAGAGAAGCCTGCAGCTGTTGAGGTGTTGGTCAGAATCTCTCAGATCAGCAAGTTCAAGGTCTTGAAATCTCAACCCGGAACAAGGATTCTTCCTCACAAGATATGCTCCAGCTGCAGGGGGGAGGCCCTTGAGGAATAGGCTCTTTCCTTCTGATGTTTTTGGATTTCCAGTCCCGGGAAGTGCAGAGGCAGCTGTGGAAATGGGAACGTAATGTGGTGGACAGGGTTTGGGATCACAGCAGTATGACAAAGTGGGGTTGGTAGCAAAGGTTTGGGTTTAAAGTTTAGGTATTCACATTCAAGCTTGGGACAAAGATTCCAGGAATTGGGTGGCTGGTTTTCGAGTTTGCTTTGAGTTTTTGGGTGAAGGTTTCCAAACTTCAGCTGAGTTAGGCAGAAGATTTGGGGCTTCCTGTCTGGGATTTGGGCAGTTCCAGTTGAAGGGTTCAGAGTGTTGCCTGATTTTATGGGAGATTAATAATATTGTTTAGATAATATGGGTTATAGGATCACCAATTAATCTGATCAGAAGATAATAAGATTTGTGTCCCAGAATCAGGCTACACAGAATTCACAGGGACCCTCGGGATGTGTGTAACCCTTCTGCCAGGTGAAGCCGGCAGCAACCAGGGCCGGGTTCAATATCTAGGGGTTTCTTTCCATTGACATAACACAGAACTGGCTTGAGCCCCCACCCAGTAACCTGGGAAAATTACACACCACCACCGCGCCTCTGAGAGACAATACTTCCCCACTCACAAACAGAGTCTGAGCGTAGAGAAGAAACTTTTAATGAAAGAAGGGAAATCACCTGATGTTAATTAGGGAAAATGCCACAAGCAGGATTCATAATCATAAAACTGTGAGCAGGACACCCACCTCAGCATGCATGGGGCAGTGACTTCCGCCTCATGTTCTTGAGTTCTACAACCAAAGGTTCCTTTTCTGTGCCCCTCTCTGCTGACTCACCACACCCCACTCACAGTGATTGTCCTTGGTCAGTGAGGACCCAGGGTTCAGAGGCGCATCTGTGTGAGTTCACCTCTCACCCAGGGAAGAAGGCATCTTGCTTGCTCTGCCATCAGAGCACTTTCTTTGGCTGGCCACCCCGCCAGCCGCTGCTCCTCTCTGCTGGCCGTCCCGCCAGCCACGGTTCCTCCCTGCCTCGCCAGCCGCTCGTTCAACAGTTGACTGTCAGTTAACTTCTGCTGCCTCTTTGCAATGACCTCTGCACATCAGTCTGTTAGTGACTTTCAGCTCTTTGCAGACAGGGCAGAAACACTGCCCCACCACAACTGAGTTAAATTTTGATGAAGGTTTCTGAGTTGGTTTCAGGTTTCAGCCTCTGTGTGTGTGGACTCAGTAGAGAACCAAGGATTAATGGGCCACAGAAGGTATGTCTACACTGCAATTAAAAACCCACAACTGGCCCGGGTCAGCTGACTCTGGCTCACAGGGCTCAGGCTGAGGGGCTGTTTATTTGAGGTGTAGATGTTCGGGCTCGGGCTGGAGCCTGGGCTTTAGGATCCTGCGGTGTGGGAGGGTCATGATAACCCAAGAACAGCTGGCCCAAGAACCCAAGTCAGCTGGCACAGGCAAGCCACAGTTGTCTAACTGCAGTGTAGACATAGACTGAACTCCTCTCTAGCTCCAGGTCATAGCGAAGACTCTTTGGCAAGGGATAGCATGTATGTGGGGAGTTTACACTGATGTTGCCTATGTTTCAGGTTAAGGTTTCATTGTTCAGTCTGAGCTATGGGGCCATTGTCTGAGTTTAGGGAGTGAGAACTGAGATGTGTTCTTATTCAGTCCAAACTCTCTCTCACTCAATCCCTGGGGACTCTATCATGAAGACAAAGTTACTTTCACGTGAGGCGGCGGAGGAAGTGAGACACATTTTCCAGCTGCTCTCTCTCCATAAAAGAGATCTTATGCTCTGAGGGATGGATGCCAGTAGCCCCACTTTAAACCTTCCCCTTTACCTGAAATCTGTGATTCTCCCATGAAAACCACCAGCATAGGTCTGCCATGAGCCAATAAACAACAGCTGAAGAGTGCCAGCCATGAACAGAGGGAGGCTGGGCCTACAGCTGAGAGAACTCTCTGACCTGCCGGTTCCTGCTCCTGCTGCTTTGTTTTCCTAGCATGTTCTTCACCCTTTACTTGGCTTTCAGAGACGGTGTGCTCCGTTACAGCAGCGTAAAGCAGGAGGAGCTCCACTGAAATCAGGGACTGACTGAGTTACATAAGTGGCACTGTGGTCTCAGTGTAGCCAGACTGTCAGGGCAGGAGCCCAGCAGGGCCCCTGTCAGTGTCATGTCTTTCTTTCTAGGAATGTTTTTAGTGAATTCCTTACTTGTGAATGTTCCTGGATCAACAGTCATGGGGAGTGAAGGGCCCTGTGCATCCCTGTTAAAAACAATCTTTGTTAAACTGGAGCAAAGACATATCAGTAATGAGAACAACATACGTACGTACAAACTCTTGAATGAATATTCTAGTTACAAAAATTAAAAAGTCAGCAAACCAGGAGAGTCAAAGTGCAGGGCGCATTTCAACATTTGTGATTAAAGCACATGACTGAGAGGCAAGAGACCAACATCTAATCCCGGCTCTGCCCCCAACTTTGAGTGAAAAGGGACCTTGAGCAAATCCCTTTTCTCTGTGCCATAGTTTCCCCATGTTAGAAGCAGAGATAGTAACCACCAGGGGGGCGGGGTGGGTATAAGTTATTCATGTTTGCAAAGTGTTTTGAGACCCATGGATGGAAGGGGCCAGAGAAGGGCACATTATTACTCTTACAGAACCACTCAAAGTTTGGGGTTGGAGGTGCCGAGTGAAGGGGAGGTGAATGTTGGTGTCACACCAGTAGCATCAGCCACACTGTCCCCCACGGGAAAGTTTCCCCCAAATCTCCTCTGGGGTGACAGTTGTTCTGGAGCCCAGTCAAATACCACAGCACCCAGGTCCATGATTTTCCCCTTTATTTTCATTCTTTTCACACTCAGGAAAATTCCCAGATTAAAATGATCAAAAATAATCAGACACCCCAAAAATTCACCAGGAAATGGCTACTGGGGCAAGAAGCGTTAGCTCAGCCTGCACCTAGCCCAGCAATCCAACATGCACCCTGTGGACATCACCCACCCACCCAGTGCTGATAACCCAAACCCTCACAGGTGGGGCTGTTGGGGCATCCCTTGTCCCTCAGCCCAGCAAGGACAACTCAGGAATCCTGCTGAACGGGGGCAGGGCCTGCTGCTGGGAGCACGACTTCCATCTGACCTCCTCCTCCCTGTGTGCTGGAACAGAGGAGAGGGGCAGATCACCCAGGAGCCATTTAGGGAGGAGAGTGAGTCAGAGGTGATAAACAGACATATTCTACATTGCATGTCTAAGAGGTGCAGCACAAAAAGCACAGACCGAAGGAGAGGGAGCAGAGGTGATTTTAAGCTACTTGGGGCTACACAAACTCTGAGCCAACTGGGGACCAGTGAAACACCTACTGTGTTTGTAAAATTAATAAGGCTGTGGTTAGTCGGCACCTCCCCCCCGCCCTCGCTGGCAGTTTTAGCTGAGAGGTCAAGGATTGAATTGGTCATGTATACTGAATGCCTATCTTCATGCTAGAGGAAAATGCCTGGGTGAGGCACATATGTGAGGGTTAATAATATGAATGGGATTGTACCAGTGCTGTCTCTGGGGGCTGTGGAGAAATGGAGACATTTGCATAGTTATAATTACCAGATTGTGGATTGTGAAACTTTATGGATCCTGCAGATAGTATAAACTGTGTACGGATTCCAACATTAGTTTAAAGTACATGAATACTTCACTGCTAGAGAAAAATACCATATTAGAAAATCAATAATACACCCCAGAATATCATGAATCTGTTTCTTAAAAATGATTTGTGTTGTTTCCACTTAATATTAAGCAAAACAAGGGAGTTCAGGGAGGAAGGGAAGATCATGTTGATTTACTCTTTGACGAAGTTGGCAAGGTCTTTCACAGAGGGGGAAGAGGGTGGTGAAGTGGGAAGAGATTTAGGAAGGAACAACAGGTGTTGGAGGTTAGTAGGATGGATTTGTGGTGGGAGAGACGGGCAAAGGAGACAAGGGTGGATAACCTCCACATGCCATCATAAGGATGTGTTGAGGGTATGAGAGAGAATTAAAATTGCTCTGGTTGTTTAGTGACTTTTACTCTGCACTTTCAGACTCTCTGATATTTGTTTGGTTCTTAAAAAATAGTAATAATTTGCCTTTCTCTGGCATATTCCATCTTTACAAACACAATGCCCTTGATGGGGTAGTTCAGTGTTGCTATCCCCACTTTAACCACTGAGAAACTAAAGCATAGAGATGTGAACTGATTTGCCAACATTCCCGGACTCCCAGTCTTGAACTTGGACCATAAGATGATGCCCTTCATATTTACATATGACCTCAACTTTGAATCTCCTCTTCTTCTGCCTTTTCATTTTTAAATTAAAATGTTCATTTAAGAGTTTGTGTGTATTTATTTTGCTCACATTCTTGATGGGGATTTGCAGCCTTCACTCCCCAGGGCTGTCTATCCAGCAACTTTCACACGGAAGAAATCTGCTAAACACAGTCATAGAAAGAAATGACATAGACATGAGTCACATGCATCCTTGCTCGTTTCCATCCAATTCTGAGTCTCCAGCCACACTGAGGTCTTAGGCCACGTCTACAGTAAAAAGTTAGGTCAGCCCAGCTTACGTCACTCAGGGGTGTGAAAAATTCACACCCCAGAGCCTTGTAGTTAAACCAACCTAACCCCCAGTGTTGATGGTGCTAGGTTGACAGGAGAATTCTTTCTTGACCTAGCTACCAACTCTCAGGTAGCTGGATTACCTATGCTGATGGGAGAACCCCTCCCATTGGTGTAGGTAGTGGCTACACTGAAGCTCTCAGTGATGCTGCTATAATTCAGTCAGTCACTGACTTCGCTGGAGCACCTCCAGATTTACACTGCTGTAACTGAGAGCTGTGCTTGGTCACTGGTTCAGAACACTGGGTAGAGAATGAATAGAGAACACAGCTGGGCAAACAAAGCAGCAGGAGCAGGAATGGGCAGGTCAGAGAGCTCTTGCAGGCGCATGTTCAGCCTCACTCTATTCATGTACTCACACCCGTGCTGGCCCCTGGTGCTCCCCATGAGCTGTCATTTATTAGCTCATGACAGATCCACACTGGCAGTTTTCATGGGAGAATCATGATCTCAGGCAAAGGGGCAGGTTTAAAGTGGGTCTAACAGTGCCTGGCCCTCAGAATGTAAGAGGTCTCTTTTCTATGAAGAGATGGAATCTGGAGAATGTGTCCTCCCCAAGAGAACGTAACTTTGTCTTCATGATGTAGTGTCTATGGATGCAGAGAGAAATGGTTTGGACTAAATGAGAATGAGCCTCAGCCTTCATCCCCAAACTCAGACAGCAGACCCAGAGCTCAGACTGTACAGTGAAATCTTCACCCAGAACAAAGGCAGCAGCAGTGCAAACTCTACTCCACCCCATGTGCTACCCCTTGCCAATGTGTCTCAGCCCTACCCCGGACCAGCCCAACACTAGGGACTACGGGGGAATTCAGCCTCCACAGCCCAACTTGGGAGGAAAAGCCTGGTTCTTGCCTGAGCTTTCCAAGCCTCTGACTCTGCAAACCCAAGAGATCCCCCACTGGCCCACCGACCATTGGGTCGATTCCAAACACCTGGAAGTTCAGAGTTCAGACCTGACTCTCAAACTACAGCTGGCTTCTGTCTGAACCAAAACAAGGGACTGGCCATCTCTGACCTTGGGAGTTTTAAAGACCTAGCTCCAAATGTGTGGTAGTATTAATGAACAGGAACTGGCCCCAGCTCCACAGCCCAGTAAGACAGCTGTAGGCATCAGAGCAAGAGCAAGTGGCTCAGGGACAAATGGGCAGTTGTGGATGCAGTAAGATCACAGGGAACCATGGTGTCCAGCTGGTAAATATCTCTTTTCACTGGTAGTTTTGCAGTGGGAAGCCCGGGCACTGGTCTATCACCAACAAATATGTAAAGGCTGGGAGCGACCTATGAGAGCTGCCAGTGCTGGTGTCCGTGCCACCTAAAACACATGCAGGGAACAGAGTGGATTGCCTCTGTTCCCAAGGCAGCTCTCTGTCCCTGCTGCTTTGTTTGTCCAGTTGCGTTCCCTCCACTTCACTGTAGACCCAGAGGCAGAGTCTCTGCTGGGCAGTCCACAGAGGGCCAGGCCTGAGTCTAGCTTCCTGAACATCTTTTCTTCATAATTTTTTCTCTCTCACTTTCATGAGTGAATTTTAGCAGCTGGTGGATCAACAGCCACTAGAGACCAAAGCACTCAGTGTATTCCTAGAACAAGTTCAGCACAGACAAACTTCTCCACCCAGCACCCACACTGCCAAGCAACGTGTCTCACTCTGATCTGCAGGGATCACCTACCCTGGATGCATCTGGGCAAGGGAAACATGGCTGGGATGCCAGGACATTGCTGGCATGCACAGTTTGGTGGTCTCGTTTATTCTCGTACGTTTCAGTGCACTGTGCACAGCACTGGAGTATTTTACAGAACTGGTTGTGTGCACCCACACACGGTAGTGCTGGCAGCTTTGGCTGCTCCAGGGTGTTCTCAGACTCCTGGAGCACCTATTCCATTGTGCCCAGTGCTGTGAGAAGCAGCTTTCGAGGGACTTTTCCACTGCAAAGCACTACATTGCGTGACGGAGTCTGGAGGATCAGCTGCCCCTGGACAGCTGTAACCCTTATGAATTCCCACCATAGCTGGGTACTAACTATTTCAGATGACACCAATTCAGCTGGACCTGAGCGCAGACCTTCATCCCAGGCATTGCAAACAATTGGCACAACCGATGCTGGCAAAATGTCTGGCTCTGCTGTTGTGCGCGGACTCCAGGTGCTGCACAGGCCCTGCAGGCTTAAGGCAACCTAAGCACTGCTTTGCTACAATGCTTTTTTATTGACGTGGGGACCTACAGCTAAGAAGGTTGTTTGTTCTTTTTGACCCACTCAACCACTGGCTTCTCTACTGAGCCTGTCAACAAGGGAGCAAGGCAGAGCTGCTTGTGATGCTGGCTCTCCTTTGGGACACTAGGATATGGACTGAGACTTGCTGTATCATTTCACAGAGCCCACTGACAAGCTGTCCGCTGGGAACAACTTCCAGCTGCTACAGTTCTGAGTCCAAAGGGACCCCAAGAATGCCTAGGGGAAGGGCTCTCCATATCTCATATCCAGATCCCCCTGCCCGAATTGCATGGCTTAATTGCTGCCTTTGCTCCAAGGAGGAGCCGTCCCAGGAGGCAATACAATGGGCAATTCGTTTCCAGCCAGAACAAAGGATTACAGGTGACAGGTGATCAGGACCAGGCCCGGGTCACTGAGCAGCAACGTTCAAGCTGTTTATCCAGGAAAAGCCAGTTTGGTCGAATGTCTGTACGGGGACTTTGGAGGGGGACACCATGTACTGATTGGTGGACAGAATACAGGAGGCTGTCATTGGCTAAGGGATATTCTGTACGATACACCCCCCTTGCTGCTGAGGAGTATAATCGCGGGAAGGAGACCGAGGGAGAGAAGGGGGGGGGACAAAGCCCCCTCCCATCACTTTGCTCAGGCAGCCCCCAAAGGAAATTACCCAGCAGCAGTTTCAGAGACCTTGGAGGAAGAGGAATATTTCAGCCCCTGCTCCCCACACACTGTGAGTCTCCTGGGAGGATGTGGACAGCCATCGCCCTGAGCTGCTTGCTGCACTTCACGGCCACTTCACCCATACTGTGAGTGATGCCAAAACTCCATTTCAATCCCAGTCATCAGGGGAACGACTTAAGCAGATGGACCATTTTCCCACCTAGTCTGCTCCCCCGCCTCCTGCCACAGCAGGTCAGACCAACTGGCCATTGAGTCTGGAATCCCACTTTCCAGACTAGATCAGATCATTCGTCCTTCAGGTCACACATCCTGCCTCCTGCACTCCAAGAGCAGACCACTGGCCCATGGAGTCTGGCATCCTGCCCTTGTCACACTAGGGCACATCATTGGGCCAGCTAGACTGCAGCCATCGGAGGCTACAGGTATCTGGAGGGTGTAAACTCCAAGGAGGGAGAGGAGTTGTTTAGGGGAGCCCAAGAAAAGGAAGAGAGGAGTAAAGATAAAAATCCGAACATGGAGATATCTCCAACCTGAATCAGCAAGAGACATTTCCTATGAGTGAGGGGTCAACTAATCCCCACTGTGGGATCCCCATTGCTTTTGACATTTACCCTATGTCAAAGCACAGCCTTGAAAGGGACTATCCTGCCTGGGGCTGCTGGGCAGCATGTGTGTCTAGGGGTGTGTGTATAGGGGTGCCCGTTCCTCTCACTGAGTCCTCACTCTAATTCACTGCTGTGCTATTTCCTCCCTGCTGCAGACATTACATGGTGGTGATCCCTGCAGACCTCCACTACCCATCATCCCAGGCTGCCTGTGTGCATATCAACTATAATGTGGGGAAGCTCTATGTGACCCTGCTGCTGGAGCGCTCTGGGGGACAGGATGTCTTGTTGCAAAAAGAGATCACGAAGGAGAAGACCTTTGAGTGTGGCAAGTTCCAGGTGAGACTCCCTCTGCTAATGCTTTTACTCCTCCTCCATTTCCCTCTCTTCAAAGACCTTAGCACAGGGAAAGGTGTTGGTTTGGCAGCCCCTTGTGGCTGTACCCTGTAGTTATCCCCAGATCAGATACAAGGGGGATACGTTTCCCACACTCACCACGGCCACTACAGTTCCTCCAACTTGCCCTGGAAGGACCCACTGCAGCAGAAGCAGGAGAGGTCTGTCTCCAGGCTCCCATTCCGTCCCTGGCCTCTTTCCTGAGAGAACTAATGAGGAGGCCAGTTCGTGCCAAGGGTGATGGTGCTTTGTGTGATGTGGGGACTGAGACCCAGCTGTCCAGTTCGCACACAGGCCACTGACAGCAGTCAGAGGAGAATGTGTGTGCATGTTATTTATAAGCTGCATTGTCACAGCTGATTCCCAGGAGGAGAGAAACTTCACTGAGATCTAGAGTGAGGGGGATTTGCCCAGGTAGTGACCCTTCCAGTACAGAAGAGCTAGGATTTAACTGTGGTTTCTTCATTGAGGCTGCTGGACACAGGCAGACCCTCTGTCTCTCTGGTTCTCCCACTGACTGACATGGCCTGGGCTGCCTGCTGGCACCACACTAAAGACCTAGCTTCATGGAAGTGGCTGCTGATTACACTGCAGCCCTCTCTCTCCCCTGTGCTTCCTTGCTAACTTCTCCCACCTTTGTCTTCTCGGGGCCTTTGCCCACCCTCACCCCTATGTGCCAGGGCTCAGAGGCATCACTTGCCTCCTTTTCTCTGCTATTGCAGTCTCCTGGCCAGAAAAGAAATGGATGAAGCCCATGCCTGGTGGTTCCTAGCTGAATCTGGATCTGAGGAGCTGAGACTTTTCAGTACATGCCACTGGGTGGGGAGAGGGGGCGGGGGGGTTCTGCTGTTCTCCTTTCCCCTCCCCTGCTCCTGGCCGGGACCCCAGGGAGTTAAGCTGGGGCTGCTCACCCTCTTTCTTCCTATCCAGGTTGTGCTTCCAGCTAACAGCACTGAGGAGGTTGCCAGCATCAAACTGTTCATCACTGGCCGCAGGATTGATATTCATGAGGAGAAGAAGGTTCTGATCCGCAGAGCCAACAGCGGCACCTTCATTCAGACAGACAAGCCCATTTACAAACCAGGACAGACAGGTGAGAGCTCCTGCTAGGAGCAGGTAGTGCCCATATGTGTGGGTGTCCACTCACATAAACTTTCCCCTGTACACAGGCTGGGGCAGATCCTCTTGGGAAGCGGGGTTTGGGTGGCTTTCCAACACTGTTCCACCCTTTCCTCTAACCTGGTGGCCATTTCAGCCTTTGGCATAAGTTCAAATTGCCTCTAGGTTGTTTTAACTCTTGCTGACTTGAACACCCCAGTAAGCCCAGAGTGCAATCCAAAGCAGGACTGTGTCCTGTGTCGCTTCTGTAGCTCTCAACAAACAAGTTGTTAGTTTTCAGATGATACCTCCCAAGGCATATCTTGTACAAAGGTTATTACAATGGTGCATAGGGTGTGAATACAGTGGTGCATTCCCTCACAAAGGGCCATTCCACTAGTCTAGGAACACCAGAGCACAATGTGCTCTAGGCCTTTTTCCAGCCTCAGCCTATTCCCAATGTGCCACTACACCACCAGTCACAGCAACTTTACCCGACCCATGGATTCCCCTACCATAGCTGCCCTATGTACAGCCTAGTTTATGTGTGAGCCTCATTGCCCTCTATTGGATGGAGTGCAACTGCTCAGCAGTATGTCATAGGCCCTATACTGGTAGCAGTCAATGGAGATTCTCCTTTAGCTCAAGTGGACTGATCCAAGCCCTGGCTCTTGGAGCAGGAGGATCTGAGTTATATCCCTGCTGCTGCTGTGACGTTCTGAATGGCCACAGTGTGTAGCATTGTGGTGAGTGTGAAACTCCAGGAGGCCACACATCAAGTATCTGTAGGTGAACGTGCTGGGAATGTACATGTGAATGTTTGTGTGTGTGCTGGTGACATAATCAATACTACTCACAAATGTATACCCTGTGTGTGTACAAGGTAGGGACATAGGTGAATAAGGACTGGAACAGCACGGGGGCTGCAGGGCAGGATTGATGAGCACTGGCAGAGCTGCGTGGGGAGCCCAGGACAGGAATAGCAGGGGGGCTGCAGGACAGGTCTGAGGTAAATAGCTGATAGGTCTCAATTTTCTAAATTGTCTCCATTTTCTTTTCCCCTCTCAGTGAAATTTAGAATCGTGACCCTGAATGAGGATTTCATTCCACTCAATGACACGGTGAGACACGTATGAGAGGATGTGAAGGAGTCTCCTGTTTCAGATCCCTTTTGTCTTAGTCTCCCCCCATCCTTGTCCAAGTTCTGTCACTTCTTTAGCTCCCAAAATACATACATGGGCTTTGTTTGTCAAGTGTCTGAAGAAGAGTAACACCCAGAATAATAACTGGTAACTCAGTGTTGAAGGCAGATGGGAATGGTGTCCAATTGCTGAGCATGGAGCCCTGCTCGTGTCAGCAAAATGGGCACCCAACACAGAAATTTTGTAAATGCCGATTCCTTATTGAGAGTCTATCAGCTCCTTCTGCTGTTCATGTGCAGCCTCCACTCTAGGGATGGCGCAGGAAAACCGGTTTGTTAGGAGTGCACCACTTCCTCCTCTTGGATGTAGAGTGGGGATTGGATTGTTTGTAGTGAGGGCTCCCTCAGGCAAGAACTTACCTGGGACTCTTCTAAGGGATGGCCATTCCATAGCAGAGTCTGAGCTAGTGTCAGACAGGAAGGGGTTTCCCTTGGGTGGGGACTATTGGAGAATAATCTATTTGCAAATGTGGGGTGATTACCAACCTGGCTTTTACACTCTTCCTCTCGCCAGGCCTCAGTGTAATGGGCTGTGCCACCATTTCTCTGGTGATCCTTATGCAATTAGTATTGTTTGTCAGGGATCTGAGCTCCCAGGTCATTGATCAAACTGCTCTCCTTGAGAAGCTTTGTGTTTCTAATGCATTGTTTACACTGATGAGAGTGCTTTTCTCTCTTCTAATGTTGCTGCCTCTTTTTTCCGCAGTATCCGTTGGTGTTTCTTCAGGTGAGTGTCACACACACAAAAAATGGTATTTTTTGGTGCAGGTTGCAATAATTTGTTTACATTCTTGACTGTGTAGATGCCACAGGTCTATGTTTTGAATTTTAGAAGTTAATGGTTCTAGAAATTAGATGTCTTCAGGGCTTCCCTCTGTATTCTAGAGACTTTGAACCAAGTTCTGCTCTGTTACATCAGTGCAAATCTGAGTTACTTGAGATTTACACCACTATGAATGGGAATTCACTTTGGACCTTTATAATTACAGTTTAGAATTTTAAGAGATCTTTTCTCTAGATCAGAGCATCACTGGTCTTAGAAGCTACAACTATGTAGTCTTCAGGATTTCTAGAATATCTAGGCCATATGAAGCTCAAGAGACAAATGATTTTAGAAGCTTTAGAACTTGGGTTCTAGAGCTAAGGCCAGTTTAGAACCTGTTAGGTAATATCATCTAGAACCCTTGAAATAGCTGGATGTTGTGGATTCTGGATCATTTAGATGCTGGAGCAATTAATTATGCCTCTCTGCTGCGGGTGCAGGACCCTAACAATAACCGGATTGGCCAATGGCTGGATGTGGCTCCACAGGAAGGCATTGCAGATCTGTATTTCCAGTTAGCTGCTGAGCCCCCACTGGGGATGTACATCATCAGCGTGGCCAACGAGAAAGCACACAGCAGCTTCTCCGTGGAGGAGTACGGTACGCCTGGGGAGAAAGACAGCTATAGGGCAGGGGGAATTTTATCTGCGGGAGACAGATCCCACCTGGGGAGAGGCACGGCATCTTGGTATGAGAAATCTCCTGTGGATGGATGGGGGAGTGCTTCCTAGGAGGGAAGGTAGTCACCTCTGACAAGGAAGGGAATCAAATCTGGTCTGATCTGAGAAGATGTCCCTGGATATTGCTAAGGAAGGAGATGATTATCTGAACTACCCCCACCCCCACCCCCCATTTAGTGTGGACAAAGAGAGCTTTGTGTACACACCAGTCTGGTTAGGTACAGACTGCAGAGGCTATGACAGGACAATAGCAGCACTGAGCTTTCTGTCATAACTGGCTGATCCCCAAAGCTGACTGTACCAATGATGTTAGGGGTCGATTTTCAAAAGAGCCCAAGTGACACAAGAGAACGGTGACTTTCAATAGGACATACGTTCCTAACTCATGTGAGTGCACTGGTTATTTCTAAGGACAAAGCTGAATTTGTATACTCCCCTTCCGAAAACTGCTGGAGAAAGGGTTCATAGCTCAGTGTTTTCTGTCTGATTTCTCTACAGAGGGGCAACAGGAGCACATTGATAGCTATGGCAGCCTCTTTCCCTCTCCACTCATTACAAACAGCTGTCATAAGGTGAGGGACATTAACAGACAAATTCACTGTTGTTTGGGCCCCTACAGAACCACAGATCCAACACCAAGAGGGAGAATTAGGCAGGAGTGGAACTATACCTACATTTCATAAAAGAAAAAAATGGGACCCCCAATGCTACCACAGTTCAGCCCATGTTCATTCTCTTCATGGCCGGCTCCTCGCCAGAGTGTAACTTCCCTCCATTCTCTCTGGTTCTTTCCTTCCAGTGCTGCCAAAATTTGAAGTGGTTTTTGAGGAGCCAACTCAGATTTATGCTTTGGATAAAACCTTCCTGCTCCGCGTGTGTGGCAGGTGAGGTGGCTGATCGGGGGGGAGGGAGCTGCTAGTAAACTCCAGCCTGGGATGAGCAATCCCCCCCATCTATTAGGGGAACCTCAAAGGGAGAATGTAACTGGGTGACTGTGTCTCCATTATATTAGGCCAAGTTCATTCCTGGCAGCCCTTTGACATCTTTAAATAGCTAGAAAAATCACCCTAATTATTAATTGTCTCCCATTGCTCTAGCTCCTTTCATCCTAAAGGATCTCAGAGCTCTTGACCGAGTGCATATGCAGAGACCACCCAACCACTGAAATACAGTCATTTCTGGGGTGGAGCACAGCAGATATTCTGTGCTAGTCACACTACAGAACAAGCCAATGAGAGGGGAAAGGAAGAAAAATTTCACCAGATGATACTGGAGGGGAAATTCTAGGGAGGCAGAATGGGATGGCTCCAGATGGAATTTGGCCAGGACATGGGGATTACATATTGACAAAGAAGAGCAGCCCCTCACTGAGTCAGCCTCATCAGAGCCTGCAGTATCACGCCTCTACTATCTCTCAGGGCACTGGAGTTAGTACAGACTCAAAGGGTAGCGCGTCTCCGCTGAACATCACTTATACCCCTTCACTCCTTGCAGCACAGGCTCCCTAAGCACAATGTGCTCAGATACCACAGTGATGGGTACAGGGTAAGAGCTTACACAGATAGATAAAGAGAAAGGTGCTGGGGCATTGACTCAGATGGAAGAGTCGGAGAAGACATAACAAAACCAGCAGCCCCTAGGTTTGGCTTGGAGGTCTTCCATCCAAGAACTGACCAGGCCAGCCCTGCTTAGTGGCTGAGATTGGACAAGATCATGGTTCTCATTGCTTGTACAGCTGCATTTACCTTGGTACACTTCATACACTGTGAATATCCATGAAATAAATCAGATCTGGAGGTACACTAAAGCACGCCCACCCAGATTCCTCTGTTTTCTTTGTGTGTGTGTGAATACCCCTTTCCATGTGTTCCCCCACCTCCTGCACTTTCTCACATAGATACACCTATGGGAAAGGCGTGCAGGGGAAGATCCAGGTGAGCCTGTGCCAGAAGAGTTGGTGGTATTTCTACAGTACCCAGCGACCTCCTCTCTGTCAACACTATAGCAACCAGGTGAGCCACTTAACAAGAGCTGAGCCCCACAGGGTGACGCTCCTGTGAAGCAGGAGCTGCAATGCCAGCCGAGGTGGGCCAAGGGGAAGGAGACACAATGCAAGACATGTTATTTTAATTGATTTCACCCCATGTCTAAAACCTGCTTTTGTTCCCTGGCCCCATAACCAGCTGCCATTGGCTCTATTGTTCTTGTTAATAATCTTGGCAGTTGTCCCTTATTTGGTAGTTCGTCCCTTGCCTGGTCTCTTTTTTAACCTTGCCTGTTTTATATGATTTTTCCCACTGAACCATTTCAGATTTAATGTAACACATATTAAAGTCAGAAAGCCCGAGAAGCCTTTTAACAGGAGCAACAGAGTAGACTCCTCTTCAGAGAGGCCTTTCCACCACAAAAATGACAACCTCAGCATTGACGCCCCTTTCCTCCCCAAAACCACCAACCGACCACCTCTCTCTCTCTCTCCCCCTCATTGTCTTGCTCTCTTTGGTGCTGAGATCCACCCACTGCTAACACCATGTCGTGTTGTGTGGTGGTGCAGACAGAAGCCAAAGGCTCAGCACTATGTGCATACAATGGTGTTTAGTGAGACTTACCTCATTGACTGTTGAAGCGTATCTACACAGCCTCGGGATGGGGGTGGGGGGTGCTTCGCAGTGTGGCTAGACTGACACATGCTAGTTCTGCTGATCTAGGTCCCTAAAAGTAGCAGTGTGGCTGCAGCCATGCGGCTATGGTTAGCGCACTAACTCGAGTGGAGCTAGCACCTCTGTCTCCCCATGCTCGGAAGCACTCTCCAGCTGCATCATGGACACTCCTTTCAAGTGCCTTGCAGCACAGAGCAGGTTGAGCTCCCTAGGAGCAGGGGTTCTGTTCTGACAGAGAGGTAGCTCATTCCGTGACATCTGTCCCTCCTGCAGTGCTGTGCTGTCCCAGCACCAATCACCTTGCTCTCTCTTGTTTTCAGACTGATAAGATGGGTTGCTTCTCCACGTCTGTGTATCTTTCTGTCTTCAACCAGATCTCCTCTGATTACCAAAGCAACATAGATGCAGTGGTCACATTGGTAGAGGATGGCACAGGTAACCTCAGAAGTCTCTCTGAGGGTATAGGAAAGGCACTTGAATAAACATGCACCAGTATTATCTGGGACATCAGAGTCTGTCAGCCCTGTTCTTAGTCCATTGGGAGCATTGAGATACAGGCTCACAGGAGGTTCTGGAACTGGCCCTTCTTTGAGCCCATAGGGGGTTCTGTGGTCCAGTGCTCACTGGTTAGGCACCGGAGCTAACCTGTTATGGGTATAACATAAGGCATGTTGCTCTGTGGGTCCATGGGGGTGGTGTGGTCTGGTCTGGTCTCATGGTGGGTCACTGACAGTTCTCCTATAGACATCTGTAATTAGGAGGGGAGACCAGATAGCCAGGGTCCTGTGAGCACCATCTCCCTGGGGGTATCAAGTGTGTGCAGCCAAATACATGTTTGTCTCACCAAATGGCCTGCTCTCTAGTTGAATTGCCCAATGGGATGGTTCTTTGTTCCCTGCCTCTCTCCCTCCCATCTCTTCTCCTGTCCCTTTCACTCAGAGGTGCAGGTCAATGCCTCCCGCAACTTCTTCATCTCCAGGACAGCTGGGACGGCCACGTTTGAGGAGGTTAATCCTTATTACTACACTGGCGAGATCTACACAGGGAAGGTAACTCTTAGCTAAACCCTCCAGAGAGTACAGCAGAAATAATTTGCTCCCAACTGTATCCTCAGCTGTGTCTCCTTGCCCTGCTTTGTCCCCAGCACAAGCTCTGGGATGCCATAGAGACTGAGTAATTCCCAGCCAAAACACTTGGTTCAGGTGCGGTTAAAACTGAGGTACAAATCAGTGACTCGGTAAAAAATACAAACCCCGTACAAGAATGTCAATTGCTAAAAAAAAAAAAAAAAAAAAAAAAAGCCCCAAGGACTAAAAATCCAGGGGATTTAGAGTTAGACCTCAAGGACACCCCAAACATTTGAAAGTATAGAATTCTGTAGGCCAGGCTCCCAAGTAACCCTCTAATGAGTCTGCATGCTGCCTCTTCATATGGCAATAAAGGAGACGATGACTCTTAAGAGCAGTGCTGGTAACGCTGATGGCGACTGGGGTGTTCTCTCTGCCCGGGGAGATACTGACGGCGAGTTGGGTGAGATGGAGCTGGAGATTCCATACGTTGATGAAACTGCTTTGTGTTCCTCTCTTCCCCATGTGACTCTCAGATTAAAATAGTCGATCACCAAGGCAAAGCAGTGAATAACACACCAGTTTACCTTATACTAAGCTACACCAGGCTGCGGTTTAACAAGACGTACATCACAGATGACTCTGGAAGAGCTTCCTTTGAGCTAAACACGAATGCTTGGAATGGTGTCTCGGTCTCTTTGGAGGTAAGTGAGGAAGACTCCATCTCATGATTTGTGAAAGTCAGGGACTAATACCACTTTCCAGAACCAGGCATCTGCAGGCATCTCCCCCCCACCCCCACCAGTTCTAATGAAGAACTGTATTTCAGACTTGCATCACCTCTGGATATTCCAGTTCTTGGCTTCCCACCAAACAGCTCCTTTCATGTACGTTATTCCTAAACTGTGGATCCAAGTTATGCTAGCCCTGGGCTCCTCACATAACTGCTGGCATTCCTCAATGACCTGCTGCCGTTCAAATCATGAGCTTCTCATACCCGCCTAGGTATGTGCAAGCAAGTTAGTATGTAGTGTAGCTCCTTTCAATCCAGTGGATTTACACCGGGGATGAATTTGGCCTAGGATCTCTAAGTCATGTCTAGGATCTTGACCCCCCTAGTTCCAGAATCTCTCTCATCTGATGTACTCACCCAGAGAGTTCACTGTTTATTTTCTAACAGGGGAGATTCCTGCTTCAGGACCCAGTATATGTGCCAGGGACAGTCAATGTGTATTACCAGAATGCCTACCACTTCATACAGCCATTGTACACAACCACCAAGAGCTTCCTCAGGATCATACGTGTGCCAGGAACACTGCCCTGTGGCAAAAATGAGAGGGTGCAGGTGGACTTCAGAATTTACCAGAAAGACTTGAGTTATGGTCCCAAGAGTGTGGATTTTTCCTATTATGTGAGTCGCTAGGGAAATGTAAGGGGGTGATGGTGATGGGTTAAAAATGCTGGATCAGAAACCTCGAGAGACTCAAGCCCTGGTTGCACAGAACAGAGAATGTGTGCGCACACACACACACACTCTGCCTCCCTGCTAGTGTTCCTCAGCTCTGCATTTGAGAAACCACCTTTACGGAGGGGAGAGGGAAGTTCAACATCCATGGCCCAAACAGTCCTTGGTCTCTAAACTAAGATGTCCAGTATAGTGGCCATTTATTTATTGTTTTCCTCTATTCAATGTGGCAACTGTGCCATTAGGAACAGGGCCACTTAAATAATTTCAATAATGAAGTCCATTGATCAGCTGTCAAATGGGCAGGACTTTCACTCACTACTGACCCTGGACTAGATCAGAACTGGTGCCTGACAGGTAAAAGTTTTCATATCCCAGTCTCTTTATCCCCCTAAGCCCTCTGCACCCAGTGGCTCAATTGTAGCTGGTCCCATGGAGGGTGAAAGGCTCTATGTCTCATTCTCCCTAAGTTGCCATCCATGGAGAGTCTGGTCTGCGTAATGATGTCAAGTTATTGACCGTATTTCTGGCATTTCCTAGCCCTTCTCTTTTATGCCTCTTTCTCTCTTCTCCCTTAGGTCATTGGGAAAGTGGGGATTGTCCTTTCAGGTCAGAAGACTTTCTTGGTTGGGTCATCAAAGAGTAAGTGCAGGCAACTCTTCTACACAGTGATCATTCTGTGCTGTGCTGTGTCCCCACAAGCTCTGCTCCATGATGTAAGCCATGTAGGGTAACTTTAGGAATCTCACTCCTTGCAAGGCTGACATCTGCTAACATCCAACGAGCTGAAGCTCTCAGCCCCCTCAGGTGATGGTTAGAGACAGGGAGATCCTCTGGCTGATCTATAATGGCAGGTCAGAGCTTGAGGAGTCCATGAGGACACTGATTGTTTCATGGGCTTCTCTGGAAATCTCCTTGGTTCTGAGTGACCCGATTCCATGCGACAAAGGCAGGGAGAAAGGGAGCAAAATGGCAGAAGAAGAGTGATGGCAAAAAGGGAAGATCTTGGTACATTTGGTAGTGGAAACATACCCTTCTTTTCCTCTTTCTTTCTCTCCAACCCCTCCTCCCCCATCCAGTGATGACGGGCACTTTCTTCATCCCTCTGGTCTTCACCTCCGACTACGCCCCAGCTCCTACCATTGTAGTTTATGTCATCTTCCCCACTGGAGGAATCATAGCTGATAGTGCCCCCTTCAGGGTCTCCATGTGCTTCAAAAATGAGGTAGGACTCATGGCTGAGAGCTCTGGGTTCATGGGTGTGTACATCTGGGGAAGGAATGCAACAAGGTTGTGAGGAGTAGATAAATATGGGTGGCTGGGTGTAACTGAGTGGCTGGGGTAATGATTCACTGGGAATATAGGGACCTGTATTTCAATGTATGGTTTTGGGTGAGGCACTTAGGGGAAGGGTAGCTGAAGAAGAGGGTTTTACCCTCTGCTCGGAAAGGTCTGAGATCTATGAACATTCTAGTGACTTCTGGAATCAAGTTCCTCAACCACAAGTTGAGAGAGCCCTGTGTCCTGCACACACAAGTCTCACTCCTGAGGACTGACAGCTCCATTATTCCACAGGAGCCTAGCTGTCATGGGGAACTATGATCAGGCAAGGTGAGCAAGTGCTTTAGGACAGTGATTCTCAACCAGGGGTACATGTACCCACCAGGGGCATGCAGAGGTCTTCCAGGGGTTACATCAACTCATCTAGATATTTGCCTAGTTTTACAACAGGCTACATGAAAAGTCTGTCTTGAAGTCTTTAAACCACGATTTGAGGACTTCAATAGCTCAGACATAGGTGAGAGGTTTTTTGCAGGAGTGGGTGGTTGAAATTCTGTGGCCTGTGTTGTGCAGGAGGTCAGACTAGATGATCATAATGGTCCCTTCTGACCTAAATATCTATGAATCTATGAAAAGCACTAGCGAAGTCAGTACAAACTAAAATTTCATACAGACAATGACTAGTTTATACTGCTCTATGTACTATACACTGAAATGTAAGTACAATATTTATATTCCAATTGATTTAATTTATAATTATATGATAAAAATTAGAAAGTAAGCATTTTTTCAGTATTAGCGTGCTGTGACACTTCCGTATTTTTATGTCTGATTTTGTAAGCAAGTAGTTTTTAAATGAGGTGAAACTTAGGGGTACGCAAGACAAATCAGACTCCTGAAAGGGGTACAGTAGTCTGGAAAGGTTGAGAGCCACTGCTTTAGGAAACCTGGGATAGTCTCATGGAGGGTTTGAAGAGAAGGACTGAGTCCTTTGAATCTGACCTGGTATTTAGAGATGAGATTGTGTGTTGAGAAGAGCACTGGATTGATGTTCTCTCAGAAGACTGTGCTGCTGTGTTCTGCTCTTTAGGTGTCTCTAGTTGCATGTTTCCCCTACTCTCCAATTGTCCTTACTCCTCAGTTGTCCTTCCCTTCAGAGTCCCATCTCATGGGTCATCTGCTCCCATAGCTGCTTCATTCTCTCCTGAAGCAACTGGCTTTCCTGAGGTGAATCCTAGGGGACTACCTTCACCTGGATTATGTGGGGCTCCTCTGTGCTCTAGTGACTTTGCAGGCTGATCAGCAGAGGGGACTCTCTCTCTCTGCCTTTCTCCCCTCCCCTCTCATGTTCTTTCCCCTTGTGCCCTTCAAGGTGAAGATAGGGTTCTCAGAGGATGAGGCCCTCCCTGGATCTGAGGTCAGTCTCCGGCTGCAGGCAGCTCCCAGATCCCTGTGCGCTGTCCGAGCCGTGGATCGGAGTGTCCTACTGATGAGGCCAGAGAGAGAACTGAGCAACTCCATGGTAAATTACTCTGTCAGTCTGTCTGTGTGAAAGGAAGAGCAAGCGAGCGAGAGAGAATAAGACGACTACATTGCATCTATACAGTGCTGTCCTTCCAAGGCACTCAGAGTGCTCCATGAAGGGAGATAGTAGCATTATCCCTGCTGTGCAGACGGGGAATGTGCAGCACAGGCAGGGGAAGTGACTTTCTCAAGGTCACAGAGTCATCATCAATCCCAAAGGGACAGATGGAAGGCCACCGGGATCCATTTTTTGCTAGGCCCTTAAGGTGGTCTGTCTGGATATTCAGTTGTTGATCTTAATAAGCCACCGATGCTTTTGACGATTACATGATCGCCAGCCATGTAGCAGCATTCTTTGGTAAACAAACTTCATAATTCATTGGTCTGCACACAGTGCACATTACTAAATCCAGGATTAGTTCCTGTCTCCCAGCCTCATGCTCAGTACACCAGACCATGTTGCCTCTCCAAGAAGAAAATAGGAGAAATGGAGAAGCGTGACTGAGCCTGTTTGGAGAGTCTATCTCATAGGTTGGGTCTAAGCTTTCCATACTTGATAGCATGGAACAACCATTCAGACAGATCTCTGGTGTGTTAGGAAAGGTGTATGTTGGTTCATCTTTCCACTGACTGGTATTTTTTTCTCTTTCTTGATTTTCCCAGATCTATGGGCTGTTCCCCCATATTTTTCGTGGTGGATACCCTTACCAAGTGTCTGAAGATGACTTCTTATGCTGGTCTCAAGAACCTCCCCAGCCTGACGTGTTTATGGTGTTCAGAGTAATGATCTTTGATTCTTCCTCATTGGCTAGGTGGAGCAGGGTCTCTGACATTATAGGTTATTAGGAAACAGCTCTCGTAATCATTGATATTCCGTTGATTAGCTGGATGAGTCACCTGATATTAGTGACCAATAGGAAATTTAGTTATTGTACATTGATATCCCATTGTTGGGATGGTTCAGGGCTCCAAACATAATCAGTCAGTAGGAAAGAGTTTTACTTAAGGTCTTCATTCTCTATGGGTTAGTGGTTTAGAATGCCTAAAATTAGATGGCCAATTCAGCACTGATGCCTCACTGGGCAGTTTGCTGAGGGCATCTGACATTAGTGGTCAACAGGAAACAGTCTTGTTGTGCATTGAGGAACCCACTTATAAGAGATGTATATGGGAAAGATGTCCAATAGGAACACTGCTGTTTCCACATAGGCCCTATAGATTTTGAAGAAAAATAAACTTGCACTGAGTGAGTCAGGACTGATAAATCAACTCAAGAGGCTTCATTGTCTCACTGCTGTGGGATATGAGTAATTCCCACTTGAATCAAAGTGAGAGATTCATATCATATAGCAGAGGGAAAACTGGGTCCTTGCTTTATAAGGGAGATGAGCAGCCTGAGGGACAAAGGGCAGCTGATAGAGGGAAAGGGAAGGATGGGTTTCTGATATCTAAATTCTCAGCATTTTCTTTCTTTCTTTCTTTTTCTTTCTTTCTTTCTTTCTTTCTTTCTTTCTTTCTTTCTTTCTTTCTTTCTCTTTCTTTCTTTTTCTTTCTTTTTCTTTCTTTCTTTCTTTTTCTTTCTCTTTCTTTCTTTCTTTCTTTTTCTTTCTTTTTCTTTCTTTCTTTCTTTTTCTTTCTTTTTCTTTCTTTCTTTCTTTCTTCAGGAAATGGGCTTGAAAATCATGTCCAACACCTATATCAAGAAGCCGAGAGAGTGCACAACTACTGTGGCTATGACAACAACAGTGGTGACTGAGTTGGAGAGCACGGTCTCCGTGCTAATCAGACCTACATTTCTCACAAGTGAGTGCTTGCTAGCTATTCTTTCTGCCTCCTCTTACTTCTCCCTGGAGGGCTCAGTCTTATAGCTGAAACCAGCACAGAGTTCAAGGTAAGCAATCCATGCTGTGATTGCAAGTGATAGAGGAAAACAGAGAGACAAAATGTTGCTTTCCCCTGAACTTGCTTTCTGGGCTGTCTGACTGAGGGGTTGATCCCCCTGAAATGTCAGTGAACTGACTGTTGTTTAAGACATGTCTGTCATCTGATTAGCTGACATCCACACTTTGTGTCTCTGAGCCAAATAGAAGACTCATCTACTCTGAATATGGTTCTGAGGTTCCTATAGTAATTGAATCTTTCTTAAATAGTGTCCCTATGGCTGCTCCACTTCAGGTATGTGTGTGCCCCACGCGCCTTCAATCAGAGATTTTGATAACGGGGTCTGTTTGATCCGTGCAGGCACCTTTCATTATTACCTCGTGCCCTGCCCTGAAGCTATATAGTGCTGAGCAGGCAAACTGCCCTCAGTTCCTTCTCAACCGCCTCGGCCTGAGATGGAGCTTTAGTGTGTCCACCCGGAGCATGACTTGGCTAGATGTTGTACCTAGTTTTTAGTTTAGTCTAGTTTATTAGTTAGCAAGTTTAGCTTAGCTTGTTATTTTGAGGATTGTTTCTCCTCTCCCCTCTCTTACGGGAGGCTTGCCTTCCTCACTAGGGCATGCCTGGTTTATGGGGGTTTAAATGCTGCCCCACTTGTTGGGAGACCATCCCAGTTTGTGATGGCTCCTCGAAGTGCATCTGCTGCCTTGAAGAGTCGCACGTACCACAGAACTATAACACCTGTTTAGCCCTCAAATCCAGGGCAAGAAAAAAACAGCAAATCAAGTTGCAGGTTCTTGTGATGAAGCGTTCCCTCTGCCCCACTTCAGAGCCCAGTCAGGAGAACCCCACTGTACAACATTCTCCAGGCAGATCTAGCACGTCTTCAGCATTGGCTCAACACTCTCCTAGGAAGGAAATATCTCTAGAGACCTCTAGAAGTCCCAGAAAAATGAGCTCTGACTCCCTTCTTGATGAGTCTGCTTCCAAAAGACCTCACTCTCCCAGTAGCTCGACTACATCAGAAGTTTGATGTCGCAACCCAATACCGTAGAAGCGAAGAGTTCCTCCTGTACTCGCAGGGCCAGGAAACCCTATAGCTTATCTGAGAGCAAACATGGCTCCAAGAGAGCTTTGGTACCATCCGGAGAAGACAGGTATTCCATACAAAGAAGAATGGTACCATCGGACATAGCTTTACCCTGATGGGTTCATCGGTACCTCACAAAGCTCAGCCTCTGTTGGTGCCCACCTTGGAGTGCACAAAATCCTTGGTACTGTCTAGAGCTAGAGACAGTCAGAGCGCTGCATTGGTACTGCCACACCATTCAGTACTGCAAGAATTTAGGTACTCAAAGGACTTATCTATGGCAGATGAACTGGAGTCTACAGAGCTTATGGGCACTGAGTGCCTCTCAGTACTGAGACTTCTGTGGTCTCTGAACCCACATACATCCTCAGTACTATCTGACTCACCACGCTTTTCCGTGGGAAGTCCTCCACTGGATAAAGAAGATGATGATGGGGACCTCCCTTCAGTATCTTTGATATCAGTCCAGGGCTCTCCTACTTATCCACATGAGAACCCCTTCTCTGATACCTGAAGAGACACAGAGAGATGAATTTTGGGGAAGACAGCGTGGCTGTTGGGAACAACCTTGGATTCCACCCCCTCTCCTGCATAGGCCTCTGTGGCCATATTGGGATCCCTGGGGTGCTTACTGCCAACAATTCTCCAGGACCCTGAGCCCCACCCACCAGATGATAGGGAGATACCATCTTCCCCTCCCCAGAACATATCTCAACAGAAGGAGACATTTGAGGAACAGGAGGCTAGGGCAGACAAAGAGGCTATCCCCCAAACTACCATCTCATCTTCTTCACTTGATGAGGTGGTAATGTCTCCTCCTCCGTCAATGGCTGATAATTTTTTGCAATTCCAGAACTTCATAAAAAGGGTGTCAGGCTCCCTACAGATATCTCTCAAGGAGGTCAAAGAATTGCAGCACAAGTTGCTCAACATTCTTTGTTCAGCAACTCCAACCAGAGTTGACAGCCCTGTCAATGAAGCCCTTCTCAATCCTACAAAAATGATTTGGCATACTCAAGTGACCATACCACCAACATGCAAAGGGATGATAAAAAATATTATGTGCTCAATAAGGGCTCTGAATTCCTATTCTCCCACTGCCCTCCTAATTCTCTGGTGGTGGATGCAGTGAATGAGCAGGATAAATATCATAATAAGTCAGCCGCGTTTGACAAAGACCAGAAGTGCTTTGGACCTTTTAGGGAGAAATTCCTATTTATCTGCAACCCTAAAATTCCGTATTGTGAATTACCAGGCACTCATGGTGAAATATAATTACATGAACTATACAAAATTAATATCTTTACTTCAGCACTTTCCCTCAGACCAAAGGAAACAGTTTCAAGCCACCATAGGAGTGGCTTGTCTCCAATAAGAGACAAACTTGTTGAAAGTCTCTGGGTAAGGATAAAAGTGTAAAAAAGAAGGGTGATGTCATAATAGGAGTCAACTATAGACCTCTAACCAGGAAGAAGATGTGGATGAAGGTTTTTTTAAACAACTAACAAAATCATCCAAAGCACAGGACTTGGTGGTGATGGGGGACTTCAACTACCAAGATATCTGTTGGGAAAACAATATAGCAGGGCATAAATTATCCAACAAGTTCTTGGAATGTATTAGAGACAATTTTTTTATTTCAGAGGTGGAGAAAGCAACTAGGGAAGAGGCTGTTCTAGATTTGATTCTGAGAAGTAGGGAGGAACTGGTTGAGAATTTGAAAGTGGAAGGCAGCTTAGGTAAAAGTGATCAAGAAATGGTAGAATTCATGGTTCTAAGGAATGCTAGGAGGGAAAACAGCAGAATAGATAACGTATTTTGAGAGAGCAGACTTAGGAAACTCAGGGAGTTGGTAGGTAAGACCCATGGTAAGCAAGTCTAAGGGGAAAACAGTTTGAGACGGTTGGCAGTTTTTCAAAGAGTCATTATTAGAGCACAAGAGTAAACTATCCCACTGTGTAGGATAGATAGAAAGTAAGGCAAGAGACCACGCTGGCTTAACCAGGAGATCTTCAATGATCTGAAGCTCAAAAAAGAGTCCTACAAAAAGTGGAAACTACATCAAATTATGAAGGATGAATATAAAAAACAACACAAGCATGTGGGGACAAAATAAAAGCCAAAGCATAAAATGAGATTAAACTAGCTAGAGACATAAAGGGTAACAAGAAAACACTCTACAAATACATTAGAAGCAAGAAAAAGACCAAGGACAGGGTAGACCCGTTACTCAACGAGGGGGGAAAAATAACAACAGAAAATGTGGGGGTGGTGGAAGTGCTAAATGCCTTTTTTGTTTCAGTTTTCACCAGAAAGGTGAGTAGAAATTGGACATCTAACACAGTGATCACCAGTGAAAATGAGGTAAGATCTGAGGCTAAAATAGGGAAAGAACAAGTTAAATTACTTGTCTCTAGATCCGATGCTGCAGATGGAAAAGCGGTTCTCTCTTCAGTTCTGGGCTTCTTTCTGTGGCTTCCTTCTCCCTGTGGGGATACAACTCAGGAGTCACCTGAAGGGGAGCACTGATTGAGGCACTACTCCAAGAAAGAGGAGAGATGACTCACCCTGTGCAATAAATGTAGTTCTTTGAAACATGTGTCCCTGTGGGTGCTCCAAAACCTGCCCTCCTGCCCCTCTGCTTTGGAGTTTCCTCTTTGAGACTTTTTGGTAGAGAAGGAAGTGAGGATGGTTCACCTGCGCAGCTCTATATAGCCTTGGTATGGGGCACGAAGTAGTGAACAAACACTGCTAACGAAAATCTCCAGTTGAAGGAACATGAGGTGAACGCACAGCCCAAAGTTGAGTCCTAAGGCCGCACCTATCAAAGAACTAGTTACTACACAGAGTAAGTAACCTCTCTTTTGTAACCTCTAGCATTCCTTGTGAGTCTCACAACAGCAGCACCTAGGACCACCAGTTCTCCACTTGCACCTCCAGTTGAGGAGAAAGTTCGCAAGTATTTCCCAGAAACCTGGATGTGGGATTTGTTTTCGGTTGGGTAAGTAGAGCAGTGCCAAATTTGATCATGTTAGCATGATCCTGGATAACCAAAGATCCAGTCGGATTTTAGTGTTTTACAAAAGTGCGGGAAATTGCTGAGTCGCACACCTAAGAAAATGTTCAGATGAATATACTGTAGGTCCTTTAACTACCAGACTGACAGAAATAGGGTTTGGTGGCTGAAATTTCAGTCAGTTTTCTTTTGTTAGATGTCCATGATCATAAGAGCTTGAATCCATTCACTGGAGGCTGGTGATGTATGAATGCAGAGAAACAAACCTGTTGTAGCATTATGATGTTTGTTTGGTGTAAGAGTACAATATTATACTATCCCACTGCTGAGAGCAGCCTGTTTTAGCCCTCTAGGAACTGTCCTGCATTAGCCCCCACAGATGGACAGGATGAGCTAACAGAGCTATTCTGTATAACTCCTACAATTCTTTTGTTGTTTTCCTTTGTGTCTCAGTCTGGGTTCTGTTCAGATCACTGAGAAATAGGGCCCAGGTTCTGCTTACCCTGCCTGCTCTGGGGCAGCTGCCTCTAAATCCATCCTGCCACCCATTGTCCTCATAGAAGACATCCCTGTTATTCACTTAGTCCACATACATTCTCATTATACACATCTCTGGCAAAAATTGATTCTCTAGGGTCAACTCAACGGGTCTACCCTGTCATAGATTCATAGATATTTAGGTCAGAAGGGACCATTATGATCATCTAGTCTGACCTCCTGCACAACGCAGGCCACAGAATTTCACCCACCACTCCTGCAAAAAACCTCACACCTATATCTGTGCTATTGAAGTCCTCAAATCGTAGTTTAAAGACTTCAAGGAGCAGAGAATCCTCCAGCAAGTGACCCGTGCCCCATGCTACAGAGGAAGGCGAAAAACCTCCAGGGCCTCTTCCAATCTGCCCTGGAGGAAAATTCCTTCCCGACCCCAAATATGGTGATCAGCTAAACCCTGAGCATATGGGCAAGATTCATCAGCCAGATACTACAGAAAATTCTTTCCTGGGTAACTCGGATCCCACCCCATCTAATATCCCATCACAGGCCATTGGGCCTATTTACCAGGAATATTTAATTACCAAAACCATGTTATCCCATCATACCATCTCCTCCATAAACTTATCGAGTTTAATCTTAAAGCCAGATAGATCTTTTGCCCCCACTGCTTCCCTTGGAAGGCTATTCCAAAACTTCACTCCTCTGATGGTTAGAAACCTTCGTCTAATTTCTAGTCTAAATTTCCTGGTGGCCAGTTTATATCCATTTGTTCTTGTGTCCACATTGGTACTGAGCTTAAATAATTCCTCTCCCTCTCCGATATTTATCCCTCTGATATATTTATAGAGAGCAATCATATCTCCCCTCAACCTTCTTTTAGTTAGGCTAAACAAGCCAAGCTCCTTGAGTCTCCTTTCATAAGACAGGTTTTCCATTCCTCAGATCATCCTAGTAGCCCTTCTCTGTACCTGTTCCAGTTTGAATTCATCCTTCTTAAACATGGGAAACCAGAACTGCACACAGTATTCCAGGTGAGGTCTCACCAGTGCCTTGTATAACGGTACTAAAACCTCCTTATCCCTACTGGAAATACCTCTCCTGATGCATCCCAAGACCGCATTAGCTTTTTTCACGGCCATATCACATTGGCAGCTCATAGTCATCCTATGATCAACCAATACTCCAAGGTCCTTTTCCTCCTCCGTTACTTCTAATTGATGCGTCCCTAGCTTATAACTAAAATTCTTGTTATTAATCCCTAAATGCATGACCTTACACTTCTCACTATTAAATTTCATCCTATTACTATTACTCCAGTTTACTAGGTCATCCAGATCCTCCTGTAGGATATCCCTGTCCTTCTCTAAATTGGCAATACCTCCCAGCTTTGTATCATCCGCAAACTTTATTAGCAGACTCCCACTTTTTGTGCCAAGGTCAGTAATAAAAAGATTAAATAAGATTGGTCCCAAAACCGATCCTTGAGGAACTCCACTGGTAACCTCCCTCCAGCCTGACAGTTCACCTTTCAGTAGGATCCGTTGTAGTCTCCCCTTTAACCAATTCCTTATCCACCTTTCAATTTTCCTATTGATCCCCATCTTACCCAATTTAACTAATAATTCCCCATGTGGCACAGTATCAAACGCCTTACTGAAATCTAGGTAAATTAGATCCACTGCATTTCCTTTGTCTAAAAAATCTGTTACTTTCTCAAAGAAGGAGATCAGGTTGGTTTGGCACGATCCTTGGTCTTTCTCTTGCTTCTCATTTCCTACTGCTGGAGATGTAAATCTAGTTATCTATTGGCAGGTGATTTTCTCTTCTGTGATGAAGCATAGGGTTATTGTCTTAATAGTCACTGTGATGTCATCCACTAACTCAGCTACACTCATTCAGTGCAGAATCACTGCTACTATGTGTTGTAAACTTGGCATAGATTTAGGGCTGCCAACTTTCTAATAGCACAAAACTGAACACCTTAGCCCTGTTCCTTCTCCAGGACCCCACCCACTGCCCCGTCCCTTCTCTGAGGTCCCACCCCTGCTCACTCAATTCCCCCTTCCTCCATGGCTCGCTTTCCCCCACCCTTCCTTACTCACTTTCACTGGGCTGGGGCAGGGGGCTGGGGTGCGGGAGAGGGTGAGGTCTTTGGCTGGGGGTGCGGGCTCTGGTGTGGGGTCAGAGATGAGGGGTTTGAGGTGAAGGAGGGGGCTCTGGGTTGGAGTTGAGGGGTTTGGAGTGTGGGGGGGAGGGGCTCAGGGCTGGGGCAGGGGGTTGGTGTGTAGGAGGGGGTGCGGGCTCTGGGAGGGGGCTCAGGGCTGGGGTAGTGGGTGTGGGCTCTGGCCGGAGGTGCTTACCTCAGGCGGCTCCGGTGGGCCCCCAATGGGCTAGCACCGACTCTGAGTTCTGACTTGCAGTCTGCTGACACAAATGCTGGCGCACTGCTCCAGTGCTGTGGTGTGCTCCGGCTGGCTGCATGGAGAGGCTCAGCCAGAGCAGGGATTCCTGTGCATGGCCTGAGGGGAGTCCAACACCAGCCTCCAGCGCAGGAAGGCTCAGGCTGGTAAATATCCAGCTGGGAGGGCACAAATGCTTTGCCTCCCCACCCCATGCCTAGTGCTGCTCATGGGCGGTGTCGCTGCGGCTTGCAGTGCTGGGTCTCCGCAGGATCCTCACTGCCAGGGTGGACCAGCCACAAGGGGGGCTGTGCAGCACTGGCTGCCTCCCTCCGAGTTCCTCTTGGACGCGGTGCTTGCCCTTCATTCTTCACAGCCAGAAGTAGTGGCCTGGCTGGGGCTAGAAGCCATAGGTGGCGGTTCAGCCGGAGGATGAGTAACTGGGTGGCAAGCCGCCTAGGAGCTGGACTTGCTGGCCACTTCCGGGAGCTGCGCGGAGCCATGGCAGGCAGGGAGCCTGCCTTAGCCCCACTGCAGTGCTGACAGGAGCCGCCAGGGTCCCTTTTCAACAGGGCATTTGGGTCAAAAACCGGACACCTGGTAACCCTACATAGACTCTACAAGAAAGGACAGGACAGGACAGGCCCCTAACGTGCCCTCACATTTTGACTGTCTTCCTAGCACACAGGAGTGGGAGTCACGAGACTTTGATTCTATTGCTTGGCTCTTCCACTAACTCTCCCTGCCCTTGGGCAAGTCACTTCACCTCTCTGTTCCTCGGTTTCCTCACCTATGAAGTAGGAGTAATAATATTCACCTATGTTTGTAAAAAGGCTTTTAGATCCACAGGTGGTGAATGCTGTCTGTGAAAAGTGCCAGGCATCATTATTAATGAAATCTCTCTGGCTAGTGGCAGAATCTTGTTCTGTTGCTGTGAGCACCTGAGGCAGGGTACCCTCGCCCTAACTAAAGCCAGTCTGACTCATTAATAATCAGAGGCCAGAATTATTCCTGTCAGAAATTTTAACAGTGAAAGTTCCAGCTCGGAGCTCTACAAGGCTGGGTGGGGAATTTAGAGATTCAAAGGTCATCTACAATTGACTCCAAGTTGACTTCAATGGAATTTGAGGGTATTTAGTATTTTGCAGGATTGGATTATTTACTGATGTGTCTAACACAATTGAACAGTGAGTTTTTGAAAATTCTGTCTATGGTATGAGTGAAGAACAGAGATGGGCCCAAGCCACAAAACTGGGGATGTGGGTTTGGATCCAGATTTCAAAGGCCCCATAGTTCAGGTTGTTCTGATTGCAGTCATTGGATTGGGTGCTTTGGGAATAAGGGCTCTATGCCTTCTTGAGACATGACCAGCTGGTGCCTTCTAGTAAAGGATTTTATTTCTGCATGGTTTTTCTCTCAGTCCCACTGGAAACAGGGATGTCCCAGTCACGGTGCCTGACACCATCACTGAGTGGAAAGCGGGGGCATTCTGCATATCAGAGGTGGGCTTTGGACTTGCCCCAACCACGAGCCTCCTGGCTTTCAAGCCTTTCTTTGTAGAGCCCACACTGCCATACTCTGTGATCCGGGGAGAGACTTTCACCCTGAAAGCTACTGTCTACAACTACCTGCTGCAGTGCATCAAGGTGAGTCCTGCTGGTGGCTCTGTAAGGAGTGAGGGGTCAGGGTGGGTGAGAGGTCACCTTGGTCCCTGACTCACCCTGGGAGCAGGTGGGGATAGCATGTTGCTAATCATCTCCTGGACTGTTTGCACCCACTGCTGTCCCTTAGATCAAAGTGGCCCTGGCTGAGTCCCCAAACTTCCAGTTGGAGCCATGTGAGGGTTGCATCTACACCAGCTGCTTGTGTGCTAATGAAGCCAGGACATTTCATTGGAGAGTCACAGCTAAACAACTAGGTGAGGAGCATGGCGGGATGAGGGAGAAACAGCCAGGGAGGGGGCAATTGTGCCAATTACTGGACTTCAGTGCAGATTGCACTGGATAGAAGAATGGAGTATGTAGCCTTTTAGCTTTAGGGCATCAGTTGCCACCTAGCCTCAGGTCAGGGGCACTGGCAAGATCAGGAATGGGACAAAGCGCCATTCATCTCTAGGCCACTGGTTCCATTCATTGTCCCTGGTAGGTGACATCTATAGAAGTAATGGAGGGTGTTTTCCACAGGGGATGGCTGCTGGACAATCTGTCTTCTATTGTTTTTAGGGTCGGTGAACATCACCCTTAGCACAGAGGCCCTGGCCACCAAAGATCTCTGTGGAGGGGAGGTACCAGTTGTACCAGAGAGAGGACGGACAGATACACTGATCAAACCCCTTCTAGTCCAGGTCAGTTTGGGACTGGACTAAGCTCTTTTCTCATTGCTAAAGGGGAGGACATCTGAAATCATGTTTTGCTCAGCCCCCATACTCAGTGGGGTGAAGTTTGGAGTCTGAAATTGCCCCCTCTTATTTAGGGGAACTAACTGGCATCTGCAGGCCTGAGCCAGGGTCTAGCTGGGTCCCTCCAATAAGGATCAAAGGACATGCTTCATGCTTCTGAAGGAGGTTACCTCTACTTTATGCCAACCTCGATCCCTTTGTGCCCACTTCTGCGGGCAACCTTATCCCCCTCATGCCCTGGCATCAGGGCTTGCCTTGTGTCCATTGATTCTGCCTCCTCTATGCCCCATCTGAGATGCTGGGATAACGGAATGCAGCCCCTCACGTAGGCCCTACTGCAGAGGCCCCTCGCCTGGGAATCAGCCTTGTCAGGAGCTCTGAGGTCCTTGAGTTGCATGGAGCAAGAAACCAGACAGATGTCTGAAAAGGAGGGCTTCTCACATAAGCCTGCCATGAAAACACATGTGGTTCATAACCTATTTGTAACCCTATGTCTCTCCTCCCTCCACCTCCTCTCTGGTCCCCAATGCTGCTGTCTCCTCCCCAATAGCCAGAGGGAGTTCTTGTGGAGAAGGCTCACAGCTCCTTGCTTTGCCCTAAAGGAGGTAGGTGGGCTGCTCAGATGGGAAAAAGGGGCATAAGCAGGTGCAGGTGGGTAGGGGGGCTCTGTTGCCCTGGGAAAGTTGGCTCAGGAGCAGCCTTTGTGTTTTATCTGAAGGAGGTAGGTAAGATCACATCTTGTCTGTGCAGGGCCCAGTGCAGGATTGTTCCTTGTTCTTCAGGGTTTTGTCCAGTCGTAGCTTTAAATGATTGAAGTAATGGGGCAGTCACCCTTTCCCGTGGGGGTCACGTTTCCACTGTCTCACTGCAAGGAAATGCTTCCTCATATCCAGACTCAAATGTCTCCCTTTCACCTGACTTACCCCTTCTGAGGCCCCTTGCTAACCAATTCCTGGGTTTTCATAGACAGAGATCATGTCTGCTGCTTTGTCATCTTGGCCAAGCTATATAAGTTGATTCCAATTTGAAAGGCAATGGGAGCTCCCTCTGAATAAGTACAGCAGGACTGAGCCTATAATATAAATGTCCTTTCTGCTAGCGTAAGGGTGAAAGCTCCTTCCCTTAGGCAACTAAATATAGCATAGATACAGCTCTGGACTAATCCAGTCTATAGGGAACAGTCCTGCATTGGCCCCTAGAGGATGGACAGGAGGGGATTTCAGAGCTCGGTTCCCATCTCCATGTTTTCCATGGTTTATGACAAGGCCATTAGCAGAGTTAGAGAGATCTAGAGGTCCAGGTAAATAGACTAAACATGCCTTTACCTCTGAGGTTTGAACTGTGATGGAGTAACTGAAGCAGGAAGAATCAGGGAGGTTGCTCTGGACAGTGTGGGCAGCAGGGGAGAAGGCTCTTGCACCCACAGTGGGGGAAATAAAGTGGAGGAAGAGAGAAGTGAGGGCTAGGTGAGTGGAGGGGGCAGGGAGGAGAGCAGAGAGGGGGTCTGTGGGGTCGGCTGGAAGTTCCGCGGCGGGGTATGTGAGATGCGGGAGCATAGCTGCCTCTAGTGGGAGAGTTTTCTGGGGATTCTGGAGGCCATTTTTTCTGATTCTCTTCCTGTTTGACACCTGGGTCTCAGTAACTCCAGCGCAGGATTCTGTGTCCCTGGAGCTGCCCCCGGACGTGGTCGAAGGTTCAGCGAGAGCCACCATCTCTGTCATGGGTAAGGAATTCGGCCCTGGGCGTCGTGGGCAGGGGACTCTGAACTGACTCTGATCCAGACCCTACGTCTCTGAGTATGGCCCTGGGGAAGCCCAAACCGTGAACCACCAAAACTTCCACTGATGTTTGACAAAGTCCAGGCCATTTTCCTCCCATTTCCATGGCGGCGTTTCCAGGTTCCAGCTAGGACTGGATGCACCAAAATACGCAGCAGGAGAGAGGCTGTTCTGCTTGTGGGAGCCTCTGGCAGTGGCCAAAAACCGCAGCCGCTGCCCGCAGGGGATTGTAGGAGGAAAGGCCTGGATCCCCCCACCCCTCCATCTCCTCTCCCTGGTGTGTCAGCCCTGAGCGGTTCCAGTAAAGTCCGAATTACAGACACTGAGCTTCCGCGTTCTGATCCCAGCCCAGGCGCTGAATGCTGGGAAGGGAACCTTGTTCTCCCCCATCTAATGGACCATTCCACCAGTGAGAGGACCCACCTCTTGTTATAATGGAACAGTCCAACAGGGAGGTGGGAAAAGACCCTCCTTATAAAAGAATGCTCTACCTGAGAGCGAAAATACCGCCCCGCCCCTAAATTGCTTTAATGGTAAAATAACCTCTCGCACGCATGCACACAATGGAATGTTCTATCAGGGATGTGAAACAACCCGCCCTCTGAGAGTATTTGCAGTGGGAGGAGAAAATAACCCCCAGTGCAATGGAGCATTCCCTTTCCCACGATGAAAATAAACCTTCACTGTAATAGAATATTCTATGGGGTGGAAAGACCCCATGCAGCAATGGAGTCCTCCCAAGGAAAGGAAAATACCCCTTAACGGAAGGTTCCACCAGGGTGAGAACAACATCTCCATCCCCATACTTCAGGCTGCAATTCCACCAGGGGATGGGGCTACCATCACCATGCTATAGGGTAGGGTGACCAGATGTCCCGATTTTATAGGGACAGTCCCAATTTTGGGGTCTTTTTCTTATTTAGGCTCCTGTTACCCTCCACCCCCACCCCCTGTCCTGACTTTTCACACTTGCTGTCCGGTCACCCTACCATGCTATAATGGAACATTCCAACAGGAGAACTAACCTCCCTGCCTCTCAGCCAATCAGGATTTATCCCTGTAGCACCATCTGGGTTTCTCTCTGCTTTGTCCCGCCCCGGCAGGTGACATCATGGGGACGGCGCTGCACAACCTGGACCGGCTGGTGCAGATGCCCAGTGGCTGCGGGGAGCAGAACATGGTGCTGTTCGCCCCCATCATCTACGTGCTGCAGTATCTGGAGAAGACGGGGCAGCTGACCCCAGAGATCAGGGAGAGGGCGACGGGATTCCTGCACAGTGGCAAGTATCCTGAGCCCAGCTCCACTAGTGTCCAATCTGGCACCGGCCATGCCAATAGCCCCTCTCCTGCACCTATCCTGTTCAAATCCATTTCTCTGTCTGGCACCCATGTAAATACCTGTAACAATGATCTTGTAAACACTTCATTACCCCCACTCAGTGACCACTCTGTAAATGTCCTCTCCCTGGCACTGGTGGGTGACAGTATAATTTTCTGCACTGCTCTCCAGGGTACCAGAGGCAGCTGCTCTATAAACACCATGATGGCTCCTACAGCGCATTTGGTACCATAGACCAGGAAGGTAACACCTGGTAAGTTCTGGGGTAGGTCTCTCATTCCCTGAAGTCTGGGAGCCGGGAGCCTATGAACTGGGGGAATTGGGTAGTCACTGACCCCTCAGGACTCTTCCCAGCGCTGCATGGGGAAGATTATATAAGATTATATGTCATGCTGTGAATTGTACATGCCCCCCTACTTCATGATAGGCCCATAGTGCCTCAGACAAGCCATGGGAATGCAGCCGCCTCTGGGATAGAGGACAGTAACTGGGCAGAGAAATGGGACTGAGCACATGACACAACAATGGGGGAGGGGTGCTCTGACCAAGGACTGACCTCCTCCTCCTGCTGCTCCCTCTTCCTCACTCACTCCTTTGCCTCTTGCTTTCTCTTTCTTCCTTCCTCTCTCCCTCTCTTTTATCCACATTTCTCATTCACTCTGTCTCTGTCCTCTCCCTCTCCGCGTCCCCCTCTTCCACGCTCTCTCTCCCCACCCCTAGGCTGACAGCGTTTGTGGCCAAGTGCTTTGGCCAGGCCAGGCCATACATCTTCTTAGATGACAGGAACATCCGGGATGCCCTGAGCTGGCTGCAGATTTACCAGTTGCCCAGCGGCTGCTTCAGGAGCGTGGGGAAGCTCTTCCACACAGCCATGAAGGTAATGATGTGGCGCCTGCCGGCCCCGCGCAGAACTCCACTGGCAGTCATGGGGCTTGACTCAGCTTGGCTTCCTTGACTCTTCGTCCCTCTCTGCCTTGGGGGGTTTTCAGTTCAGGGGAGGGAGGGGATTCAGGGGCCTTTATAGGGATGGAGGGGAGGACACTGGTCCCCATCCTGCTTGAGCCCCTCTCCTAGCTCTGGGTGTTTGTGCTTCTTGCAGGGCGGTGTGGATGGGGAGGTGCCCCTGGCTGCCTACATCACTGCAGCACATCTGGAGATAGGGGAGGCACTGAATGTGAGTATTAGGGCCCTTTCATGTGCCACTCCTGATCTCTGGACAACCTGAGTCCTGCAGAGCTGAGAGCTCAGTGCCGGCACTTCACTCACCTGCATGCCTTGCTGGGGTGGGCATGGGCAAGGCACTCCTCGGGGGAGGAGTTAGCACCTGCAGTCAAGAGGAGGGCACTGCTGGGGTAGGGAGAGAAGTCCAACCGCTCCACAGGGAGGGCACTGCTGGGAAAAGCTCGCAGTGCCCCATGGGGAGCACATCACTGGGAGGGAGCTCATGTGGATGGAGTCCTGTTGCTTTTAATCACACTAACATCCCAGTAGAGTCCCAGCGGAGGTACAAGGCATTGACCTGGAATTTGGTGGCTATTTGTGGAGGGGTACCGATGTGTACCCAGGCGAAGCAGCGTGAGGATTGTCCCAGGTGCCAGCATATGCCTTTGCATATCAACCCGTGTGCACTTGTACCTCTGTGTGTCAGCCTGCCTGTGTGTACGTACTCCCACACATGTGCATGATTGTATGACTGTGCAGCCATTGCCAGTGTGTACTTTCTCCCCCCACAGAGCACCGTGGTGAACAAGGCCTTGAGCTGCCTCACTAGTGCCCTCCCCAACGTTACTAGCACCTACACGCAGGCACTGCTGGCCTACGCCTTTGCTCTGGCCCAGGACAACCAGCGCACACAGGAGCTGCTCACTAAACTAGACCAAAAAGCCATCAGAACAGGTACCAGGACTGCACAGCATTGACTGACACACAGCGATGGGGCATGCCAGGGATAATGCGACAGATCAGAGCATGTGTCTTGCACCCCAACTCCTCCCGCCCCTGGCCTGTGTCTGGGCCCCCCAACCTGGGCTGTGACTGGACATTATGGTCCAGATCTTTTGAAAGAGCCCAGCTCCCAATTATGCAACAAAGCATTTGACCAAATTTTCAAAAGCACCTAGTCTGTTGGGAGCTGAGCTCTTTGAAAATCTGGCCACAAGCATCACAATGGGAGCATCATGGATCTGGCTGGATGTGCCCTTCTGAGCCACCTACCGAACTGCTGTGAGGGGAATCCAAGCCTCGGGGTTCCTCGGTCCCCAGGGCATTTTAAGCTTACAGAGCCTGAACAGTAAAGTACAGATCATAAAAAAACAATAAACATCTGGAACTGTAATAATGGCCATCGCTTTCTGTAATGTCTCACCCTTCCCTTCGCTGTCCTTAGGGACCATCAGTGGCCAGGGAGGAAGGCAGGGTGTCACCTGACTCAGGCAGGCTGTTACATGGTGGGTGACCTCTCTCCCTCATGGAGTCAGCTTCTGGGTGACCTTGCCCTCTCTTGCTGCACACTTCCAGTCTGGCTCCCTCTGTTCCTGTGTGTCTCACTATGTAAACCCCACCCTTTGTTCTGTCTTTTGGGTAACTTTCTACTGCTCCTGCCTTCCTACCTGCATTCAGAAGGGAAAGCTAAAACTGGTTTTCTAAGGATGCAGCTGCTTTTAAGCTTAACCTGTGTGCGGTCTAAGTATTCCCCTCTACCCTGTCTGCTGCATACCTGAACAGATCCTGTCAGCAGTGGTAGATCCACATATGTATAGGTATGCATGATGCAATACCTTCATAATACAACTTCACAATATCAAGCAGAATTCGTAAGTTGTACAGACATATTCCCAATTCATCACAGTGAAGTGCTGGGCTCTTTTGGGAGTAAACCCTTATTTAGGTGCCTAAATGGAAGTTGAGTTCTTTGAAAATCTGGTCCAGTGTGTGCAGGGCTGTGATATGCCAGGCAGAGGAACTGGGTAGGGAACAAGCTACAAGAATCATATTCATTACTCGTCTGTGTGGCTGCGTGGGGGGCATTTATCTGGCGGCCTGGGTGGCTGTCCACCTTGCACTCTGGGTAGTGGCCATTTCCCCAGCAATCTGGGTAGCCTCTTGTGTAGGTAGTTTTGGTGTATTTACCTAGCAGTGTGTGTAACTGCAGGTATTTGATGTGCAAGGTATTTACCTAGGAACTTGGGTCCTTCTGGTGTAATATGCAGTGATGGGTTTGTCACACAGCAACCCAGGTAGTTGAGAGGTATTTTCCCAGTGTTCTGTGCCACCCCAGGCAGTGGGACCCTCCCCCTCTGTGGGAACTAGAGTGAAGGGTTTGGCTGATTGGGTCACATTTACCCCATAGCAACTCTTACCTCATCCAAGGCCTGAGGATTTCTCTCTCAACAGCCTCCTGTTTTATTCCCCCTTTCCCAGGAGGGCAGATTCACTGGAGCCAGGCCCCCTCCCTGCCACCTAGTGCTGGTGTGTGGTCCCAGCCCCAGTCGGTGGACGTGGAGCTGACGTCCTACGTGCTCCTGGCCCTGCTCTCCAAGCTGAACGTCACTGGGGATGACGTTGGCACAGCCTCTGGCATTGTGGCCTGGCTCACCAAGCAGCAGAACGCCTATGGTGGCTTCGCCTCCACGCAGGTAACACAGGCCTGACGGCTGAGGGAGGTGATGGGCTGTGATCCCACTGGAGATGGAGTCTCTGCGTTGTGGCTGTGGGAATATGACAGTTATCAGTGCTCTGGGGTGTGCATACCTCTGGGTGCAGGGACCGGGAAGATGAATCCTGGAGCTAGTGCCCTGGAGTGCAGGGGTACACTGAAGCGGTGAATCCTGATTTCAGTGCCCTCAATTGCTGAGATCCCACTGTTCTGAGTGTTTCACGCTTCTGGCTCCAAAGAGCACCCCTTTCTGTCTCACATACAAACAGTGAGATGACTGTCTCTCTCTCCCCAGGACACGGTGGTTGCCCTGCAGGCTTTGGCCAAATACGCGGCCCTGACGTACAGCGAGAAGGGAGACTTGGAGGTGATAGTGAAGTCCAAGGGGAGCTTTGAGAGGAAGTTCCAGGTCACCCACAAGAACCGGCTGCTCCTGCAGCAAGCGCTGCTAACAGAAATCCCCGGGGAGTTCTCAGTGCAGGCCCAGGGCAGCGGCTGCGTCTATGCCCAGGTGAGACGTCCCTTCCATGGGGAGGGATGTAGCTGCCATGGGTGCCCTTCTTGCAGGGCCTGATCCACAAAACACATTGTCATGGTCAAAGAGAGCCATTTCCCTTGCTTACTCAGCAGCCAGGTCCCGGGGGATGCTCAGGCACATGGAGGGCTGACTAACAGCAGCTTTCCTTACCATCCCCTTCCCCACTGCTGTACCCCTGCACCCCAAGGGTGATCCTGTGACAAAATGTGGGTAAACATGAGGATGGCTGGTCTCACGCTGCTCCCGGGGTGCTAGGGGAACTGGAGATTGTGTGTAGGTGTGATGTTTGCCCCTAAAGGAGAAGAACCCAAGTCCCAGCTATACGAGGTGAGATCTCCTATAGCTCTTGTGCTAGAGGCCTGTGTTCCTGGGACTGAAACATCAGGGTTCTAGCCCAGCTCCCCATGTGTGGTTTATGTATTTGTTGTGTCTGGGGTTTAAGGATCTGAGCAGTAACTAGAGCCAGTGGAAGAGCACGAAATGTGATTAGGGAACCCAAGTGATGAGCTGGGTTCACTCTGATCCATGAGGACTTACTGGTGAGGTTATGGGGAGGTATTAGTGAAAATGGTCGAAATCTTGTCAGTTTTAAAAAGGATGTTGACAAATTGGAGCAGGTTCAAAAAAGAGCTACAAGAATGACCTGTGGCCTTGAAAGCCTTCCTTTGCCATGAAAGACTAAAGAAGCTCAATCTATTTAGTTTATCCAAGAGAAGGCTAAGAGGTGACTTGATCACAGTCCACAAGTACCCATGTGGGCAGCAGACTTCTGATAGTAGAGGGCTCTTCTATCTAGCAGACAAAGGTATAACAAGATGCAATGGCTAGAAGCTGAAGCTAGTCAAATTCACTTTAGAAACCAGGTGCAAATTTTTACCAGTGAGGGTGATTAAACATTGGAACGATTTATGAAGGTATGGGATGGATTCTCCATCACTGGCAGTCTTTCAGTCCAGACTGGCTATCTTTCTCAGAGACATGCTGTAGCTCAAACAGCAGTTATGGGCTTGCTGTAGCAATTACTGGGTGAAGTTCTATGGCCTGTGTCATGCAGGATGTAAGATGAGATGGTCATAGTGGCCCTTTCTGGCCCTAAAATCTAGGAAACTACTAAATCTTTATCTCCAAATGATGATCCAACTAAAATTCTCTGTAGCAGCCTGTCTCTCTCCTCTGCAGACCGTGCTGAGGTACAACGAGCCTCCCCCACAGGTCTCTGTGACCTTCTCTCTGCGCGTCACCACGCAGCTGATCGACTGCGCCGAGGGTGACATGCGCGTTGTCACCGTCCGCATCCATGTCAGGTGACCCCGAGATTTCCCCTGTGTATGCACCGCTGCCCTGGGACGCAGCCCCTGTCTGGAGCAGATGAGGGAGTGTCAGAGAGCTGGTTGGGTTTAGTGGCTGGGAGGGAGGGACTGCGCGTTTTGAAGAGGAAGGGGTGGAGGATGAATTTGGCAGCTGTGAGGGAAGGGGGAGGAAGGGACCAGGTGCTTCTGGGAGAGGCTGTAACCATGAAGTGTGGTTAGAGTTGACTTGCTTGTTGGTGGTGGGAGGAGGAAGGAAAGGTGCCCCTTTAACATCCTCCTAGAGAGAGAAAGCTGTGGGGAGATACAGAGAGGGGAGTTGCTGGGGAAGAAACGGGGAGCAGGGGGGACGGGACCTGTGTCTGTTCAAAGCAGGGAAATCATCTTAAACATCCTCCTACAGCAAGCAGTGTATGCCAAGGGACCATCCAGGGCCTGGTGCCTGCATGAGGAGGAAAGATGGGGTATGGAGGCGGTGGAGGAAGATTTATAGCCTCATTTAGCCCCTGCTCACAGGGTCTTTGACCATCTGCATCCTTCCTCTCTCCCCCTGCCCCAGCTACATCGGGAGCAGAGTCACTTCCAACATGGTGATCGTGGAGGTTTCCCTATTGTCCGGATTCAGCCTTGCTTCAGGCTCCCGCACATCAGTAAGGCACCTGGGGAGCAGAATGGGGGCATGGCGAAAGGGTCCCATCCGGTCAGTGCTGGTGGGATCTATCCTTAGCCAGGGGGAGGAGGCAGGATGATGTCACCCCCTGACTCCCTCGGACATTTAAACCCCAAAGCTGGGTGTAGAACCCCAGACACATGCCTTGAGAAGGAGCCCAGTCCCAATGACCCAAGCAGATCCCTGTCCCTCATCTCACAGGAGCTGAGCGACCATGTGGAGAGATCAGCCCTAATGAGGGGTGAGAGCTCTGATGAGGGCCCGGCTAGGGGAGGGGTAATAAGAGTCCATCTACTTTCTGGCTATAGGGGTTGCCAACAGGGAGGCTGCTCATGGCCTAGTGGGGGGAACATTTCAATAGGAATTCTCACCCTCGCCCCCTCAGAGACCCCACTCAACCATTACCTTTCCTCTTCTCTCCTGTTCCAGTTGCAGAGCAGTCCCCTGGTGAGGAAAACGGAGGTGAGCCAGAGCGGTGTCTCCATCTACTTGGACCAGGTAGGTCTGATTGAGATCAGGACAGGAATAGCAGGGGGGCTGCAGGGCAGGACTGAGGGGGACTGGCAGAGCTGTGTGGGGAGCCCTGGAATGGAATAGCAGGGGGGCTGCAGGGCAGGGCTGGGGGGCATTGGCAAAGCGGTGTGGGGAGCCCTGGAATGGAATAGCAGGGGGGCTGCAGGGCAGGACTGGGGGGCATTGGCAAAGCGGTGTGGGGAGCCCTGGAATGGAATAGCAGGGGGGCTGCAGGGCAGGGCTGGGGGGCATTGGCAGAGTGGTGTGGGGAGCCCTGGAATGGAATAGCAGGGGGGCTGCAGGGCAGGGCTGAAGGGCATTAGACAAGGCTTTCCATGGGTAGCCCTATCACAGCACCTGAGTTCCTGATTCTCATTAAATTCCTGCCCAGACTCCAGCAGAACTAGCACAGTCAGTCTCTGGAGCCAAATTTAGGGAAGTAATGAAATAAACAGCTCACCAGTGAAGCATCTCCTCTCCCTCCAACCCCCCATCCCCAGCTGAGCAATACGACTCAGACATATGCCCTGCAACTGGAACAGGAGATTGAGGTGATCAACCTGAAGCCAGGACACATCAGAGTCTACGACTACTACCAGCCAGGTGGGTTGCTGAGCCTCTGGGGCATCTGGGCTGGCGAGGAGGGCTTGTCTCTGTGCAGGTATAACTTGGATTCCTTGTCTCCCTGTGCAGAGGAGCAGGCCCTGGCTAATTACAGTGCCATCTGCAGCTGAGGTAGGTGTGAAGTCCATGGACGTGACTCTCTGCTCCCCTCCCTTCCCCCTCTGTGCAACTGGCACTAGCCTCTGTGCCCCTCACACAATGGCCCCCCCCCCAGGTTGGCACAATGGCCCCTCCTGCTGCCAGGAACAGCCCCCAGTGTCTCTGCGCTGGAAATGTCTGCCTTCCCAGCTCTCAGGGGCTCCCTCTCCCCTGTCATACTGAGCTTTGCAGTGGAGTCTTTAGTATACTCCCCACGCGACAGGGCATGTTCCTGGGGCAGGCACCACACCAATGACAGCAGTGGGACCTTGCTACCAAACGTTAGACCTTTGTAATGTGCTCCTCATGGGGCTGTGCATGGGGGACGTCTGGGAGCTTCAGCTAGTGCAGAGCATGGCTGCCCATGCGTTGCGTGGTGTGTCATGTCTGACATCAATACTCCATGATCACCCTGGCTCCAAGTAGTGTGCCCATGTGGAGTTCATGGAGTTCATGGTGCTAGATCAGAGGTGGGCAAACTACGGCCTGCGGGCCACATCCGGCCCGCGGGACCCGCCAGCCCAGCCCCTGAGCTCCTGGCCCGGGAGGCTCGCCCTCGGCCCCTCCCCCGCAGCCTCAGCGCGCTATGCTGCCGGTGTAGTGTATTAAACTGCTCCACGTAGGAATGTGCTACCGGTCGCAGTTACGGAGAGCAATTTACTACACTGCGCCAGTGCAACGCTCTGGGTGGCCGGGCAACGCTCTGGGTGGCGCAGCTGTAGCTCTGCCAGCCACCGGTGCTCTGTGCTGCATGGTAAGGGGGCAGAGAGCGGGGGGGGGGGTTTGAATAGAGAGCAGGGGAGTCAGGGTGGTGGTCGGGGGGGGGTCGATGGGGTCAGGGCGGGGAATGGGGGGGCTGAATGGGGGCAGAGGTCCTGGGGGGCAGTCAGGAAGGAGGGGGGGTTATATGAGGTGGTCGGGGGCAGTCAGGGGAAGGCATTCCGGGGGCAGTCAGGGGACAGGGAGCGGGGGTGGGGGTGGATGGGGGCAGGGGTCCTGGGGGGGCTGTCAGGGAACAGGGGGGTTGGATGGGGCAGGAGTCCCGGGGGGGGCCGTCAGGGGGCAAGAAGTAAGGGGGGGTGGATGGGGGCGGGGGCACAGCCTGGCACAGCCTCCCCTAACTGGCCCTCCATACAATTTCCGAAACCCAATGTGGCCCTCAGGCCAAAAAGTTTGCCCGCCCCTGTGCTAGATCATGGTGAAGAAAGCACTAAGTGGTTTGGTACCTGGCTCCCAGAGAGCCCCATTTCACTTTCTGGGCCATTCTGCTGCAGCTGAGAGAGCAGAGTCATTGGAGCTGGAACTCCTTCCGATTAAATGAGAGAGGTATTCTCATTGCGAGCCCACAGCTCTGGAATTCACTTCCCACCCCCGAGTCTGAACAGCTAAGTTCATCTTCCAGACACACTGCAAAGCCCATGCCCCTTTTTCGTACCAGCTCATAGAGGGGTCCTACATGGAGATGGAAGAGAGTGGATGGTGATTTGGGTGGTATTATAATTCCTTGCTCTCTGTCTCTCTCTCTATGCTCAGTATCATCTCTTCGGTCTCACCATCTCAGTCTCCTTTACTCTCATTTTATCTCTGATCCACTCCCCTTCCTAATTGTCTCCTGGGTGATCTCCCCCTCTCTGTTCCAGCACACAGGGAGGAAGATGTCAGATGGAAGTCGGGCTCCCAGCAGCAGGCCCTGCCCCCGTTCAGCAGGATTCCTGAGCTGTCCTTGCTGGGTCGAGGGGACAAGGGATGCCCTGACAGCCCCACCTGCAAGGGGCTGGGACATTGGCACTGGGTGGGTGGGGGATCTCCATGGGCTTCATATTGGATTGCAGGACTAGGCTCAGGCTAACGTTCCTCACCCCAGTAGCCATTTCCTGGTGAATTTTTTTATGTGTCTGATTATTTTTGATCATTTGAATCTGGGAATTTTCTTGAGTCTGAAAAGAATAAAAATAAAATGGAAATCACATACCCCAGACACTGCGGTATTTGATTGGACTCCATAACAACAGTCATCCTAGAAGAAATTTGTGGGTAATTTGTGAGGCTGACACTACTGGTGTGTCCCTGACATTCACTTCTGTTCTCCCAGTGATAATTTCATAGATTCATAGGCCAGAAGGGAACCATTGTGATCATCTAGTCTGACCTAGTGTATAACTCAAGCCATAGAACTTCCCAGAAATAATTCCTAGAGCAGATCTTTTAGAAAAAACATTCAATCTTGATTTAACAATTGTCAGTGATGGAGAATCCACCACAATCCTCGGTAAATTGTTCCAATGGTTCATTAATCCCACTGTTAAAAATGTATGCCTTATTTCCAGTCTGAATTTGTCTAGCTTCAATTTACAGCCATTGGAGCATGTTATACCTTTCGGTGCTAGGCTGAAGAGTCCATTATTAAATATTTGTTCCCCGTGTCGATATTTATAGGCTGTAATTGAGTTATCCCTTAATTTTCTCTTTAAGTTTTAATAGATTGAGCTTTTTGAGTCTATTTTCTGATCCTTTAGTCATTCTTATAGCTCTTCTCTGAACCCCCTTCAATTTATCAACAACCATCTTGAATTTTGGGCACCAGAACTGGACACAGTATTCCAGCAGCGATCTCACCAGCCCCAAATATGGAGGTAAAATAACCTTTTTACTCCTACTCGAGATTCCCCTGTTTATGCATTCCAGGATCACGTCAGCTTTTTTTGCCATCACGCTTGGAGTGCATGTTCAGTTGATTATCCATCACAACCCCCAGATCTTTTTCAGTTGCTGTTTCCCAGGATGGAGTCCCCCATCCTGTAAATAGGGCCTACATTCTTTGTTCCTATATGTACACATTTACATTTAGCTGTGCTAAAACACATATTATTTGCTTGCATCCAGTTTACCAAGCAATCCCGACAGCTCTGAGCCAGTGACCTCGCCTCTTCATTATTTACCACTCCCCCAATTTATGTCATCTGCCAACTTTATCAGTGATGATTTTGTTTTTTTCCAGATCATTGATAAAAAAGGCTAAATAGCATAGGGCCAAGAACCAGTCCATGCAGGACCCCACTAGAAACACACCTGCTTGATGATTATTTCCTGTTTACAATCACATTTTGAGACTATCCGTTAGCCAGTTTTTAATCCATTTAACGTTTGCCATGTTAATTTTATATTGTTCTAGTATTTTAATCAAAATATCATGCAGTACCAAGTCAAATGCCTTATAGAAGTCAAAATATATTATGTCAACACTATTACATGTATCTGACACACTTGTAACCTCAACAAAAAAAAGATATCAAGTTAGTAGGACAGGATTTATTTTCCATAAACCCATGTTGATTTGCATTAATTACATTACCCTCCTTTAGTTGTTTATTCATTGAGTCCTGTATAAGTTGCTTCATTATCTTGCCAGCGATTGATGTCAGGCTGTCAGGCCTGTAATTACCCGGGTCATCCCATTTACCCTTTTTAAAAATTGGCACAACATTAGATTTTTTCCAGTCCTCTGTAACTTCTCCAGTGCTCCAAGACTTATTTAAAATGAACATGAATGGTCCAGGAAGCTCCTTGGCCAGCTCTTTTAAAACTCTTGGCTACAAGTGATCTAGACATGCTAATTTAAAATGTCTAACTTTAGTAACTTCTGTTTAATATCTTTCAGAGATGCTAGTGGAATGGAAAGAGTGTTATCACTTTATGATAAGACTATATCATCTGTTTTTCCCCAAATACAGAATAGAATATTTACTGAATACTTCTGCCTTTTCTGATTTATTATGAATAATTCTACCATTTCCATCTAGTAATGGACTAATACCATTTTCAGAATTCTTTTTGTTCCTAATATATTTTTAAAATGTCTTACTGTCATTAACTCTACTGCCCATAGATTTCTCGTTGTGTCCCTTTGCTTCATTTATCAATTTTCTACAATTCTTAGCTTCTGATTTATATTCATTATGATCAGCTTCCCTTTCTTTCATTTGTTAAATATTACTCTTTTTTTTTTATAGTTGCCTTCACTTCCCCTCTCAACCAGGTGGGTTTTTAACCAGCATGGCCTTCTTCCTCAATTGTGGGATTGCAGCTTTTTGGGCATCTAATAAAGTGTTCTTAAATGATTCCCAATTATCATTCACATTTTTCTAATTAAATTCTTCCTCCCAACTGATTTGCCTAATAATTGTTTTCAGCTTTATGAAATTGGCCCCATTAAAGCATCAAGTATATTTATTACTGGTCTGGAGTTTATTCTGTTTGCACAGCATAAGTGTGATCAAGTCATGATCATTTGTATCTATGCCCTCAGGATCCTGCTCAGTATAGATTGCAATTGGGAGTACAGTAGAATCTCAAAGATACGAACACCAGAGTTATGGACTGACCAGTCAACCGGACACCATGTGAAACCGGAAGTAACCAATCAGGCACAAGCAGAGACCAAAAAACAATAAAAAAAAAAAAAAAAAAAAAGAGCAAACACTGTACTGTGCCTGTACTGCATCTTAAAGATAGGCACATCTGTCCTGCCTATTCCACCCACAACCCTCACTCACTGGGCAGCCACTTACAGCAAGACGCTGGGGCTGCCAGCCCAAGGCAGCCGGAGCCAGAAAAGCAGGAGCAGCGCTGGGGTGTGTGCTGCTTTCACCCCTCCCGCCCGCCGGGGGGACACTTCATTTTCACACCCACCCACCGGGAAGGGGTAAGCTTGCAAGCATGCTGGTGCTGAGTAGGGATTTCAGCTGCTGCTGAAACTTGGCCTGGAGTGTCAGCTGTTGGATCTGAAGCCTGAACTGTGCTTTGTTCGGAGATATGAACATTTCAGAGTCACGGACAACCTCCATTCCCGAGGTGTCCGTAACTCTGAGGTTCTACTGTATGTAGCTTCTGGGTGCCCAGTCCCCTGTTTCTGTTATTCTGAGATCCCCAACCCTGCTCTGAGGCAAATCCCATAAAAATATCATCTACCTCAAACAACTGTTAAAACCTTTTATCCAGTTAGATCCTCCAGCTGAGCTATAGTGCCCTGCTGATTTTGCACTCCTGCATCAGTGCAAAGCTGAATCTGTCCTGTGGTGTCTCCAGCTGCTCTCATTCCAGCATAAAACAGACAGCTAGAGTGAGGGGGAATGTTTCAGGGGGTAGGTGAGTATAAGAGGGGCATCATTCTGGTTTCCAAAACTCTCATAGGCTGCATGAGCACAGAGGTGAGAGCTCAGTGTCGGGGGGAGCTTGCCATCTGTCCTTCCTTGTCTCACACTCCATATCATAGGCGCTGACTTTTGAAGAGGTGTGTGTATTGTGGGGAGGCAGCTCTGACAGTTTTGGGGGGAGGCTATTTTCAGCATATTTATACACTTCTTTCATATTCTAGTTATTGAATATGGTGTCTATAGTGGTATCTTTACCATTTTAATAATGATGAAATTGTTATGAACTACATAATTACATTATCATGAATTACAGTATAGTAAAATCATTGCAATCCACCTACAAGCTGTCTTCACGAACATCCCAGTTTACAGACATTACATCTCACTGTAGCTTTCTGGATGAACTGTCAGCAATGTTATTTATATCTAGCTCCCTGGTAGAGTCTTGATGCACGTTAAGCACAGCTACGTTATTCACTTGGGTCTGTCTCCTTTATGACTGGAGAAAATTTTTAAGTCTTCTGGAGCTGGAGAATGAGTGTTCCGCAGTTCAGGATGATACAGGCACCATGAGAAGGATTCTTATAAATTTTCAGTACTCTGGAAGAATAGTGTTTCCAGAGTACTGCAAATGACTCCACGATCTCTTTCTTGAGGGGTAACAGCTAATTCAAGCACCATCATTTTGTATGTATAGTTGGGATTATATTTTGCCATGTGCATTTCTTTGCATTTAACATTGAATTTCATCTGCCATTGTGTTGCCCAGTCACCCAGTTTTGTGAGATCCCTTTGTAACTCTTTGCAGTCAGCTTTGGACTTAACTATCTTGAGGAGTTTTGTAGCATCTGCAAATTTTGCCACCTCACTGTTTACCCCTTTTTCCAGATCATTGATGAATACGTTGAACAGCACCGGTCCCAGTACAGACCCCTGGGGGACACCACTATTTACTTCTCTCCATTCTGAAAATGGAGCATTTATTCCTACCCTTTTGTTGGGGACACTGGGGCATGGCCACTACGTAACACGAGGGGATGGAAGACCACGAGTGTCGATGAAGCCCCCTCGCACTAGGCCCAAGTGTCCTTGGCCCCCCTGCCTGGAGGCACTCACAGCAGTTATGCTGAGGATCTGCAACAATATGTTGCAGAGTCAGACTGCCTAAAACTAAACAAGGCCAAACAGAGCAAATATAAAAAAAAAATGCTAAATAAAGCAGCTTTATGTATAGTTTAACAAATAATACAAAAAACAAGGGAACTAGCTGGTAACTGGATTGGCTGGCTATATGGATACTCAGGGCAGCTTCCTATTAAATAAGTATGCTAAAAAAAAAGTATAAAAGCCTGTGTAACTTCCTGCTCTGTGTGCAAGATTTGAAATTCTATTCTCCCTGTACCTTTTTGAAGCTTCAAATAAACTTTTGTGCTTCTCCACCCCGTTGTAATTATTGGGTGAAGCACACCGGGTAGCGAACCAACCCCTGCTGTTGTTTTGCCTCTCGGCACTGGGTGTCAGCAACAGCTTATGGCGTCCCTGGGTGGGCGACGAGGCTGCTATTTAGCCTTGCCCGGACCCCTCCTGGAGGTCGAGGATTGTGGCGAGAAGCGACGCCCAGTGCGCACCAGTGAGTTCATCGGGGGCCTTGGAGGAAACGCGATTTGATCAACCCCGGAGGGCACAACGGTGCAACGCACTCATATAGTGGAGAAGCAGCTGTGGACGACGGTGAGGAACCGGTCCTTTGGACGTAGGGGAGGAGCAGCTGCGGACGACGGTGAGGAACCGGTCCCTTGAATAAGGTAGAAACCTTTTGAAATCCGGATTGTATGCTCTGTTGGAACCTGGGGACGCCCAGAGTTACCCTGTAGGTATGGGACAGGGACAGAGCTCGGGGGTTAGGGCACAGTGTACGCCCCTAGAATGCATTCTAGCAAACTGGAAGGTATTTGGTGCGAATCCAATAACTAAAAGCCAATTAAAACGATTCTGTACAGTTGACTGGCCTCAATATCAACTAGAGGACCAGGAGTGGTGGCCACCAGGAGGGTCAATTAATTACAACACGATCCTCCATTTAGTTTTGTTTTGTCAGTAAATGGGTAAATGAAATAAACATTTGTATGCACAAGCATTTATGGCTTTAAAAAATAGAACAGAGCTGTAATTCTGCAGAGCTGTAATTTGACTCCGACTGGTTCGGTAGTAGCTAATGTTAGTCCCCAGACCCCCACCCCCACTGTAATGGCAGAGCCGGTGTCCGCTTCGACCCCCAAACCTCCACCTTATAAAGGTAGGATGCCTGGGGTTACAGAGATTGCCCCCTCGGTGGGACTCTATCCTTTGATTACCGAGACTGTTGTGGCTTGCCCAGGGGCAGACGGACGTCAGGCTACCACTATGCAAGTTTACACCCGTGTGCCATTCAATCCAATAGACTTATCAGCTTTTAAAACACAGGCTGGGGAATTCTCAACGAACCCAAGCCGGTTTATTTCAGTCTTTGAGGGGTGCCTCAGTAGTCACAAGCCGGATTGAGATGACTGTAATATCCTCCTGAGAACCCTGTTGTCTGAGGTGGAGCGGAATCAGGTTACAGCTAAGGCAAGGGGAGCGTCAGCTTTCAAGCGGGGAAAAAAAAAAAAGAAAGAAAGCTATCTGTCAAGTTCCTACCCCAAGTAATCATAAGCGGCTCAGGGCATTTCTGGGTATGGCAGGCTTTTGCAGGATATGGATCCCAGAGTTTGGACTGTGGGCTAAACCGCTTTGTTTTGAGTGCCTGGCAATGCTTTCAAGGTCATCTAACAATCCTTTTTTAATTTAATGACAAGTCTTTTGTTATCAGAATCGCTCTGTCTCTGTTTATAAACAAACTCCCTGCCCAAGGGCAGAAGCTGGGAGCAGCACAGAACTTATCACATTCCCCACTCAAGCTCCGTCTGGGGCGAGGGCGTGTGCTGTGAGCAGAACTCAGGTATGAAAATCAGGGGAGGAACCACTATGGCTCGTGGGTGTGGAGCACCCCCTATTTTTCTTCCATGGGTGTTTGAGCCCCAGAGCACCCACAGAGTCGGTGTCTATGTGTCATATCCTTTACCGGAATGGGACACCTTTTGGCCATCCCTTGGAGTAAATGTCTGTCACTGTGCCATCCTCAGATGGCTGAGGTCTCGTCACTTCACAAGATAAGCAGAGTTCAGGTAAAAACGTGAGCGGAAAAGCCACAGTGCTGCAGGGAGTAACATGAGTTACTCAGAAAAGGTGTGCTCCTCTCTGAGTCAGTGCTCTGGCCCCAGCATGAGGCTAAGGGAAGAGATGGGTCAAACCAAAATCCGTAGAGCTTTGACCAGAGTGGGGGGACCAGGGGCTTGACTGGGGGAGTACCTGGATTGATTGGGGGCAAAAAACCTGGCTGGGGGTATGGCTGGAGTTAAGGGGAGAGGGGCCTGGCTGAGGTGGTTGCCTGGCGGGGGAGGGCCATGTGTGGGGACCTGGCCAGACTGGGAGTGAAGGGCCTACATAAGGGGGAGCTGGAGTGGGTGGGTGAGGACATGCCTGAGGGGGTGGGCTGGCTGGAGCAGCTTTCAGCTGCCTGATTTCCACTAAAATTAGGCCCTCAGAGTGCCCATTTGCTGCTGCAAGCATAGGCACCGACTCCGTGGGTGCTCTGGGGCTGGAGCACCCATGGGGAAAAATTAGTGGGTGCTCTGCACCCACCAGCAGCCAAGCGCCCCGCCCCGCCTCACCTCCTCCTCCCCTGAGTGCACCGGGCGTCCCCACTCCTCTGCCTACCTCCCAGTGCTTGCTGCCCCCAAACAGCTGTAGCCAACTCCAGGAGGGAGGGGGGAGGAGAGGGAACATGTCACACTCAGGGGAGGAGGCAGGGAAGAGGCGGGGCCGGGGTGGGAATTTGGGGAAGGAGTCAGAATAGGGGCAGGGAGGGGGTAGAGTTGGGGCAGGAACTTTGGGGAAGGGGTTGGAATGGGGGCAGCAGGGGTGGAGTCGGGGTGGGGCCGGGGGCAGAGTGGGGTCGAGCACCCATCGGCGCCAGTAGAAGTCGGCACCTATGGCTGCAAGAAGAGGAAGCTGACCTAACGCCAAACTAACCCACATCCGAACCCTGGGGTCACTGCTTCACTCCTGGATCCATAGTGACCAAATGGTGAGTTTAGTGGCAATTCGGGTTTTCTGGACTTCTGATCTTCACCAAAATCAACAGGGTTTTGCCCACTGATACCTAGAACATTCCCTGAAATATTGGGATTGACGGAGGCGGCCTTCAGAAGTTATTGTGTTCCAAACAGAAATTCTATGGGCGCTGTGCTTTGCGAGCCCAATAAGGGGCGCAGGCCTATCTGAAGGTTTGAGCAGCGGCTGGGAAACAGGACTCCTGGGTTCTACTGCAGTATTGCCAAGTCTTGCGATTTTTTCATGACTGGCAGGATTTTGGCTGGGCTGGAGCCAGTCTGGCAATGATGCAGAAGCTTCAGTCCATTAGCTAATTTGAGCCCTCTGATTGGCTGCCTGCCTCATTTGCCCACCTCATGGGGCAGAACAACCAGTGAAAGCTGCTGCAGGCGGAGCTCCCCTCCGCCCCCAATACAGCAAAGAGAAGCCATTCTGGGTTTGCCTACACGGAGACTTACTGAGTGGCAAGCCAGGGTGTGAATCAACAGCACACTCGCCTGCTGCCTACTGTTGCCGCATGGACCCTCCTACCACACTCTAAAAGTTCCGGAGTGGGCTCTGACCTGCTGCTGTCTGAAACACAGGTTAGTGTGCGGCAGACTAGCCCAGTGTATGTTCACACGCTCTGGCTGGCCCAGGCACTAAGACCCTGTGTGGCCACACCCTCTCAAGGAGGGAGATAAAGAGCCTAGCAACTCAGGAAAGCCCCACTCCCTCCTTCCCCTCCCTCCTGTGAACAATGCGGACAGGATGGTGCATTTGCACCTCCCCTCTCTGCAGCACCAGCCTAGAAAGGGGCAGAGGGAGGGTGAAGAGCCATTCACTCCCACAGCCTGGACGGGGGAGATGGAATCCTGCTGCAGCCCCCAGGCTAAGGACAGCGGACTAAAGAACCCTAGGAGGAGCTGAGGTGGGGCTGGGAGGGCTGCGTTGTGGGGGTGAGGGCCGAACTAATGGGTTGGGGGCTGGGGGCGTGAACTGAGGGGTGGATGGGTGGGATAATTAATTGCTGGGCAGATGTGGGGGTGAGAGCACCTGCAGCAGGAACCAAAAGCACCTCATCTGATGCGTTTAGTGTAGTGGGTAACACTAATTGTCACACACACGCTGGGAGGAGGAGTTCAGCAAATCAAGAGACAGACCAGAAAGCACAGTATAGATTTTTTTTAAAAATCCCATTTGTTTTTGGGCCAATCTCACGATTCTGGGGGGATCTGGCTCATGATTTTTTGATCCCTTGAGGTTGGCGGTACTGGTTCTGCTCGCTCTCTTGCTGACTCACTGTGCGGCTTTGGTTTTCCCCCCAGTGAAGTGGGTTTAGTAACACTGGCTCTGCCCCATTTGTATAGTGCTGGGATCTCCCAGGTTGGACACGGAGCTGGAACACGTCAGACTGCTGCTTCTTCAGCAGTTAGACATCTACCCTGGTACTTTGAGTTGAGAATATTGGGAAGAAAATGAGGTGGAGTAAGCGCTTAATCCATCCGCTTCTTTACTACCTGCAATTTAACTGTGGTGTTGGGTATTTCTTTCTTCCATGTCTCTTGAAATTCTTTCCAAATTTCAACAGCATCAATCTTTCCACAGATTGTCCAAGGCTATGGAAATAGGTTTCAGTATATTCAGCATATCTTCTACATTTTGCTTTCGTCTGAAGTTTGGCTGTGATAGTTCTATCTTATTTTGTCACCATTTTCTTCATAAATTATCATCAGGACAGTTCTTAATAAATAGCTCCGAACAGTCAACCGCTGAATTCCATCATACATTTTGGCGGAGAATTAGTTTGGATCCTCCTGCTCTTGTCAGTGAAGCTGAAGCAAAGCAGTTGTTGTGGAAGTATTTTGCGATTTCAACAACATTTTCCTTTATTCCTCGAGTTGTACTTAAGAAGTCTTTGGCTAAAAGATGCCTCAAATGAGCACTGATTCCATATGTTATAAGTTTCAGGTTCCCTTCGTTTTCTTCTTCTACATTTCTTCTCATCTTTGCTACATTTGCAGCATTGTCTGTGACAAAGCTACGCACTTGACACTTGAATTTTTGTTGACAGTTTGTTATAGCTTTTGCTACTATTACTTTTAGGTATTCTGCAGTATGGGCATTTCCTGATGTATCAGTTGTTTCCCCATCTTTTGTTATCACACAAGCATATATTACTGGATCATTGTGTATATTGCTCCACCACTCAAGACTCAGATTAACAAATTTCCCATCAATGTATTTTGCACACTGTTCAATTTCATTCTCGTACACTGTATCCAGCAACCTCCCAGCAATGTCTGCTGTGCCAGATGGAGTGTAGTCAGGTCACAATGATTGAACCATGTCAATGTAATATTTGTTCTGGATGAGATGAAAGAGAGAATTTGTTGCATAAATGAACTGAGCAATCTCTTCATTTATGGAGTCTTGCTGGAATTTGCTGGTCCTGACTACGAACTCGTCTACAGTTTTACTAGATGATGAAGAAAATCTTTTTATTTTGATACAGGTAATTTACTGTTTGACATATATTAAGTTGCAGCACTCCTGTTGGTACCAGCAGGTGGCTCTGAAGTTGTAGGCATTGCTGATGAGGGACATTCATAATCCCTTATGTCTAAGATGGACCCTGAAACAAAATGGTAAAAAAGTCACTCTCTTTCACTGCTTATTACTCAGTGCACTGCTTTAAAAAAAAAAGAGAGATTGTAACTGAAAGATTCCTCCTGCTGCTGCTGTTTTTACCACTATTCAAATGATATAATTTATTCTAGCCCCAGTTTTATGGGAAAATAATTAATAAATCATAAAGATTGCCTAAATGTAATTAAACCCTTATCTCTAGCAACATACCAGATAGCCTGACATTTTATTAAATGTTAACATTCATAAATGGCTTATAAAACAAAACTGAAAATCTTCACCTGGGATGTTTGGTTATATTGAGCAATAAAAAGTCATTTCAGAAGTCCAGCAGTAACAGTAAAAATGTAACTGATAAATACTAGGTGCTGGGGTTAACCGATCTCTTCATTAAGACTAAAGGGGTCGGAGGATGGAGCAAACTTGGGCCAAGAAGGCTGCATCCCTCAGGAGCTGCAGAGCATGCTCCAATGGAGGGCCTGCTTAAAATGGGACATTGGCAATCAAGCAGTGGGAGAGTGAAGGAGAGGCTCTCTGCAGAAAGGAAGCCAGTTAGTATAATCTGAGACACAGAAATCCACAGAGGAAGGGCCTGGACTGTGGGCAAGGCCTGACCGGGCTGCCAGGGGTTTGACCTCTTTTTCTTTCCCCTTCTCCCTGACAAGAAGAAATCACTGGACAGTGAGAAGGGAGCAGGGAAGTCCCGACTGATTATCTGAATAGTTGCGACTGCTTGAGCAACCCTCCATGGGAAGGGAGGCAGAGTGCCATGACCATGCCCCAAACTGAGGCGAGAACAGGGAAGGTAGGAAGTGGCCCAGGGGAGGCTGGTCTGTTGTACCAGCTAGAAGGGACTGTGACTCTCCTCGCCTCTTCCCTCTTGAGCCCTTGGCCTGGACATAGTGGAGAGGGAAGGCTGCTATTCTTCCCTATTTTACCTATTTCTTTGTAACCAGTTCTGACATTTATGCCTCATTACTTGTAATCACTTCAAATCTATCTTTAGGTAGTTAATAAACTTGTTTTATTTTTTTATCTTAACCAGTGTGTGTTTGGATTGAAGTGTTTGGGATACTCCATTTGGGATAACAGGATTTGTGCATATCATTTTCTATTAATAAAATGCCAGACTTTATATGAGCTTGTGTTATCCAGGAGGGGCTGGACCGTACAAGATACACATTTCTGGGGGAAAGTCTGGGACTGGGAGTTTGCTGGAGTTGCTCTACAGTGTAATTCAAGGGTGGCTGGCTGGAACACTCTTGCAGTATAGCTGGGGGTAATTTACATGCTCGAGGCTGTGTGTGAACTGGTGAGGAGTGGTTGCTCTCACAGTAAAGCAGTGTAAAAGGCACCCCAGGTTGGAGAACTGAGGGGACACCCTGCGTAATATTACACATATCCATTATATTTTGAACACAAACATTTCAAATTCATAAGTAATCCACCCAAAACAAATCTATTATTTACTAACATAGTCAGACATTGCAGACTATCCACAAGAACGGTGCAAAAACAAGTTTCCTAATCAGTGGATCCAGATTGCTCAGACATGTCCACATCATCATCTTCAAAGTCATTGCCTTCTGAGGAGCATTTTTCATGATGTTTCATGCTGACACCCAGGCCTTGCATCTCTTTGTCGAACTGTTTACATTTGGCACATGTTCCTTGTTTGCCCAGAGGTACAGGAATTTCCTGAAAGTGTTCCCAAATAGGTTCTTTTTTATGACCTGCAGCCATCACAGTTTTTCCCTCCAGTTCCCAGGTGTTAAAAGCAACACTAGTGGCTGCTCTTTGAAGGATGTTGGCTCTTCTGCCCACAGGGGCCTGCTTTGACACCAGGGTTATTCCCTTCTGGTTGCACACTCTGCTCCTTCTCCTTCGTTCCATAACCCCCGATGCCTACCCCCAGAAAAACAAAAGAACTAACAATCCAAGACTTCTGCTCATGTAACCCACATGCTTTTGCACTGCAGTATTTGATTTTTTTTTAGAGAGAGAGAGAGACATGAGAAAGTATTGGATTTCTGTTTGTATCTCTCATGCAAGGAGACTAGACAAAGCCATTTACCTGAAGTGCCCAGAACCATCCAGAAGCAAGTGCTGGTAGTTACTGGGCAGATCTGTGTTCTTCCATGAGCTGGAGGGTAAGTTTCCATGGTAAGCGGAGCCATAAATGGTCGTAATTTGAGAACTGAGTCAATCAGAGCTCAGGTATTGAGAAGCTATAAAATAGTAGAATGAGACCACGCAGCTGGGCTCAGTGATGATCCTGATGACGTGATGGTATTTCCTGGAGTCCGAGGCCCATTGCCTGTGGTGACTTTGCCTGTCTCTTGCACCCAACAGCAAAGCCCTTAGTCCCTCACAGGATCAAGCCCTTAATAGAGTACGACAGTGGACATTTGCAAGGCTGCTGCTTGGTTTTCCCCACATACTTTTACCCAAAACTCTGCTATTACATCTGTGTCCAGCTCAGATGCGAATTTTGGGAAGGCAGTCTTGCAGTTGCTCTAGTCCCACCTCCTTCTGATACCGTTTGTCAGTCATCTGAATGGAAAACAGATTTGTAACCATTCGAAGAAGAAAAGATGGTTACTTACTGTCATATTCTGGGATGCAATTCAGACCAGTGAGAGGTTGTGTCCCTGCTTGTCCTGTAACCCTGAGTGCTTTAAAATGTTCTGCTGTTGTAGCTCCTTGTATGGACACTCCCCACTAGCAGACAAGCATGCACGGGGTGTCTCTTTCTTGCACAGCTCTGATTCAGCAACTCTGACTCCCACAGCCTACTTTTTACACCAAAGTCACACTCTGGTATCCACCATCCTTCGTTACTACTAGCCAAGTGATCCCAGCACGCTCCCAGGCCCAAACGTTCCCAACGCCATCTGCCCTGAAATGTCTAGAACATTCAGAGGAGTAATAAGGTCTGTTGCTCCTATAAAGAGACAAAAGCAGAGCAGTTTGTTGCTTTAGCTAGTGTTAATAATTACTTCAAGTCAAACACAGCACTAGGTGGATTTAAAATAAAAGTAAAACAAGTTTAACCAAAAAGGAAGGTTTTAAGAGAGTTCACGTATAAGGGATAAAGACAGAAACAGTTACAAGCAAATAAAAGTGAAAAACGTTTCTAGTGTGTGGTGGGGTGTTCCCCCCACACAAGGCAGAGCAGGTTAAATTAGGTTAATTAACTGGATAGGCTCACCTACTGGAGAGCTAGGGATTGAATGGTTGATTGAAAACGGAGCTCACCTGAGAAGGAACAGGCAGGGTTGGTATAAAGCCAGGAAGTTGGCAGCAGAAAAGGGCTGCAGAGGAAGTAATCTGCAATCACTGCCTGGGAGACAGGAGGTGTGTTTGCAATAAAGACTCTGGCAAGAACCTGAAAAAAAGGGTGAAATAGCCACAGGGAGCAGAGGGTGCCTGACTGGTAACCTGGGGAGGGACGTAGAGGAGAAAAGTAGGCTGGAGCATAGGGAAAGAGCAACGGGGTCTAGGAGTAAGCAGATTGTGGTTGCTGAACAGAGGGTCCCTGTGCTGGAACTCGGAGTAGTGGGCGGGCCTGGGTTCTCCTAGCCACCACTGAGGAAAGTGGCATAGTCTTGAATTAGAGAATGGCCTGGAAAGGCAAGTGGACAGTCAATCCGGAGAGACCTGGATATGCCTGGAAGGGGAAACACATATAGTGACAGTAGTGGCTTGGAGTCGTTCCTTCCTGTCAGCATCAGAAGGGAGCCACTCCATCTTGCTATGCCTCCTAACAGCTGAGAGCTGATCAACAAAGAATTAGCATGGTCAGGCTCAGTCCTCAGGGCGGGGCAGAGCAAAAGCAGGCTGTGGCCCAGGTCCCTGGCTGGGCAGACAACAAACAGTCAGGTTCAAGCCCTCTGGGTGGAGCAGAGCAGAAGCAGGAAAATGCAGGCCATCCAGCGTAAGGTGGGGAGGCTGCCACCCCAGGGGTGGGGTTGGCAACAGGGGGTAGGGGGACCTGGCCCACATTACTCCACCAGGTCCCAATGGCAGAGAATCCTACCATTGGGTCATCATGGATCCTGCCGAAACACGCTGACCATAGCTTCAGAACCACAACCAGACTAATATCTGGTTTCCTTCGGCTACTTTCTACCCCTACCTGTTCACAGGGGTTTGTCACTCACGGGCCCCCAGGGTACTCGGCAGCCGGAAGTTCCAGCAGCATCTCAGAGTATTCCTCCAGCGGTAGGGTTTGATACAGCTCGTTCACTTGTTCAGGGGTCAGCAGCATCCAACTTCTTCCCTGATTCCCTCTCAACTGAGCTGGAGGCCCTGCCTCTTATACTTCCTGTTCTGCCCCTCTGCTTCTGGGGTGAGGTGCAGGCCCAGCTTGGCACTGCCCACCAGGGGTTAGGGGGTGGATTCTCCATGTCAGCATCAGAGGGAGGCCACTCCACCTTGCTGACTCTGCAACTCCCATTGTCCCCGGGAGCCACCTGAGATAAGTGCTGCATGGCCAGAGCCCGCATCTGTCACCTCCCCACCCCTACCCCCTGCCCCAGCCTGATGAAAGTGAGTGAGGGTGGGGGAGAACGAGTGATGGAGGGAGGGGGGATTGAGTGAGCAGGGCGGGGCCTCAGAGAAGGGGTGGGGCCTTGGGGAAGGGGCGGGGCAATGGTGTTTGGGTTTGTGTGATTAGACAGTTAGCAACACTAAATCCCAGAAGAGCAAACAATGGAAGGGGTGGGGTCAGAACTGGGCAGAGCTAATCCCCTGTACAGCCAGGAGGTGGTGCCCTTGTGATGAGTGGGCCCCTGTGCATTGGGACTAAGACTTAACAAAATTACAGTTTTGCTTCAAGATTAGATTCTTACCACACTTCCTCCCAGCAAAATGGCTGACCACTCCCTTGGGTGCTCAATTCCTTTGTCATCTTAGGTGAAAGATGCCAAGATGGCTTTCTGTCTCTGCTTTTATCTCTCAAAGTTCACTGTAGCTCTTGCGAGAGGCAGGGTGACGTCATGATGTGCTTCTCCTCCTGTGGCCTTTCCATCCCACTGCTGATTTCTATGCAAATGAGGCTTCCGTTGTTTTGATTCCACCATGCTTAATTTACATGGGAGGCAGGTAGATAGCTGCCTTCCCTCTAGTCTGGGAGAAAACCAGTTTCTCTCCTTTTGTTTGTTCACTGACTTTAACGCGTAACACTGAGTATCCATAATGTGTCATATAGTAGTAATACAGACATTTCACAATGATAATCACCAGTGTGTCACCAGTTCACATATGGCACCTTACATAACTCATTTTAGACACAGATTATGACAAGAGTGAGTGGGGGTACGCTGGGCTTGTCAGGCCAGCTGAAACTCACTGGTACCTACCCAGGGAGTCCCTTGCCATCTGGCACTGGGTTGCTCTTAGGGTCACACTTCCTTGTATTGTAACTGTTGTCCTTTAAGATGTGGGTGCAGACGTGCATTCCATAACCCACCCTCTGCATCAGAGTCTCTACTCTTGATGTTCAGTCACAGCGGCGCTGTCTTTCAATAGCCCGGAGAGGGGCTAAGGGCCACAGGGCACGAGCAAAGTACTGCCCACCAAAATTTTCTGGCTTTGGTGCATGCACACACCTGAGTGATACACATGTCTGTACCCACATCTCAAAGAACAACAGCTACAGTCCAGGGCAGTAACCGTCTCTTTTCACTTCCTTTTTAAATTTTGTTATTTGGGTGGGTGGGGTAGATTGGAGGGGTGGAATAAGGGATGACTGATCTGTCAGGAACGGTGACATGGGCTGGCTGGGGCACTTGCACATGGGGCGGTGGGGTGTAAGGGACACTTTGTTTTTTATGACAGAATGAACAAGCCATGCAGCAGCCTACTAACACTAGCCTAACCCTCTTCCAGAATCCTAACCCTGCAGTCACTGCTCACCCCTGTATCCAGAGTGGCTAAAGGGTGATTTTAGTGGAAATCAGGTTACAGACAGACTGAGAAATGCCACTGAGTTGAGTGTTGGGCTTCCCTTCTCTCAGCCAATTATGTGTATTGCAGTAACATCCACAGACCCAGTCAGGATTGGGGGCCCACTGTGCTGGCTGTGAAGACACAGTCCCTGCACCTCAGAGCTTCTCTGTTTCCCTTTCCCCAACCACCTGCCCCCAAACATGAGTGCTGGTTGAAAGGGTGTGAAGTCCGGGATCAGGTTTTGGATTGGAGGGTTGGTTCAAAGGCTCAGAGTTGGGATTTGAATTTTGTGTTGAAAGTTCTGGGGTCCAGTCTTGGATTAAAAATCTGGGGCACCAAGGTCTAGTTTTGAGCTAAAGGTCCTGGGCTGGAGTTTCGGGTTAGGATTTCAGTTCTGCGTTAAAATCCAGTTTTGGGTGGAAAGTTTGAGTCAAATTCCAGTTCCTACTTTCCCCATCATGAAGCAAATGAAGAGGGATTGCTAAATCCTGTAGTCAGAGGTAAGTTTTAGCTTTGCTGTTTGTAATGTAGTGGAAAGATCCATTGGCAGGATACACTGTTGGAGCAACTATTGAAAATCTTCCTAGTCTTTCAGACACAAGCCACTAAGCCCAGGATTCCACCCTGCATGCAAATAAACAACAGTTGGGGGCTGCTAGTCCTGGGGTAAGTGCCCCATAAAGCCCAGGAAGGGAAAGGCAGAAGGTTGGCTCAGGTCCAGAGAGAGCTCTCTTCCTGATCCTGTTCCTGCTTCTTTGTTTACCCAGGTGTGTTCTCCCCTCTTGACTCAGCCCCAGAGCCAGTCTCTGAGCAATGCAGAGGCAAATCCAGCACTCTGGGATTCTCTTCTGCTTTTTGCTTACAGTTAAAAAAGTATTTCACAGCTTTTTCTGCAAAACCACTCAGCTAACATTGCTTCTGTCTGTGACAATGCAGGATTGTAATTTATATATTCTCCCTGGCCTCAAATGGATGAAACCAGAGCTGCTCAAATATATGCTCTGTGCTGCCAACAGATGGGTACAGGCTGACAGACCAATGGGGAGCACAAGGAAACAATGAGACAATATTGGTCAGCATGATGGGTAGTGATCTCAGAATGCACGTTATCTGGTCAGCTCTTGAGAACATCTCTCTCTCTCTCCATAATATTTCTAGGGCATCTAGTATCACTGTAGCTAGAATCTTTGTGAGCGATTCAGGCTTTTCCAATGGAAACTGTTGGTGTGGATCTGTTGCAAAAAAACCACCCCAAATGCCAGCTGGGGATGTTCGGCAGGAACTGCCAGTGCTGGGTGAGGACCATGTATAGTACCTTAAGTTTGGGTCAGTGCCAGGGAGAAAGATTCTGTTCCTGCTCCTGTTTCTGCTCTTTTGTTTATCCAGGTGCATTTTCCCTCCTTTTCCTCAGTTATCAGAGCCAGAGTTTCAGCTGGGCAAAGTGATATGCAGCTAGACAGGACTTGACTCCTGTCTATCTTGCTTTTATGACCAAATTCGGCAGCAGGGCAAAAATGTGCCAATTTCCTTTGTCATGTGGCAGTCTCCCCTATCCTATATTTAAAAGAAAAAAAAATGTTCTCAGTGGCTAATTCACTCAAGAGCTCAGTTGGTGGCTTGGGATAGTTTTGTGATACATTTCAAACATGTTAGGCTAATATACAAGATGAGATTCAACAGCTTCCCAGTGGAGAAGTTTATGGATGAAGATTTTGTGACCCTTAGGTATTCTAATCCCTGCACACTGTAAGAGTTTTGCCTGATGCTTAGGAATTTATATAACAAGAGTATTTTGAAAGCTGCTCAGAAGGCAAGTCAGACACACAAAGTAGAGATGGCCCCAAATCCTACTGCTGGGGTTGGAATTTCTGGCATCCGAAAATTTGGGAGTGGTTGGGCTGGGAATTTGGTCCTGGTCCAGCTCTATCACCAAATTTTCATGCTGAAGGATACCAAACAGTGTTGCCACCTTATGGGGAAAAAATTCAGGATGCTGTTATTGAGTGAAAAAGTATGTAATAAGCTAATTTGCATACAGGGACATAAATTGCATGTAGTAATCTCCATTTAAAAATTATGTAGATTAAATACCGACGGAGGCAGCAAATGGGCAGCCTTGGCGAAGAAAGCCCTCTGTGTGTCTACAAGGCAAGCTTCCCACGCACACCACCCTGCCAGCTCTCCTCAGTCCTGACAGCCAGAGTCTGCCCAACGGGTAACAGGTAGGTCAGTCTCTCTGCTGAGTCAGACAATCAGTGCCACGTGGTGCTGAGTGTGCAGTGTGGGAACTGGAACTGAGACCCGCCAAACTCATCTCATCAAGTGGCCATTAAACATCCATGGGAACACCCGTCAGTTGTTGGGCTGGATTCAAACTGGTGACTTATAGCTGAAAGGCCATTAGTGATGTCCTGAAACATTCAGGCCCCATGCGTATTTAGGCATCTATGGAATGGAAGTTAGGTGTCTAAATACCTTTGAGGACTTGGGCTTCAGTCCCCAGATAGATGCCTCTATGGTAACCAGCCACTAGAGAAGAGTGTGACCCATTTTGCCAGTGGGTTAGATTCCTTGTTACACAGCAGGGGAATGTTGGGGATCAGGGTTCTTGGGTTCTGTTTGTAGCTCTCAGAGGGGAGTGTTGAGTAGTGATGCTAGACAGACTAGAAAAGCACAAGTGGTGGATTTGGCTGTTTCTTTGGAAAAGGCAGCATGGCTGAGCTTTGTTGTATTAGAGCCCAGGATTCTGTACCCAACTCTGCTAGGAGTTACTTTATCCATTGAAGGCCTGTTTCTTGGGAGAGAGATGGAGCCCTGCTCAATAATCAAGTCTGATGTGTGCAGAAGTGTTAGAAGCACTCCGTAGACAAGGTGAAAGGTGAGCTCATGGACTCTGCACTGTGCCCTTAGAAAATAGGGTGATCTGCAAGGGAGGGCTCTGCTCTGTCTTCCAGTCTCATCCCCTAGACTGGTGCAAAATTGGGAAAACGGGTAACTCCCTGCTCCAGGACTCAGGGAGCACCTAGGGACTTGGCTGCCCATTTTCTGCAACACCTGGTCGCCCATACAAATCCTGAGCAGGCACGTGAGAGCTGATGGGATCACAGGATTTGAGGGTGATATGGTCAGAAGCATTCACTATGAAATCCAGCCAAGTGTGCATGCAAGAGGGGACTCATGATGATCCATCTCAAGGCAAAACAATGGGACAGAAGTTGCAAGCGGAACAGCGAGTGGGGTCAGCTTAGCAAACGTGAAGTCTGCAGCTGCTCAACGGGGTGAAAAGCCAATTTGTCTGACTGACACTAATTGATGTGGGGGGGGGCATGGGAAGCAGATGGGGCCAGTGACTAATGGACAGAGTCCAGGAAGGCTTGGATTGGCTGGGGAGCATCCTGTATGATACACCCCTGGATCTGGGGGACTATAAACACTGGAGCGAGTGAGAGACAGGTGATCCTTGGACTCTTGTTCCGCTTGCCCGTCCCCAGGGAGAAACAGCAGAACACGGGAGGGTTGGAGTTCTCCGAGTGAGAGAACAAGCTTCATCACCAGCCTCCCTTCTCTCCTGGCCTCCATCCTGAGACACTCCACCTCCCTGTGCTCCCCACGGGTCTCCCATGAAGATGTGGGCTCCCATCATCCTTAGCTGCGTGTTCTACACCATGATGACAGTGGCACAACCGTAAGAGATGTTGAAATACTTGATCAGTAGAGGTAACATTGAGGGGTTCAATGGGACCAGGATGTCACAGGAGGGAGGCAGCAACCATGTCTGTCAGACTTGGGGGTGGTTTGCAAAATCCTACAAGCCCCATCTTATAGGACCAAATCCTACCAACCTGAGAAAGTCCCACTAAAATATATCTGAGAAATGTGGTGATCATCTGGGTATATGGTAAGTTGCAACACCAAGGAATGAGGGGTTGGCAGCTTGAGGGGGGAGGACCAAGGAGTAAAGGGGATGACATTGAACAAAGGAAGGGGGATGGAGGATTTGGGTCTGGATGACCAGAAGATACTTACTTCCCAAGAGCAGGGCCTGTGAGACTGTGAAAGAATCTCTCCAAGGAAGGGATGGGAGCTTCATTGCAACTTGGGACATTGGGAACTAGGACTGGACAAAGCCCTGCAGAATAGACCGAACAATCCCGAGCTGGCTCCTGGGAGAATAGTCCAGATGTTAGAGATGGGTCCTAATCAGACCTGAGATTGGAATGACCCAGAGCTTTGGGACTGGTTTGGATTGGAAGTACACAGCTGGTCCTTATCTCTATAAGGGCAGAGCCAAGGCCCCAGGTCTAAGTGTCCCCTGAACTTTGGCTGGTTTGGATCTAGATGCAGACCTGAACATTGCAGTCAAGCCCGGCAGGGCTGTCCCCAGCTCTGATTTCTAGGAGTCCACCAGGGAGAGGGGCCCCACTGGCGATGGTTCCCTTGTTCCAGGTGGAGGTGATTTTTCTGTATGCCAGGAGAGCTATGCAGGCCCCTCACCTGTGCTACTGTACTGTGCCCCAAAGAGATACAGCAGTAGCCCCTGTGTGACATGCACTGGTGGCTCTCAGTCTTGCTCAGAGCAGGGGAGATATCTGCATTGTAAACCCAGCAATACCGCTGGCACTGATTGGTGCCCTGGGTGGCAGTCTCAGCAGAGAGGCCATGGACTGCATGGGGCCTGGAGACTCCCCTCTGCCCCCAGGGCAGAATCAAGTCCCAGGGTGGTGGAGCTGCCTTTCCTGAGGGATAAACACAGGACTTCAGCCTGTGGGTTTGTGGTTAACACATAGCCTGGGAGTCTGGAGAGAGCTGGTGATCAGCACCTCCCCCTCCCTCCCAGCACTCCTGCCTGCTGTGGATCAGCTGTTCATCCGCATTCAGGAAGCACTGGGGGGAGGGGAAGGAGTGAGGGTGGGGCACACTTGGGGGTGGATCAGGGCAGGGGCGGCTGGGAAGAGACGGGGCGGGGTTGGGAGCTTAGGGGAAGTGGTGGAGTGGGAGCAGGGCCTGGGGCAGAATAGGGGTTGAGTACCCCCCGGAAATTCATAAAAACAGCACCTGTGGGTGCAGCGATCAGGGCGAGATCCTGTTTCCTTTCCATTGGCAGCTTTTGCTCCCCATTGAAATTATTGAATTTATCACATGTTCCCCTCACGATCCTACAGAATTTGTCAAATCCACTCCCTGATCCTATAGACATTGTTACACTCTCTCCCAGCCAATCTGATAGATTTTGTCAGCCCTATTCCCCCATCCCTATAAAAGTTGTCACATGGATTCTATAGCATTAGTCCCATTTGTTCCCATGAGGGTGAGCCTCCTAATATAAACTGCATTGTTCTTCTGTTCTTTGTGCCCCCTGCAGGAGATACCTGATTGTCATCCCAGCGGAACTGACCTTCCCATCTGTCCAGAGAGTGTGCTTGGACCTGAGAGGGGTGGAGAAGCCCATTCGAGTGGCCTTGACTCTTGTGCATGTGTCCAGGAGCCTTGTCCTCTTCCGAAGGGTCATCCGGAACAGCAGGATCTTGGAATGCTCCAAGTTTTGGGTGAGCAGCTCTCCCAGGGACGAGCCAGGCTCCCATTGCTGACGGCTCCCAGGCTGCTGTGTCACATCATAGGTTCGCTCACCAGAGAGAGAGAAAGGAAAAGATATAGAGAATGAGAAAAATGAGACTGATGCGGGAGGGTGAGAAAGGAGGAGGAGGGAAAGTGAGGCAGAAAAAAGCCAGGTAAATGGCAGCCTGCATAGTCTCTTCTCTTTTTCTGCATTTATCTGCGTGGCTTCATCGTAAAGCTCCTGTCTGGTGAGGTAAAATGTGTCTGACATGCTGCCCTAAGTACCAGATACATGACCTGGAAACAGCAGCATTCCCCTGGCATGCTGCCTGTTAGGGAAGCTCTGGCCATCTTGGCTTTTCCCCACTGTGTTTCTTCATTTCCCTCTCCAAATGTCTTGCCTTATGTTCTTGTCTCTCCCTGATTTCTCCCTTGATGGGAATTTATTGGCCTCAAAAGGTGCTGAATCAGCAGCCCTGGGGAGTGGTGTCCTCTGGTTATCCCTGAGTAGGCACAGCATGGTGCTTCCTACATATCATGTACACCACCCATGTGCCTCTGTCCTAAACCATCTCTACGAGTGAGGGGGGATTTCAGCCCCCATGAGCCATTCAGTCACTGACCTCCACACAGAGATGGCCAGTGAGGGGCACCAGTTAGTGCTGATTTGTGATGCCCTGCTAAGGATTGGAGTGAGCCCCGCCCAACTCATTACACTCGTGAGACCAGGCAGTGCACAGGCCACCATACAGGCTGCTCCTGCACTAGGGCAAACACCTTCCACCCTCTTGCTAACATCTCTGCTGTTCACATACCTGCCAGGGCTCCACAGCCCAAACCCAAGAGCAGAACAAAGGCACCATTCATTGTTCCAGCAGACGGAGCTGCCTGGCCACTGAGAGAACAGATTGCATCGGTTGCAGGTGTCCTTCCCGGCAGGGAGGGAATTAGTTGGACTCAAGATGCCAGGGAGCAGGGGAGAAGAGTGTCTGCTTTGATGCCATTGGGACAGGGGAGAATGCGCTGCGCTCCTTTCCCATCCCCCAGTTCTCCCCAGCGAGCAAACGATGGCTCCCTCTCTCCGTGTGCAGGTCCCATCTCCAGCTGGGGGCCGGGAGGAGGTTTGCACCGTCCAGCTGACCATCTCCAATGGCCGCTACTTCAATGTAAAGGAGGAGAAGAAGGTCCTGATCCGCAGGGGTGACAGCAGCACCTTTGTCCAGACGGACAAACCCATTTACACGCCAGGGCAGAAAGGTGAGAGCTGTGAGCGTATCTCATCTGCCAGCTCTCCAGGCTTGGTCAGGGCTGCCCCGCATTTGTCCCCACAGGCCTGAGGCAGCTGCTGTACGTATTGCTTGCTGGAAGAAGCAATGGTGGGGAGCAGGTGGGCAGGAGGCTTGAGCTTGCTGGTCCTTCCTCAATCCATGCCTGAGCTGCTCCACCCTCTGCTGGGGACTCTGGCCACAAAGCATCAGTTGTGTGGTCAGCCCCTGTGATTGGCAGTGGGGGCTGGGGGATTTTTGGTGGGCTCATGCATGTGATAGGAGCACATGGGTGGGAGGGAGGACAGACCACACTGGAGGACATACAGTGTGGGGAGACAGGCACACAAGGATGGAGGACACAGTGCAGGGCCTCAGGACCACCAGGGAACACACTAGTGCCTGGGGGTGAGGGAACAAAGTCTGGAGATACATACAGTAAGCGATGGGGAACACTAAGGTCTAGGCAGGAATTAACTGGGAGATGAGGACATGCAAGGGCCTAAGGATTGGGGAAAACCCAGTCTTATTCACCTCTCAAACGGAGGAGCTTGGAGGCCTCCACATGAGCTTAGCTCATAGCTGTTTATAGGCTTCACTGAGGAGAAAATATAACAGAAACAGCCTGCGACCCATAAGCCTCGCAACCTGTCAGAGGAAGTGGGACAAAAATGCTGGGTGTGGGGTTCAAATGGTAGAATTTCCGGGGTCTGGCAGGGCTGGGTGGGGAGCCCAGGGCTGGAATAGCAGGGGGGCTGCAAGACAGGACTGAGGGGCATTGGCAGGGCTGGGTGGGGAATCCAGCACTGGAATAGCAGGGGGGCTGCAGGGCAGGACTGAGGGGCATTGGCAGGGCTGGGTGGGGAGCCCAGCACTGGAATAGAAGGGGGGCTGCAGGGCAGGACTGAGGGGCATTGGCAGGGCTGTGTGGGGAGCCCAGGGCTGGAATAGCAGGGGGGCTGCAAGGCAGGACTGAGGGGCATTGGCAGGGCTGTGTGGGGAGCCCAGCACTGGAATAGCAGGGGGGGCTGCAGGGCAGGACTAAGGGGCATTGGCAGGCTGGGTGGGAAATCCAGCACTGGAATAGCAGGGGGGCTGCAGGGCAGGACTGAGGGGCATTGGCAGGGCTGGGTGGGGATTCCAGCACTGGAATAGCAGGGGGGCTGCAGGGCAGGACTGAGGGGCATTGGCAGGGCTGGGTGGGGAGCCCAGCACTGGAATAGCAGGAGGGCTGCAGGGCAGGACTGAAGTCCATTTTCTGAATGTGTTCCATCTTCATAACTTTTCTTTCAATATTCTTTTCTCCCCTCAGTGAAGTTTCGGATTTTGACTCTGAATGAGAAGTTTGTTCCCCTTAACAGCAAGGTAAGGCATATTCAAGTGGACAAAGGGAAGTTTCCTGACTCCACATCCCTCACCCCCCTCCAGTCACCTGGTCCCTGGCAATTCCAAGTCATGTCTGCCTCTTTCCCCATGAATGTAGACAAGGTCTAAGAGGCCCTACCACTCAAGGTAACAGTTGCTAAACTGTTATTAAAATTGGATGGGAGCTGGTGTCCTATTGCTAATGCTGAGGCCTAATGCTGTCTGAATCACCACATGGCCACTCCCCAGCAGGTGGCTCAAAAATACCAATTCTCTATTAAGTGTATCCCAGCTTCCTTTTCTGGCTGGTTGAGGGATAGTCCAGAGATCTGCACCGCAATCCCCTACCAAAGAGGACATGCCAGCCTGTGTAAGCATCTGCAGACTACAGCCACAAATCACATGCACAGCAAGCTGGGACTAGAACTCTTGCCTTGCAGCTCTGGCTTCTATTACCTGAACTCAAGGAGAGTTCCTTCTGTTTCTGCTAACGACATTACTAATATTTATTTGTATTACTGTCATGGGGCAGGATCCCATTGTGCTAGGTTCTGTACAAACACAGATCCGAAGAGGAGTAAATTTGCTTTTTGAGCCACCCACTCAAGGCTGCTATCACATGCTCACTCATACATACAGATAGAGCCTGAATCTCCTGTGCCTTGCACATTGTGTAGTCCTTTGCATCCTTTGTAGTCATTTCCACATGAATACGCATTTTGCACAGGTGTAAATGATGGCGCAAGGCAGTGAGAAATCGGATCCAAAACCAGTAATTCGCACCTGCTCCTGTGTTTTTAATCCTGTAACTGCTTCCCTTCACTAGTGGCTGGAAGAGTAAAGACCCACTATAACCCTTCCCTGTGAAGCCAGTGATTTCAGAGCCAGGTGTTCTCTCCCGTTACTGATGCTGTGTTGCCAACACTCATGATTTTATTGTGAGTCTCGTGGTCTCTGAGTGCTTCTCTCAAAGCCTCAGTTGCTGGAATGATATTGTAGGAGAACATCAGCTTTCATTTTGTTTTAAAAAAGTAAGTTTCTAGCCCTCCTCGTTGCAGGGAAAAGCTTGAAAATGTGAAGCATGTGCACACCAAAGGCTCAGAAACCAGAAGCCAAAGAAAAAGAACCCAACATTTATTATTATTTTTTAATATCTCATGAATTTTAAAGTTGATCTCGTGATTTTTGGGGGGGAGGGCTGGACTAATTTTTTAACTTTTGGGGGTGGCAGTGCTGCTGCAGCATATGTAACTAGCTAGGTGACAATGGCATTTTTTACATATCTGTCTGCTGGGTCATTACATTTTCTAATACTGCTGTCTGTTTATTTTTCAGTACTCTGTGATAGAACTCCAGGTGGGTATCTCATTACACCTAGATGCTATGGTGATGGATGCTCCAGGATACATACAGAGATAATTTGAGCATTATGTTAAAGATATTCCCTTTGGACAGGGTTGTGTGTGTGTGTTTTGTCCAGTCACTTTTCACAGCAGACATCCCAAAACCTCATGATCAATCTTTTATGAATGGGCAGGTTCTAGAGCTTCAAGCAACCTATGTTGATTCATGAATTTCATTCCTAGATAAAGGGGGAGGTTCTAGAAGTCAGGACCCTTTATAGTCTCCTTTTAAGCTATACTATGGAATAGAGTTCTGAAGCTTTGAAGACTCCAGCATTTAAAACTTCATATACTATAAGGTCCAGGCTCTTTAAAATTTGAGGGCAACAATAAGGCAGAACTTTATTTTCGGCCTCTTTAGGACTTAATGGGCAAAGAAACTAAAACCTTTATAACTTTGTGGGTTCTGGGATCTAGAAACGTGGAACCTGAAGAGATTTTTGGGTTATGACCTGCGGTTGGATAGGCCTTGACGAGAAAGAGAAGCTAGTAGACTTAAAACTTTGAGTTTGACAACTCGGACCATTTTAGAACTTAAGGAGCAAAAGCAGCTAGAATTGTTAGACGGTTCTGGCCGCAGCCTTTCTAAATAAGCAAGTAGGGCCAGTGCTAATGGTGGCTGCCTTTTTTTCTCTCTGAGAGCAGGACCCCAACCGTAACCGGATTGGTCAATGGCTGGATGTGCGACCGAGGCAGGGCATTGTGGATCTCTTCTTCCAGTTAGCTGATGAACCTTCCCTGGGGACTTACACCATCAACGTGGCCAGCACAAAAGCTTCCAGTACCTTTAGTGTTGAGGAGTATGGTATGATGAAACGTGGAGGGGAGAGATCTGAGGAGAGGAAACTCCTATCGATCGATTGGGTTTCTAATGGTCCAAAAAAATGTGACGGCAAAACATTTTCGTCTGAGTAGTGGCTTAATGATCATATACCATCTGAGAGCCAAGATTAATCACATGCCAGTGGAGGAGTCCACACCTGGGGAGGATCGCACCTGATGGGGTGATGCGGGAATCACAGTCAGGACAAGTTGAAATGTCACTTCACCAAGATGCCTAGTTAATACTTGGGCTGGAATAGTATGACAGCAGTGCTGGAAATTCCTCCAACACCATTTCATTGAGGGATCCCAGCAGTGACCTATAGGATACACTCCTCCCCTTGTTCATTCACTCCTGGCCTACACCCCACTATACACCCACACACCCTGTTCTCTTGTGAGACCCCTCCCTGAGCTATGTCCTGGCAGCCTGCTCTTCACCTGCTCTCTCTGGCTTTTCCTTCTAGTGCTGCCAAAATTTGAGGTTTTCTTTGAGGGGCCAACTCAGATTTACGCATTGGATAAAACCTTCCCGCTCCATGTGTGTGGCAGGTGAGGAGGCTGCTTTGCGGGGAGGGAGCTGCTAATCAGTGGTCACACACCCCTTCCCCAAGCCCCGCCCCCCCTTCCCCTGAATCCATCAAAGGAAAGAAATGGGAAAGGAGAAGGGGCAAACATTGGGTTCCTCTTCAGATACCAGGAGATTCACTGGGCAATGCAAGATGCAAGCCATTGTCTTTCCCTGCGGAAGATCTACATGAATCCAGCTAGAGAGTGGCTCTCGCTCAGAGAGGGGAGCCCTGTGCTAGGCTGGAGAGACTGTCTCCTCGGAAGATACACATGCCCACCTGAAAAGAGCTGGGGTAGGGTGAGGTACACATACCAGGCTGGAGAGACCCTTCTTGACGCGAAGGAACACGCACCATCACTTTTGGGAAGAACACACCGCTTCTCATTGCTTAAACTCTGCTGACTGTATTTGCTTCATAGGCAGAGTGGGTGGATTTCATTGGAGCCATAACTGTTAGCAATGGCTAATGCGGGGGTGGGGGAGGGTGGGGAAGGAGGATGAGCGAATGCTCTACTGCTACTTGGATGGTATAAACTCCACAGAGTGGGAGAAAATGTTCAAGAAGGCACTGAATGGGGAGAGCCAGGAGCGAAGGGATAAATTTCAGGCTGTGCTATGAGGAAACATTCCTATCACTGATTTGCTAGACTGTGACATCATCCCCCCACTCAGAAGTGTGGAAGCCCCAGCTTAGGTTATTTGAAATCAAACTGGGCAAAGCTCTGAAGAAGAGACTGTCACATGCGGATACTGGTACTGACCTCCCTCACAGTGGAGGTTTCATTTGTGAGTGTTTGAGATCCTCAGGAGGGGAGGCACCCATAGAGGAGCACAGTGCGCATGCCACCGCGCACACTACGATATTTCTCTCTTTCCTTAGTGTTTCTCTCCTGGTTTTCTGTCTCCTCTGCCCTGCCCCTCACAGGTACACCTATGGGAGAGCAGTGCAGGGCACCGTCCGGGTGACCCTGTGTCAGAAAGCTTGGCGATCCAAGCGGCCCCCAAGACACTTTGGCACAGATATCTGTGAGGAGTACAGTGGCCAGGTGAGCTGGTTAGCCAGATCGGAGAGGGTAAGTGGGTAGGAAGGGAGCACTGTGGAGACAGAAGTGTCAGGGAAAGGGAGGGACAGGAGAGGGCAGCAGCACTGCCCATTCGGTAGCATGGGAAATAGTTGCACAAAGCCTGTGTGGCCCAGTAACTCCTTCCTGTCTCCACTGTCCCTCCACCCAGGCACAGCTAATGCATGCGCCCTTTCCACTTCCAGACCACCAGCAGGGGCTGCTTCTCCACTTCTGTGAGCATGGCAGTCTTTAACCTCACCTCCTACGAGTATGGCAGCAAGCTCAGTGCAGACGCCTCTCTGGTGGAAGATGGCACAGGTGAGCACAGATGCATGAGACACGTGGAACCACATGGTACAGGGAAGGTGCCGAGATGGAAGGTATTTCCAGACTGGTCACACCAATGGCGTGGGAGGGGATCAGGAGCTCTTCATCCCTCTTTTTGTCCATCCCTTTCAGAGCGCTGCGTCAAGGCATCAGGAGAGCCAGAGAGCTTTCTGGGCTGCGTGTGTCCTGCAGAGATCTCTGCTCTGAGGCAGTGTTGCTTCACAATGGGGTTGGGAGTAGCTGTGAATGTAGGGAGTGATTTTACAGAGGTGCGTTTGACAGCTCTGGGGAAACACGCCATGCTAACAGTCTCCGTGTCTCTGAAGGGTACAAATGCCAAGCAGGAACTGTTTAGCAGGTTCCCACTGGGGGTTACAGGAATAATGAAATGAAATCAAACAAAGGCTGGATAACCAGGGGCCATTCTCTAGGTGCGGTCATTCCCTGGTGCCAGCTTCACTAGCTTACATCCCTCACCCCACCCTCTCTCCCTTTCACTTAGGGGTGCAAATCAATGCCTCTGGCCAATTCCTCATCTCCAGGACAGCTGTGACTGCCACATTTGAGAAGCTGGATGATTACTACATCCCTGGAGTCCCCTACAGAGGGAAGGTGATTCTCCCCATCTCTTTCCTTCCCCTAGTTTGCAAGTGAATTTAGTGGCTGATAAATTGTGCTGAACCAACACCTGGTGGAGAGCTGACAAGATCTCTTTGTCCCGACTATGTATACAGCTTCCCTCCCTCTCCCCCGTGTCAATGGGCCTTAGTCTTGCTTTAGATGTACTCCCACTAGGCTGGCAGAGAAGTTCATTCAGCATCTGTTCCAGAGGTACAGCCACCTGTGGGGGACATGTCCCCTCACCCCAAGGTTTTCCTGTGCTCTTTTTGCTCTCTGCACTCTGCAAGAGTTGGGCATTTTCATACCACATCCACCCTCCTTCCCCAGTTTTCTTAGGTAGTTTCACCTCTGATGTCTGCTAAGAGTCAAACAAAGGGGTTAATTAATGCCATTAGCAGATGTAATTGGACCCCTGTCCAATAGGAACTGGACTGATCCCCACCAACTCTTTTCACACAGGCCACCATATAGCTGAGGGTGGACAATTTTCAACCACTCTCAACTTGGCTGATACTGAATACTTGGCTTTAGAGGTGGAAAAGCTTAATATCCCTTTTGCCTGACGTGGCTCCAGACTGGAACCAGTGCCCTAGAGGTGAAAAGAGCCAGCTCCAATTCCCCTGAGCCAACCAGTGCCCCTCGCTAGGGCTAGTTTGCAATCAGTGCTCTGGAGGTGCATTAATCATGGGCCGGATGAGTAGGACACTAAAGGAGATAAGTGATCTGAGTTTTTATGTCCCTCTGTGGTGCAACCAGATTAAACTACAGGATCATCTTGGGGATATTATGAAAAGCACAAAAGTTTATCTCGTGATAAGCTACATGGGGCGACGGTTTAACAAAACATACATCACAGATGGCACTGGGAGAGCTTCATTCAACATGGACACAACTGCCTGGAATAGCTCGTCGGTCTCTTTGGAGGTAAGTCCAGAAGATTCAACACTTGTGGTGGGGGAGTAGCACTGTATGTAAGGGAGCAGTATGACTGCTCAGAGATCCGGTATGAAACTGCAGAAAAACCTGAGTGTCTCTGGATTAAGTTTAGAAGTGTGAGCAACAAGAGTGATGTCGTGGTGGGAGTCTGCTATAGACCACCGGACCAGGGGGATGAGGTGGATGAGGCTTTCTTCCGGCAACTCGCAGAAGCTACTAGATCGCACGCCCTGGTTCTCATGGACGACTTTAATCATCCTGATATCTGCTGGGAGAGTACTACAGCAGTGCACAGACAATCCAGGAAGTTTTTGGAAAATGAAGGGGACAATTTCCTGGTGCAAGTGCTGGAGGAGCCAACTAGGGGGAGAGCTTTTCATAGAATCATAGAATATCAGGGTTGGAAGGGACCCCAGAAGGTCATCTAGTCCAACCCCCTGCTCGAAGCAGGACCAATTCCCAGTTAAATCATCCCAGCCAGGGCTTTGTCAAGCCTGACCTTAAAAACCTCTAAGGAAGGAGATTCTACCACCTCCCTAGGTAACGCATTCCAGTGTTTCACCACCCTCTTAGTGAAAAAGTTTTTCCTAATATCCAATCTAAACCTCCCCCATTGCAACTTGAGACCATTACTCCTCGTTCTGTCATCTGCTACCATTGAGAACAGTCTAGAGCCATCCTCTTTGGAACCCCCTTTCAGGTAGTTGAAAGCAGCTATCAAATCCCCCCTCATTCTTCTCTTCTGCAGACTAAACAATCCCAGCTCCCTCAGCCTCTCTTCATAAGTCATGTGCTCTAGACCCCTAATCATTTTTGTTGCCCTTCACTGGACTCTCTCCAATTTATCCACATCCTTCTTGTAGTGTGGGGCCCAAAACTGGACACAGTACTCCAGATGAGGCCTCACCAGTGTCGAATAGAGGGGAACGATCACATCCCTCGATCTGCTCGCTATGCCCTTACTTATACATCCCAAAATGCCATTGGCCTTCTTGGCAACAAGGGCACACTGTTGACTCATATCCAGCTTCTCGTCCACTGTCACCCCTAGGTCCTTTTCCACAGAACTGCTGCCTAGCCATTCGGTCCCTAGTCTGTAGCGGTGCATTGGATTCTTCCATCCTAAGTGCAGGACCCTGCACTTATCCTTATTGAACCTCATCAGATTTCTTTTGGCCCAATCCTCCAATTTGTCTAGGTCCTTCTGTATCCTATCCCTCCCCTCCAGCGTATCTACCACTCCTCCCAGTTTAGTATCATCTGCAAATTTGCTGAGAGTGCAATCCACACCATCCTCCAGATCATTTATGAAGATATTGAACAAAACCGGCCCCAGGACTGACCCCTGGGGCACTCCACTTGACACCGGCTGCCAACTAGACATGGAGCCATTTATCACTACCCGTTGAGCCCGACAATCTAGCCAGCTTTCTACCCACCTTATAGTGCATTCATCTAGCCCATACTTCCTTAACTTGCTGACAAGAATACTGTGGGAGACCGTGTCAAAAGCTTTGCTAAAGTCAAGAAACAATACATCCACTGCTTTCCCTTCATCCACAGAACCAGTAATCTCATCATAAAAGGCGATTAGATTAGTCAGGCATGACCTTCCCTTGGTGAATCCATGCTGACTGTTCCTGATCACTTTCCTCTCATGTAAGTGCTTCAGGATTGATTCTTTGAGGACCTGCTCCATGATTTTTCCAGGGACTTTCTTGACCTGCTGCTCACAAACCAGGAAGAATTAGTAGGGGAAGCAAAAGTGGATGGGAATCTGGGAGGCAGTGACCATGAGTTGGTCGAGTTCAGGATCCTGACACAGGGAAGAAAGGTAAGCAGCAGAATATGGACCCTGGACTTCAGGAAAGCAGACTTCGACTCCCTCAGGGAACTGATGGGCAGGATCCCCTGGGGGAATAACATGAAGGGGAAAGGAGTCCAGGAGAGCTGGCTGTATTTCAAAGAATCCCTATTGAGGTTACAGGGACAAACCATCCCGATGTGTCAAAAGAATAGTAAAAATGGCAGGCGACCAGCTTGGCTTAACAGTGAAATCCTTGCGGATCTTAAACATAAAAAAGAAGCTTACAAGAAGTGGAAGATTGGACAAATGACCAGGGAAGAGTATAAAAATGTTGCTCGGGCATGTAGGAATGAAATCAGGAGGGCCAAATCACACCTGGAGCTGCAGCTAGCAAGAGATGTTAAGAGGAACAAGAAGGGTTTCTTCAGGTATGTTGGTAACAAGAAGAAAGCCAAGGAAAGTGTGGGCCCCTTACTGAATGAGGGAGGCAACCTAGTGACAGAGGATGTGGAAAAAGCTAATGTACTCAATGCTTTTTTTGCCTCTGTCTTCACGAACAAGGTCAGCTCCCAGACTGCTGCGCTGGGCAACACAGCATGGGGAGGAGGTGACCAGCCCTCTGTGGAGAAAGAAGTGGTTCAGGACTATTTAGAAAAGCTGGACGTGCACAAGTCCATGGGGCCGGATGCACTGCATCCGAGAGTGCTAAAGGAGTTGGCGGATGTGATTACAGAGCCATTGGCCATTATCTTTGAAAACTCATGGCGATCGGGGGAAGTCCCGGATGACTGGAAAAAGGCTAATGTAGTGCCCATCTTTAAAAAAGGGAAGAAGGAGGATCCTGGGAACTACAGGCCAGTCAGCTCACCTCAGTCCCTGGAAAAATCATGGAGCAGGTCCTCAAGGAATCAATCCTGAAGCACTTACATGAGAGAAAAGTGATCAGGAACAGTCAGCATGGATTCACCAAGGGAAGGTCATGCCTGACTAATCTAATCGCCTTCTATGATGAGATTACTGGTTCTGTGGATGAAGGGAAAGCAGTGGATGTATTGTTTCTTGACTTTAGCAAAGCTTTTGACACGGTCTCCCACAGTATTCTTGTCAGCAAGTTAAAGAAGTATGGGCTGGATGAATGCACTATAAGGTGGGTAGAAAGTTGGCTAGATTGTCAGGCTCAATGGGTAGTGATCAATGGCTCCATGTCTAGATGGCAGCCGGTATCAAGTGGAGTGCCCCAAGGGTCGGTCCTGGGGCTGGTTTTGTTCAATATCTTCATAAATGATCTGGAGGATGGTGTGGATTGCACTCTCAGCAAATTTGCGGATGATACTAAACTGGGAGGAGTGATAGATACGGTGGCAGGTAGGGATAGCATACAGAGGGACCTAGACAAATTGGAGGATTGGGCCAAAAGAAATCTGATGAGGTTCAACAAGGATAAGTGCAGGGTCCTGCACTTAGGACGGAAGAATCCAATGCACCGCTACAGACTAGGGACCAAATGGCTAGGCAGCAGTTCTGTGGAAAAGGACCTAGGGGTGACAGTGGACGAGAAGCTGGATATGAGTCAACAGTGTGCCCTTGTTGCCAAGAAGGCGAATGGCATTTTGGGATGTATAAGTAGGGGCATAGCCAGCAGATTGAGGGATGTGATCGTTCCCCTCTATTCGACATTGGTGAGGCCTCATCTGGAGTACTGTGTCCAGTTTTGGGCCCCACACTACAAGAAGGATGTGGAAAAATTGGAGAGAGTCCAGCGAAGGGCAACAAAAATGATTAGGGGTCTGGAACATATGACTTATGAGGAGAGGCTGAGGGAACTGGGATTGTTTAGTCAGCAGAAGAGAAGAATGAGGGGGGATTTGATAGCTGCTTTCAACTACCTGAGGGGTGGTTCCAAAGAGGATGGTTCTAGACTATTCTCAGTGGTAGAAGATGACAGGACAAGGAGTAATGGTCTCAAGTTGCAGTGGGGGAGGTTTAGGTTGGATATTAGGAAAAACTTTTTCACTAGGAGGGTGGTGAAACACTGGAATGCGTTACCTAGGGAGGTGGTAGAATCTCCTTCCTTCGAAGTTTTTAAGGTCAGGCTTGACAAAGCCCTGGCTGGGATGATTTAATTGGGGATTGGCCCTGCTTTGAGCAGGGGGTTGGACTAGATGACCTCCTGAGGTCCCTTCCAACCCTGATATTCTATGATTCTGTGATTCATGAACATGAAGACCTGGAACCAAACAGCCCAACCAGCACGCCCGAGTCTTGCCCCTGCAGCCCCTCTGCTATTCCAGTCCTAAGCTCCCTACATGGCTCTGGCAGTGCGCTTATTAGGAATAGCCTTTCCCAAGGGAAGTGGTGGAAGCCCTATCTCTTGAGATATTTATAGCTGGTCATGAACAATGGCCTAGAGCATAGACTGCCTTGGTGTGGGTTGGGGAGAAGGAGGAGATAAAATGTGACTGTACAGGTCTTCATCCCTAATTTCTGTGTGTCTGTGACCTTATCCTAGGGAAGATTCAAACTGGAGGATCTGGTGCAGGAACCTGGGAAGATCAACGTTGGTTATGTGACTGCTTACCAGTACCTGCAGCCGTTCCATGTCACAACCAAGAGCTTCCTGAAGATACACCCACTGCCGGGAATGCTGCCCTGCGGGCTGAAGCAGAATGTCCAGGTTACATTTGCCCTCAGCCGGAAGGACCTGGGAGAAGGAGCCAGCCGCATGGATTTCGCCTACTATGTGAGTCACAGTGGAGGGATAATCATGAATGGGGAAGGGGACAGCAGCCCACATTGGGGTGGGATGCTGAGCTGAAGCCTACAGGGAAACACTGTAGCTGTCGCTTAATTTCATACTGAGGGAAAGTGCCAGATGGGCAGGCACTCAGAGACCTCTGGGTGCTGTATGTGGAGTGGCAGTTCAAAATTCTCCACAACATGACCCTCAGCTGGGCCCTAGGGACATCTCCATGGGTGAGAGAGGAGTTCAGTCTGTGTGGCTTATTCCATCCTTGGCCTCTGCTGAGGCTGCCGAGAGTAGGCCACTAAGCATCAATAGGGATGGTGGGTTTTTCTGATGCACACGCTTCTCTCACTAGGAACTGGACTGAGAACCCCTCATTCCTTTCAGACAGGCTGCCAAAAAGCCACCCAGTGGGAATGACTTCTGGTCACTGTTCATCCAGGCTTGATTAGAGTCTGTTCTCTGGAGGTGAAAGACCCCATCTCCCGCACCCTGATCCGTTGACGCACTCACTATCCATCCGTTGCCCCTGACCTGGGGTCAACTCATAACTGGTTCCCTTGGGGGGGAAGACTCCTCATCCCATTCCCTGGTCTCCCTGAATCAGCCAGTATCCTAGAGGTGAAAAGACCCTTATCTTAGAGCCTCAGTTCCATCAAGGGTACAACCTGTGTGCTCTACTTGGGTGCATGGGGTGGGGTTGATTGCATTCTGAGGATAACAGCATGCAGGTTCATCTAGTTTTTCTCCTCTCTCAGGTCACTGGGAAAGTCGGGATTGTCGTCAGGGGCCAGAAGAACATACGGATTGGGAAACTGAGCAGTGAGTTCTGACACCTGGTCCCAGGGCTGATTTAGAGGGTGGAGTTCCTAAAGGGCTCCTGGGGGCCAATGGTCATAGGTTTCCCTTGAAATCTCCCTTGGTTCTGAGTGACCTGGTTCCATGGCTGAGTTATAACACATGGGCAATAGATGAGAGGCTTGTGGGAAGAAATCATAGCCGCTGGGACAAAGGAAACTGAGGATGGAATGATGGAGTGGGGAGGGAGAGAAGGGAGGAGAGACTGAAAAGGATTGAGGGAAGGATAGAGCAGAGAGGAGGACATGGAAAAGAAAGTGGAAGGATAGTGGGAGATGCTTCAATACCACAGTGATGGGTGCATTAGACATTCAGGGAGGCAGAGGGGATAAGAGGAGATCTTGGTGGAGTTGTGATGGAAACACTTTTTCTCTTTCCATCAAGCACTGAAAGGCTCCTTCTCCATCCCTCTGACCTTCACCGCCGACTTCACGCCCACCCCTTCATTAGTGGTGTACGCCATCTTCCCCAGCAAAGGAGTGGCAGCCGACAGCATCCAGTTTGATGTTGCCATGTGCTTCAAAAACCAGGTGAGGCTCGCAACTGAGGGGAAAACTGGGGGTGGTGCTGAGGAGGAAGAGCTGGGAGGGATTGGTGCACCTTGGGTAAACCGGAGCCCCAGAGTCTTCAGAGAGGAGAAAATGGGTGCAAGCATTGTGTGAAAGTGCAGGTCCCAGGGGCACAGAGCTTCCACAGTGACTAGTCTGCATGAGAGTATCCAGAGTGGGCAAGGCACCAGCTTCATCTAGTCTGGTCTCACTCCTTTTCCTATACCAGATCAGACCATAAGTCTGCCTAATGCAGTATCCCACCTTCCACTGCGCTGGATCATCAAGTCTGGTTTCCTTCATCCAGCCATGGCCACTACCTGCTGTCACAGAGGAAAGTGAGGCACCAGGATGTATGTGGTCAGTTGTGCAGTGCTGTAATGCCATTTACCCCTGGACTTATCACTGCTTTGCCAGTCCCAGCGATCTCTTGCTGTCAGAGATGGCCTTTGGGGCCCACAGAATCTGCATCGAAGGGAGTCAGTGAATCCTGGGGGGAGGAGGCCTCTGTGGGACAGTTCAGAGTGTGAAGTGGGGATCAGCTGCTGTCTCCATGCACTGAGCAGTGCTCTGCTAGCTGTGCCTAGCCTTGGGGCAGAGTTAGAAGACCAAAGGTCTGGGTGAGCTCCACTAAAAAGACCCAGCCACCATGTCTTCCCAACCAGAACACTGGGTAGGGCTGAAAGGAAAGATCCACTGGCCCCACTGCCAGACGGGGCAGAGGCACAGAGAGTGAGTGAACAGAGGAAAGAGCTGGAGAGGGTGTTTGTTGTCGGTGAGTGGGGATGAGAAAAAGGAGGGGTGGAGATGGAGGGGTGGGAAGGCCCATAAAGGTAACATCTCTTTTTCTCTTCCACTGTTGCTTGCTTTCCCCATGTGCTGATCAAGGTGAAGATGGGCTTCTCAGCTAAAGAAACTCTCCCAGGATCGACAGTCCAGCTCCAGCTTCAGGCAGCTTCCGGCTCGGTGTGTGCAGTCCGGGCAGTGGACAAGAGCGTGCTCCTCATGAGGCCAGAGAAAGAGCTCACCAACCACACAGTGAGTGACTGTCTGTCCCTCAGAGTCATGCTCACCAAGGACCAGGGATGGATTGAGGAGACACAAAGGGGGAGTGACTTGTGAACCAGCAGGTCTGCAGGGGAAGGGGCTGGAGGTGAAAGCTGGGGCTGTGGGGTGAAGGGGGTTTCTGTGCTAGGGAGGGGCAAGTGTGGGACATTTGTCTCTGGGATGGTGTGAGGGTGATAGATACCTGCTCCTCCCTGCCTGGTTCTTTCCATTCTGTTGGTTTCCCTAGGTCTATGAGTTATTCCCTTTCATACACCGCCATGGGTACCCCTACCAAGTTGAGGAATACCCAGATCTATGTGTGCGACTTCCACCTTTATTACCAGTGGTGTCACGGAGGCCTTGGTATCCCTATCAGCCAGATGTCTTTAACCTCTTCAGGGTAATTGTCTCTGATCCTTTCCTGGAATCTGCATGGAAATGGCACCCGGGAAAACACAAGCCAGTGGGAAAGTGCCCTCCCCCAACAGGTTGACTCTCTGCAGTTTATTCCCCTGTGCTTTGCCCAGTCTTAGCTTTAGTGTCCCAAGCGGTGTGTGGCTTCCACCTCATCCCTTGGGGAGACTGTGCCACAAGCTCCTAGAATTCATCATTACAAGACGCTCCCGATTTCTAGATCATTTTCCTCCAGGGATGAGTGTTATCCCCTTTACTCCTTCCCAACCAATAGCGAGGCAGTAACGCTCGCTGGCTGGGGCAGGGCAGGCGAGGTGGGCACCTCTGAGTGGTGGCAGTAGAATACAGCACTCCTTGGCAGTGCCACCACACTGGGCAGGTGACTGGAGTCACTGGACATTAAATGGCCCATCCAAGTCTCTGAGACTCCCCTTTTGATGAGGGGAGAGGGCTGGAGGCTTCAGTCAGTGCTTGGGGTTGAGAATCAAATGGGACCTTCAGGGGATTGTCTGCGTGACTCTCCCACGATGTGCAGTGCAGCCCCAGGTGCTCATAGATTTGTCACAGCGGGCAGGGCTGTGCCCTGATCCTACGAGGCCATGCAGGGGAATCACGGGCAATGAGGCTCAGACCTCTGAACAGCCACAAAGGACATACGGGGAAGTAAACTGCACCCCAAAAAGAGATGCAGTGATGTGCTGCCCTCCCAGCGCAAGGAGGGAACAGGAGTCTGAGGCGTATCCCCTCCTAGGGCAGAGCAGCCCCGTACCACCCTGGACGCAGGGCTGATCCCATCAGCTCAGATTAGATCACTGTTATTAATTAATCTAGCCTTGCCGTCTCGCAGCTGCTGCTCTCTTTTTCTTCGTAACAGAGCATAGGCCTGAAAATCTTTTCCAACCTCATGATAAAGAAGCGGACTCAGTGCTATTATCCAGTGGACAACAGGCCAACAGCACCCCCACTAAGGCCCATCAGCATCCTGGGTAAGCTTTATTTATTCCCTCCCTCCAGCTGCTGGATGGGTATCCCTGCCTCTGCCTGGCCAATGGATACTGAGAGAAAACCAGGGCTGAGGCCAAAATCCGGAAGTGGGAGTTGCCCAGTGCTTAGTCCTCAGCACAGGGAGTTCTGAGACCTGGGTTCTCTTCGCATCTGTGCCACTGGCCTGCTGTGTTGCCCTGAGCAAGTCACTCCCTCTGTGTGCCTCAGTTTCCCCATCTGTAAAAGGGGGATAATGATACTGCGCTGCCTCACAGTGGGATTATAAGGCTTAAATCATTATTGTTGCAAAGTGCTTTGAGCCCCTTGGTGCTGAGCAATGCAAAGTGTTATAATTTATAATTATAATTAAGTTTACCTGATCTTCTGAGTCGCTATCGAACTATTCTCAAAACTTTGCCCTCTCTGGCCAAGGTAACAGTGATTTCCTTTGTAGCTATTCACTTTGCACTCTCTAAATCTTCTGGCTTCTTCAAATATTTCATGGCTGTCTGTCTCTGCTCTTTCTTTTCAGTATTTCCTTCCTCTTCCCCAAGCTGCTGAACAGATCCTTCACTCTCCCTTTTTCCTTTCTCTTTTGCTTTTTTTTCTTTCTGCTCCTTCAGCAGTCTGGGATGGAGGGGGGGACATCCCAGCTGTCAACTCCCAGCAAAAGAGCCATCCAGAACCAAGACAGATTGAGCACAGATCCCGTTGACCTGGGACATACTTAAACCACAGATCCATTGTGGGGGGAGCACTGTGGAGAAGCGTGATGCCAAGAGGTGGAGATTAGGGTCGGGTGGATTTGTCTCCATGTTCCCTCCCTAGTGCATCTGGGACACTGCGTTAAGGCCACGGTGACACTTCAGTGGCCTTTGGATCAGGCCCACAATTCAAACACAGTAGGCTGCCAATGGCAGGAGAGCAGTGATGTGACCGGCTGTGCATTGAGGCAGCGGGGCCCACCAGAGGATCACCGTGGCACTTGCAGTTCCCCCGGCATGAAGGGAGGAAAGCCTAGCCGCACCGACAGTGCCCTGGTGCTGTTGGGTAGGCACAGCATAAGCAACCACCGCTAAGGCCACCCTACGGAGGCCTCCCCTTCTCCCCTTTCCCCAAGGCCCTAGCCTCCCTAGGACAATGCTGCTTTCCTTTCCCCATTTCCCCTCCTTTCCCATAGGAGCTTCCATCACCCCAGCCCAATCCCAAGTGCATCCCTCTGCCAGGCTCTTCTTTCCAGGTCCCTGGCACAGTCTAGCTGCCAGCTATCTCTCACCATGTGCCCCATGCTGGGAACACCCACTGCCCCTAATGGGTGCAGCACCCACCCACTTGTCAGTGAGGGGCAGGGCTCCTTCTCAGCTTTGGCACTTAAAGAGTCAGAAGCAGCTCCAAGTAACAGGCCATATAATCCTTTTGGGGGCATTGTGTAGAGACTAATGGAGGGCCAGTCCCCAGGACCAAGTGTGGCTTTGTCCTGAATCTTCCATCTCCAGCATCAGACTAACCCCTCACTCACAGACTATCAGCCCTGGCACCCTCCCTCAGCCAGCTGAACCGGCCGTCCCAGTGCTGGACAGTCTGTGGCTGAGGGGGCTAACCTGCCCAAATCCTGACAGTGAATCTGTATTCTTTGTTTCAGAGGCTCCTCCAGAATCCACTATCCCAGGGAGAGTTCGCCAGTATTTCCCTGAAACCTGGCTCTGGGATTTGATCTCTGTCGGGTAGGTATTGGCAGCTGGATGAATGCCATGGGGGCTGAAGGGAAACTGTACCCTTTCTTGTTAAGTCTGGGTGATTTCTCCCTAGTGTTTGAATTAAAAGCCAGACCTAAGAATTCTAAAAACCCCAAATGGAAAAGATTTACCAGTCCCTCCATTGTCCCAGCCAGTAAAGGTTAGTTCTCACAGCACATTCTCCAGGGCATTGACTAGTCCTGGTTGATGGTGATTCAAGCAATGGAGTTTCCACTGCTCCATTTGGGGAAGTTTTCTCTCAGTCAGTAGATCCTAAGTGTTAGGGAATATTTCCTGATCTACATCCAGAATCTCTTGCTTTGCTCAGTTTCTATCACATTTCCTCCTACATAATCTCTCTGTAGCCTCCTGAACCTATCTGGTCTTTACACACCTTCATGATCACAGACAGTTATCATCCCTTTGTTGACCTTAGTCAAGCAAGACGCATTGAATTCATTTATCTTTGCTCATAACTCTCATGGCAGGTCCCTTCTATCCATATTCCAGATGTAGCAAAGGAGTCACTGTTGACTCTTGAGAGTAGATCAAATGTATTTATACTGACACTAAACACCTATTTTTGTACCAGAGCAAGGGGTTGTCTCCTTTGGTCTTTCTCTTTGAAACAGAAGGGTTTGCTGAGCATGGATCACATGATTAGACTCATTGCAGAGGAAGCAAAAGCCCAAATCCAAAGATTCCCCAAAGATCTTTGTGGAGAGGGGCCTGAATTCCCCCCACTTGGGTCTGAATTTTGTAGCTGAACCCTATATTTGTAATGTGCCAAACCAAAATCCAGCTCAGAACTTGGGGAGCAGGGTTCAGCTCTTATCGCGCTTAGCACAGAAAAACACTGCTTTTGGTTCAAGACCAAGCATCCCCACTCAGTGCGCATCCTCTACTTGGTTCAACACCAAGTTCTCAACTCGGTAGACACTCCCAGCTGAATTCAAAGTGTGGCTCCCACTCCCAGTATCTTTGGGTTGGAACCCACAAATCTGGAGTGTGCCAGGAAACCTTTCTAACAATGAGGGTCTGCTGGACTATAGCAGAGTCTCCCCAAGGGAGGTGATGGAAGCTCCGTCACTGAGGACATTTAAAACGAGCCCTGGACAAAGCCTTGGAGAACAGACTGTAGGGAACCATCCTGGACTGGGGGATGGCCCAAATATGGTCCAGTACGAAGTCTCTTTCCATCTCTTTTTCATTCCTAGGGAGGGCTAATATCAATGGACTAGAGCCAATGGACTAGAGATTAGGGTCACTGGCTGCTCCATAACATCAGGATTGCGACTGCACACACTGAGCCTGGGACCCTGCTTTGCCCCCATTGTAGGGTGGTGGGTTAAATTGCTTTATGTGATGGCTCTCCCCTTCTCAGTCCCACTGGAAACAGGGACATCCCAGTCACGGTGCCTGACACCATCACCGAGTGGAAAGCCGGGATGTTCTGCATGGCCAGGCTGGGCTTTGGACTCGCCTCAACCACAAGCCTTGTGACATTCCAGCCCTTCTTCGTGGATGTGACGCTGCCATACTCTGTGGTCCGGGGAGAGACCTTCACCCTAAAGGCCACCGTCTTCAACTACCTGAGGCAGTGCATCCAGGTGAGTGCCCCGCCACGCCACGTGGCAGCATGCCCGATGTAGCGGTCCGTGCCGTGCCCGGGAGCTCTGCATCCAGAAGCCGGGCTTTCCAAGGCTGCGCTAATCACTTGCCTACCTCTGTCACTCGCTCAGATCCAAGTGTCCCTGGCTAAATCCCCAGACTTCCGGGTGGACTTGTGCAGGAGCTGCAGGTACGTCCACTGCCTGTGTGTAGAAGAATCCAGAACCTTCTCATGGAGCGTGACAGCCACAACACTGGGTAAGGCAGGGACAGTGGTGGAGGGGCGGGTAAGTCCATGACCACTGGACTGTGACGAAGAGGGCCTGGGTGGCACAGGGAGATTGGGGAGTGTTATATGGAGCCTTTATATAGGTCCCCACTTGGCTCTCAGTCCAGTCCCTAGTGGGACAAGACACAAAACCACCTTGACACGAATTGCCTCCCCCATCTCTTGACAGGATGAATGGGGTTTGGAGTCCCTCTCTTATGCCCCTCGAAGGCGAGGCAGACTCTTATTGGCCTGGGATAGGGAGAGGCGCACAGGTACACGCAGGGCAAGCTCGCATTGTTGCTGCCATTCTGGACACAGCCTGTCAATAAAGAGGGTCTCCAGTTTCCAAGGAGCTGCTGAGTCTTCCCTCTCCACCTGCATTAAAGTGCACTTACCCTTTATAGTGATATTCTTAATGGGCCAAAATCACTCCTGGTGTAACATCACTGAGTCACTTACACCAGGGGTCAGTGACAGTGACGCTGACTAGTCAGCTAGACCAGCTGGCCAATCCAGGCCAAAGAGACCATTCAGACTATCAGGACCAGCCTGAGTAAGACCTTCTAGCCCCCGCCTGATCAGCGTCAGCAAAATGTCAGCTGGAGCACATGGCCTCAGCCTGGCACTGGTTATGAGAAACAGACACTGTTCAATTTGATTGACAGGGACGGCAAATATTAAGGTCAGCACAGTAGTGATGGACAACACGCCACAGTGTGGAGGCAGGAGTACCTTCCCCCCAGCAATGCCACGGAAGGATACACTGATCAAGCCCCTGTTAGTCCGGGTCAGTATGAGGCCAGGCTTCCCTCTGTCCCTTTCGATTTAGGATCGTGGGTCACCCCATCTCCTTCGTTGAAGGGAGGGGGGAGAGTTTGGGGAACAAAGTTCTCATTCTGTGCCACTAGCTGGAGCCAGCATCCCAAAGCCTTTGCACCAGTCACTGCTGTCGCCTGCGCTCCTCTAACGCTCCTGCTTATACCCTCCCTGCTGCACCATTTCCCATGCCACCCTGCACGCCATACCCACACTCCCGTCTGTGCCATTCTCCATCAGACCCCAGCTCCGGCATGTGATCACAGACCAGGGTGGTGCCTCCTTCTAGGTTTGTTCCTCCTGCTCCCTTGACCGGACTGTGACTGGAACACTGGGCTCCTTGTGGAGGGGGCTCCAGCCCAGCCCTATGGGGATAAAAGGAGAGAGACCCCAGCCCGAGGCTAATGGGGGTAAAGCTCCTGACAGCTCCAGCACAACCCCTTGAGACCTGAAATCACACATGGATTTTGCAGCTGTTTGGAAATCTTGTTTGTAACCCTGTTTGTCCCCTCCAATGCCCCTGTCTCTGCTCCAACAGCCAGAGGGAGTGCTCATGGAGAAGGCTCACAGCTGCCGGCTGTGCCCTAGAGGAGGTAGGAGAGCTGCACCGGAGAGGTCTCAGGAGCCTTGTCCCTGCTTTGATTGGTGGCAGAGAATGGGACTGGTGTGCAGGGATGGCAGATAAAGGAATATGTAAAAATGTATTTCTTATTCGGCGTGATGTATCAGGACAGGAAAAGACAAAAAATAATCCCTCTCATTGGCATCCCACTGTGTCTACCACGCAGCCTGGGAGAGAGCACCCTCTGCTGAGCCACCCACCCGGTTCCCTCTAGCACAGCGCCCTCTAGCACCACACGGACTCAGAGGGAAGAACCCCCCACCCCTCGAGTCCCCCACATCCCTCCCTGCAGCATTCTAGGTTTTTCCCAGGAAGATGCCCAGCCAAGTGGTGACCAAACTCGAATCTATATGCTTGGAGTTTGGGGTAATGGCTTTCGTATTCGGATGCCATTTTATCTCCGTAGTCACTCTGCCAGTGCCTTGTGAAGAGTTAGTACAGGATCTACTGCTGTAAAGGGGATCACAAGTAATTAAGGGCTGTTGGTGAGGGATCTGATGGAATAGGTGGGGCTAGCCAGGTGAAAATGAGCAAATGGAGGTAAGTTTTTAGAGGTTTTTAAGGTCGGTCTTGACAAAGCCCTGGCTGGGATGATTTAGTTGGGGATTGGTCCTGCTGTGAGCAGGGGGTTGGACTAGATGCAATCCTGAGGTCCCTTCCAACCCTGGTATTCTATGATTCTAAGATAGACAGGGTGATAACAAAGCTGGGAGAGTCTCCCTTAGAGGAATGCTGGGAGCTCCATCACTGAGGAATTTTTAAAACTGGGACTAGCCAGAGCCCTGGAGAGTGGACTGCACTGGCCAGGATGATGGGGGAGATCGATGTATTGCTTACTACCTTGTCTCCTTGGTTGGAGTCATACAGCTTGATTTCTAACACTGTTTCTTTAATGTGTGATCATCAGGAAATACAGTCAAAGACCCTGTGTCCCTCACCCTCCCTGCTAATGTCGTGAAAGGATCAGCCAGAGCTACCATCTCTGTCCTGGGTAAGTTGCCCCAGGGTGTGAGCTCACTGACTCCTGTTACAGACAAACAGGTGCTGAGCTGGGCAGCCATGTCCCATTAGTGACAGGGGAAGCCTCAAAAGATTTGATGCTTGTTTATTAGTGAATCTCTGCAAGATTTTCCAACCATCTTGTTTCAGAAGTTCTAGATTGGCACCCCAGCTTTAAAGGGGAAGGGAGTGTCCTGGGGGAAGATCCCCTGCACCTTCCTGAGCAGGACTTTGGAACAAAGAGGCTGCCCCTAGAGAATCCAGGCCAAGGCCTACACTTAGCCCAGGGCCGGCTGGAACAGAACTTTGGGAGCCTGGCTGGGATATATTCAATAATACTCACAGCCGTGTACCACACTGCTGAGTTTCACAGCTACAGTGCAGCCTTGCGGTGGAGAACAGACTGGCCTCGGCTGAAATGAAGAAAAAGGGGATTCTTTACTGAGGCTGCTGGACACAGCCAGACCCTGAGGTTCTCTCTGGCTCTGACTTGTGGATTCATTCATAGACTATGCTGCCTAGTGTAGTAGGACTGCTACAGGGCCTGGCCTGGACAAGGCAGTCATGGCCCGGGCTCCTGACTGCACTAGAAGAGACTTAACTTAAGAAAGCCCCTGAGATATAACCAAGAACAAGGCTTTTCCCCCTCATATTTACAGCATTTTCCACTTCCAGTGAGGTGAGAACAGCTACCGTCCTGTTTGGATTTCAGTCTTCCGATCTGGCCAGATAAGATTGAGGCAACTGCAGTGATGAAACAGAATGACACCCGAGCTGCCACTGACCTACTAACACTATCTGCTTGCCTCAAAGGCCAGGAAAATCTCAGGCCCTACAAGAATGCCTCTGGGTTACTCTCCCTGTGTAACATGGTCACTTGTCAGCACAGCCAGAGAAACAGCCCCCACTGGTGTCCTTTTACAAGCAGGGCTCATTGTAATTAGAGTTCAGCTCAGCTTTTTTAACTGGAGGATTGAGGCGCAGGTTTCTAGTCGGTTCGCACTCTATCCAACCTGTGTTGTTCTCCCCAGGTTAGGCATTTGCCAAACACCCATAACATCCCGTGACTGAGTCCCCCTCCTGCATCCCCGCAGCCATAGCGCTCATCCTGGTAATTAAAGATTGAGCTGTCAGATCTGGACTGGGCACCCCAGGTCATTTTGAATGATCAGCTGCAAGAAAGATTGCACTGAAGGCTCTTTTTTTGCCTCCCCCCGGCAGGGGACATCATGGGGACGGCGCTGCAGAACCTGGACCGGCTGGTGCAGATGCCCAGTGGCTGCGGGGAGCAGAACATGGTGCTGTTCGCCCCCATCATCTACGTGCTGCAGTATCTGGAGAAGACGGGGCAGCTGACCCCAGAGATCAGGGAGAGGGCGACGGGATTCCTGCACAGTGGCAAGTATCCTGAGCCCAGCTCCACTAGTGTCCAATCTGGCACCGGCCACGCCAGTAGCCCCTCTCCTGCATTTCCCCTGGAACTACCGGCCTTCACCCTGGCACAGCTGTGCAGTATATGAGTTTTCTTTCCCCTCTCCCCAGGATACCAGAGGCAGCTCCTGTACAAGCACAGCCATGGTGCATACAGCGCCTTCGGGGAGCGCGATAGAGAGGGGAACACGTGGTAAGAGCTGGTGCCTTCCCTTGCTTCCGATGCTCAGCCTGAACAGATGCGAGCTACTACCGCTGGGGAAAGATCATCTGATACACACATGCTTTCACTGGGAGCAGTGACACTGAGAAAGACCTAGTGAGAGCAGATTAGATAGGAGTTGGCAATGTGATATGGCTGCTAGATGGCCAGTGTGGTTTTGGGTGGCACACACAGAGGCATCGCCCCATGGAGCAGGGCGGGCGTAGGGAAAGCTAGTGCCCCTCTCTATAGCTCTGGGCATCCCAGGGGCTGGAAGCCATTGACGGACTTGAGAGAGCTCAGAGAAAAGAAACCAGACTGATCAGGTGGGTGGAGGAAAAATGGAAATTGCTGAATCTGCCTGGCTTGGCTCTGTGATGCCATAATCACCCCCAGCCCCCTTAGACAACTGCCCACAGGTATCTGCAAGACATAAACAAGAAGGAGAGAGAGGGATTAGTGGTTGGAGGCATGACTGGCTACCTGGGGATCATGGGATGGAATTAAGAAAGGGGGAATATAGATTGAAGATTAGGAACTCTTCCTGGTAGTGAGAGGGGGAACTGACTCCCAGGAGAGGAAAGCAAGGGCCCATTACATCGGACTTTTCAAACTAGACTGGACAAAGCCCTAGAACATGTGCTATAGGGAGGCCATGCTGAGTTGGTCCTACAGAGAAGGGCTGGATAGGCCCAAATGGGGAACTTCTACCTCTCACTTTCAATACTGTATGAATCAGATGGGCCAAAGTCATTATTGGTATAATGGTGCTGAGTTAAATTCTGCTGGGGAGGAATTTAAGCATTTGCGTCTGTGTCTGTCTGTCTCTCCCCATGCCCCCTCATCCTCACCTTCCTAGGCTGACGGCATTTGTGGTTAAGAGTTTTGGACAAGCCAAAAAATCCATCTTCATAGATGACAAGAACATTCAAGATGCCCTGAAATGGCTGGAGCTTCACCAGCTCCCCAGCGGCTGCTTTACCAACAAAGGGAGGTTCTTCCACTCTTCCATGAAGGTAAATAGCAGCCAAGCCAGACAGGAGAGCTGGGGAACTGAGCACACATGGGCAGATGCTGTGACAGCAAAGGAGTGTGGGGGCCAAAGAGAATCCTGGGAGATCAGCCCTGGGATTCCTCTCACCAGCACTATAGTGAACAGAGTCTGGGGTAGATCCCTTAGGATTCTTACAGGGAACACACCCCAAGGAGTCACCTCCCCAACCCTAGAAACCCCTTTAAAGAGGAAAATGGGTTTTGGCTAAGCCCCTGGGCACGCCATTAGAATGACATTTGATTGCTAACTGTGCTGTGTGTCCACTCTCCCATCTCTCTGTGTGCTGGTACTTCCCACAGGGCGGTGTGAATGATGAGATCTCTCTGGGGGCCTACATCACTGCAGCACTGCTGGAGCTGGGGCAGCCACTGAAGGTGAGCCCGTCAGCCTCATCCCCCATCTCTCACTTTCCTCCTCTAGGGCCCCAGCTGGGCGCTGCTGAGCAGGCTGGAATCCCTCTGGGCAAGCACTGGCGGGGCACTGCTTTCGAGAAGCTCGCACTGCTGCAACCGTTTCCGTGGCTGGGCACCAAGAGGGCAGGGCTCTGAGGGTGTTCCCCTGCTGGCATCTGCCAGGCCAGGTGTTGATACGGCACTGCCTGGAGGAAGCTCACATGCAGCATAATTGGCATGGCATGACAGAGCAGTGGGGGCTAGTAACAAAGGCGTCCTGGTGCATCTCCAGGGCAGGCGCATTGTAGAGCTGTTGCAATGTAGAGTTAAAGTCTGGTCAGTGGGGCAGATTCTGCTCTGTTACACAAGTGTATCTGGAGTAACTCTACTGGCATTCGTGGAGTTACACCCGTTTCCCAGGGATCAGAGTCTGGCTCATAGTGTTACTGTGTCAGTGCAGTCTCAAGGGGTCTCATTCATCCCCGGTGTAAGCCCACTGCAGTTGGTGCAATTGTCCCCACATTCGTACATGGTCCTAGCTAGCCTGCAGATAAAGGCATACCAGCTGTCTGAGATGTGACCTCTGTGTGGGCAACTTCTCACGCACAGGGCAGCTTGGTGCAGGCCGCCTTACGTTGCCTCATTCACGCCGTTCACAATGTCACCAACGTTTACACGGAAGCTGTGTTGGCCTATGCCTTCGCCCTGGCTGGGGACTATGAGGTGACCCAGGAGCTGCTGTACAAGCTGGATGAACAGGCCATCAAATCAGGTACTGGGTTCAACTGGCAGCTCTTTAGGGCAGGGATTGTTGTCTGATTTTCTGGGAGCAAAAGCAGCATACATCTGCCCAGCACGGTGTGGTCATTCGGCAGCAGCAGCTCTGGTCAAGCTCTGTGGGGTTTGAAGTCTGTAAAGCCAGGCAGGCTGCTTTGTGAGGGACTGAACAGGGGCTTAGAAGGCTGCTTTCATGGCCTTTATACAGGGGCAGTAACTGCACTGCAGGATCCAGGAGTTAGACCTGGTCAGACATACTCAGCACTAAAACCTAACATGCACACACAAATGGCAAAACTCTCACCGACTTCCATGGGAGCAGAGGTAAGCCAGGGCCGAGTGCTTTTGAACACCCCTCCGCCCCCCGATTACAAACGCTCTGATTTTGTAGGATATTTAGGGCCATTGGAGCACTTCCAGGAGCAGGTCTCCTGCTGGCTGGCTATACAATCACAGTGAATATGGTAACCGGCTACCGTACGTGAAGGGTGTGACCATGAAGAAGGAAGAGGAAGTGGATTGTGGGGGTGGATCTCACGGGCTGCCATAGAGCAACGGGGGGCATTCCAGGTTGGACATTCAGGAAACACTTCCTAACACAGAGGAGTCTGAGAATGAGCAACTTTCTTCAAGGGAAGGGGTGGAACACTGAGATCTAGGACTGGACAAATCCCCAGAGCAAAGACTGTAGGGAGCAATCCTGGGTTGGGCCCCTGCGGACGACTGGGATGATTCCTTTATGGCTTTCCCTATCTCTGGAGATGTGTTTTCCCCCATGTAACTCGTGTGTTGTTTTTTCCTTCCCTAGGAGGCCAAATCCACTGGAGCCCCAAGCCCAGCTCCCCAGCTGCTACAGATTTCTGGCCTAGGACTCAGTCAGTGGATGTTGAGCTGACAGCCTACGTGCTCCTGGCTTACCTCTCCAAACCACGCATAAACGCGAGGGACATGGCCACTGCTGCCGGCATCGTGGCCTGGCTGGCCCGGCAGCAGAACGCCCGCGGAGGGTTTGCTTCCACACAGGTGATAACTGGCTCCCATCAGAGACAGAGCCCCCCTCCCTCCCGGGCATTGGGCAGGCTGTGGCTCCTGCTGCACTCAGGAACAGAGAATCCTTTGGGGAGCGCTCCTGTACTCAGGCAGAGGGAGGAGAAGCCTAGCGCTCGTACCCAGGGGTGCAGATCCCACTGCACTTGGGGGCTGGAGGGGGGGATTCCCCAGGTGCACAGATCCCTCCCTGTGCCCGCAGGGTTTGACACAAACAGTGAGGTAGCTGTCTCTCCCTCGCCAGGACACGGTGGTCGCGCTGCAGGCCCTGGCTAAGTACGCAGCCCGGACGTTCAGCACATTGGCACAGGTGACAGTGACGGTGAAGTCTCAGAGGAGCTTTGAGAGGAAGTTCCAGGTCACCCACAAGAACCGGCTGCTACTGCAGCACGCGGTGCTGACGGAAATCCCCGGGGAGTTCTCGGTGCAGGCCCAGGGCAGCGGCTGCGTCTACGCCCAGGTGAGTCACGGGGAAGTGTGTCTGAGACAAGGGGGAAGTGTTACTGGTGGGGTGTGGGAATTCTGCCGCTTCCCTCTGCATGGAATTTCGGATCTGTCGCTTCCCCTTCTCTCGCTCCTCTGCAGACGGTGCTGAGATACAACGAGCCTCCTCCACGGGTCTCCGTGACCTTCTCTCTGCGCGTCACCACGCAGCTGATGGACTGCGCCCAGGGCAATGCGCGCTTCCTCACCGTCCGCATCCACGTCAGGTGACCCTGCGATTGTCCCCATGTATACATCACTCACCTGGGACGCAGCCCCTGCCTGGAGCAGAGCAGGGAGTGTCAGAGCTGGGCAGGGGTTCAGGCCACCTGCGGGGGCGGGGGGGATACAGAGAGCTTTGGCAGCTGGGAACAAGGCAAGCCAAAGGGCTGGGGTGCTCATCCGTGTGGGGAAAGGACAGCAGGGAGGGATGGGGAGAAAGGTCAGGACCAGGTGCCTGGCAATGGGGTGGGACAGTGGGAGGGTCCTGTAGCTTTATCCAGCTGGGGGAGGAGCCTGATAGGTACAGAAAAGGGATCTCTGAGGGATACCCAAGAGGCCGGGGCAGCTCAGAGCAGGGTGATCCCATTAGCCCCCAGATCTTCGAATGCCAAGGCCTCATCTCCCTGCCAGGATGCTGGGCACCAGTCCCTGTGCACAGGAGGGCTAGTGCTGGTGAGGACTGATGGGGAGGAAATGTTACAGCCTTATTTAGCCCCGGTTCACAGTCTGACCATCTCCCCACTCCCAGCTACATCGGGAGCAGAGTCACTTCCAACATGGTGATTCTGGAGGTCCCCCTGTTGTCTGGATTCAGTCTGGCTTCAGGCTCCCACACATCGGTAAGGAATCTTGGCATCAGAATGGGGGCCATGGCAAAGGGTGAGGTGGTGAATCACTGGTGGGATCTGTCCTTGCTGAGAGGGGAGGGAGCTTCTACAGACAGAGGCTCTTAGACAGCTGTGAGGACCCTCACTCAGCTGCTCTGCAACCCCCTGTAAGACTTGGAGCCTTTGAACCACCTTGGGCCACCACTGATCTCTCTCTACACACTACTCCCAGGCTGCCTAGCATCCGGGAATCTAGAGCCTCCCCTCCCTTGTGTCTGGAGCAGTACTAGCATTCATGAGCTGGGCAAGTAGTCAGACCAAACAGTAGCTGGCCTGATTGTGAATCAGAGCTCAAGTCCAGCAGGCAGACCCAGAACTGCTCCAGCTGCTGCCGAGAGGATTTACAGACGGACACCCAAGACGGGGTCAGTCACCTACAGCATATCCATGCCCTTCGCTGCTGGGATGGGGAGATTGTCCCAGCTCATTTGGAGAGCATCCGGGCAGGACCCTGCTCTTCCCTAGGCCTGCAAGAATTATCATGAGTAAAGCACACATTTTTAACAGTGACAATAATGAACCACTGGAACAAGTTACCGGCAGTCATGATGGGGTCTCCATCACTGACAATGTTTAAATCAAGATCTGCTCTAGGAATTATTTTGGGGATGTTCTATGGTCTGTGTTGAGGTCACAGTGGTACCTTCCGGCCTCGGAATCTATGAATAAACTCTCCATGAGGGGACGCCTGAGGAAATGAAACCTGACATAAGGGCAGGGGCGGGGCACTTCTCACACCATTCCTCCGAACCTATAGACCCGGTCACACACTCTTCCCTGGGGTGAGGACGAGGAGCTCAGAAATTCTCTTATCTCCTGTCTCAGCTGCAGCAGAGACCCCTCGTTAGGAAAACGGAGGTGAAAATTGATGCAATCTTCATTTATCTAGAGAAGGTAAATTTGAGCAAGAGCTTTTGGTTTGGACAAGAAGTGGGGGTGGCTGAGCCGCAGGGCAGGACTGAGGGGCATTGGCAGAGCTGTGTGGGGAGCCCAGCACTGGAATAGCAGGGGGGCTGCAGGGCAGGACTGAGGGGCATTGGGAGAGCTGTGCAGTGGGGAAGCTTGTATAGCCCTGTCACTCTGTCTGGTGTTTGCCAATCCTAGTAGTTGCTCCTTTTCTAAAGTCCTGACCCTCTAACAGCCTGGAGCGCTGCAAGTGGAGAAAGTCACATCAAGCCCTGACCAAAGCAGCTGTGTAACTTCTTTCTCTCTATCCCTCCCTTTCCCTGCTGGTCTCCCTCCTACCTCCACAAGCTGAGCGATGAGTCACAGACCTTCGTCCTGCAATTGGAACAAGAGATCGAGGTGAAGGGCCTGAAACCAGCCAACATCAAAGTCTATGACTACTACCAGCCAGGTGGGTGGTGGTGGCTGCTGTTTATCCAGGCAGGGAGCTGGCCTCCAAGCTGTGGCTGAAGGGAGCTGGTGTGAGACTCTGCATCCTCTCCCCTGGGTGTAATTCTGGCTTCCTTGTTTCCCATTGCAGAGGAGCGAGCCCTGGCTGACTATAATGCTGTCTGCAGCTGAGGTAGGTGTGAGCTCCAGCCCACAGTGAGGCTAACCGGTGGCTCGGGAGCTGACAGCTGGGGGCGGGGTGGGTGAGAGTGGATGTCTGGGGTGGGGTATGATGGGAATCCAGAGGGCAGGAGGTGCCCCAGGAGACAGTGGGGTAGCTGCTAGGTAGTGGGGAGCACTGGTCAGGACACAGTGAGGAAGCCACTGCAGGGGACTGGGGAAGAGGGGCCAAGTGAGGGTTGGAAGCACCTCTCTGTTGTGCTTGGAGTTGATACCCTTGTGGTGGGAGGGAGGAGTTGTGGGGAGGCAGGAGCCCTGCTTGTCATGGGGCAAATGGGGAGCAGCAGCTGGGATGGTGCCACCTTGTCTAGGGGGAGAAGGAGGGATCCGGCCTTTGGAGTGGGGCTGAGGTATTTGTCCCTGCCTCCTGGTGGTTCCTGCAAGCAGTGCCGACTCCAGGCAGCTGGAGCTGGCTCTGTGCAAGCTGCCTCTGAAGGAATAAAATGGAGCCTCACTCCGGAAGCACTTCACTGGGGCTGGATCTAAGACAGAACTCTGACCAAGGAGCTCAGGAGCCCACCTACTGCTGGCCAAGGCAGGGCCTGCCCCAAAGCCCACTGAGGCCAAGGGGAGTGGTCGGGCTGGATCACACCCGTCCTGCCTGTCTCTCCTGGCTCTAACACAGCAGCCCAGCTGCTTTCCCAGATGGCAATTCTGTCCCCCTTGGTATGAAGTGTTTGGGGTGAACTGCTGCCCCCTGTCCGCTGGGTAATGGCTCTGCCCTGTCTTTCAGCGCAGGGGGAGGAGGCTGGATGGAAGCGAGGCATCCAGCAGTGGCTCCCACCACAGCTCAATGAGATTCCTGCAGCCTCCTGCTGGGAAGTGGGGAAGGCAATGGCTGTGCTACAGTGTGGGGAACCTGTGAGGGATTCATGGAGGAGCTTCTGGCTGGGGAGACTGGATTATGGCTTCCTTCCCTGCTCACAGTTCCTGTCAGACTTTCCTTTCCAGGGGGAGGGTGTCTTTGGCTTCAAGTCACTTTAATCTGGGGAATTGCCCAAGTAAAAGAATTAAAACAATTGCATGCAAGGTTGGTTTGATGGTCACTGCAGAATGATGGTCACCTGCAGGGATGATGTTGGTGCATCACCAGCAGATGTGAGTTCCCTGGTTCTGGCAATCAGTTAGTCCTGTCACCCATAATCTCTCACTATGGTATCGGACATCAGCGGGGCACGATTGACAAAGGCCTGTTGGAAAGCTGTCAGCAGCTGACTGTCCCAATCCTGTGAAGAGGAAAGAAAAGGACTTAAAGTGTCCCTGACTGAGGAGAGGAGGGGAAAAGAAAGACACACACAACCCTGAGAAAAAACAATACAAGCAGCCGATGGAGATTTAGGACACTTTGGCCACATGGAACTTCACAGCAACAGCAAGGATAGCAATCCCCGCCTGCTGCTTCAACATCCCAGGCTGCAGCCACTTGAGCTAAAGCCAGAGGAGAATCTCACTCCCCTGACAGTGTAGGGTCTGTGACAGCAAGTTTCAGGTAGTGCTGATTCCATCCAGCAGAAGGCAGTATTGTAATGAACAAGCTGGTGTGCATCTGCAATAACATTTCCCCCCCTAGCATCTTTCATCTGGGAATGTTAAAGCGCTTTGCACACATGAATAAGCTGAGCATCACCGCACCCTTTGGAGACAGGTATCTTCCCCCTCCCATGCCCCTTGAAAAGATAAGGGGAAAGGAAAGTGCACAGATCAAATTATTTGTCCAGGGTCATCCAGCGGAGCCAAGAACAGAGTCTAGATGTCCAAAATCCAAGTCTAGTGCTCTGCTCATACACAGCCCTGCCTCACGAGGAGGATCCCATAGCTCTATTGAAACAGACGTTGATCTCTGTCTAAATACAGAGTGATCAGGATCCATTCTGGGGCTCAGTAAAATCCTTGCAATAATGACATGGGCCCCTAACCAATAAGTTAACTTGCTACTGAGTTCTGTTCAGCCAGAGTAGAGCCACTGTTATGACAACAGGAGGTGTATGACTCCTACTGGCCTGACTAACAGACGCCGCAGGGCTTGAGCACTCAGGGACCCTGGAGGACGGCTCTGCAGCCTTTCGTCATTCCAGCCCCATTTCCAGCCAGCCCCAAGCTGCGTAACTGGATGGTTCAGGGGGATCAGCAATACAGATTCTCTCATCACCCCAATTTAAATACTGGCAGAAGCATTCCCCTTAACTACAGTTGAACCCCGTTTATCCGACCCTTACTCTCTCTTGAAACAAATTCAGTGGTTTTCCCCCACAGGGTGGTTGTTCCAGAACCTCAGCCGTCTGATGGTTAGAAAAGTTCTAATTTCCATCCTGAATTTGTTCATGGCTAATTTACATTCATTTGTTCTTATGCCAGCATTATCCTTTAGCTTAAGTAGCTCTTCACCCTCCCTGTCATTTCCCCCGATGTATTTATAGTGAACAATCACCCTTCTTTTTGCTAGATTGAATAAGCCAAGCCCTTCCAGTCTCTTCTCATAAAATAGGCCCTTCGTTCCCCTGATCATACTAACAGCTCTTGTCTGCATCTGTTTCAGTTTAAATTCATCTTTCCTGAATGTGGACAACCAGAAATTGTACACAGTATTCCAGATGAGGTCTTACCAGTGCCTTGAATAATGGCATTAATATTTCTCTCTCTACTGGAAATGACTCGCCTGATACATCACCTCCCTGACTGTGATATCTGATCTATTCTAGGATCGCATTTGCTCTTTTCTCAACCACATCACACTTGTGTCTCATAGTCATCCTATGGTCAGCCTTAACACCCAGGTCTCCCTCTTTCTCTGTCCTTTTAACTGATGAGCCCCCAGCTTGTAGCAGAAATTCTTATTATTAGAACCTAAGTGCATGACCTTGCACTTTGTACTATTGAATTTTATTCCATTTCTGGATTCCACTCCAGTCTTCAAAGTCATCCACATGTTCCTGTGTAATATTCCGATCCTCCTCTCTACTGACGATGCCTCCCAACTGTGTATCATCAGGAAATTTCCTTTTTTGTGCTAAGGTCATTAATGAAAATATTGCATAAGATTGGCCCCAAGACTGATCCTTGAGGAGCTCTGCTAGTAACCTCGGGCGAGTCCAATAATCCACCTTTCAGCACAACCATTTCCTTCTCCTCTTTAGCCAGTTCCTTTTCCACCATACAATGCTTGTACTGACCCTGTCTTCCCTAATTTAACTAATAACTTCCCATGTGGTACTGTGTCAAATGCTTTACTGCAGTCCAAGTATATTAGATCTACCGCACTTCCCTTATCTAAAAAAACAGTTCCTTTTCCAAAGAAAGAAATCAGGCTAGTCTGGGATGCCCTACCTTTGGTACACCCATGTTGCATTGCATCCCCTTTACCTCTACGAATATAATTATTCTTGCCTTCACAATTTGCTCTAAAACCTTGCATACTACTGAGATCAGGCTGTAATTGCCCAGATCACTTTTCTTCCCTTTCTTAACTAGAGGTATGATGATAGTTATTCTCCAGTCATATGGGACTACCCTCAAATAGGTGGATTTATTAAAAATCATTGCTATGAGCCTAGCAATCTCAGATGTAAGTTTCAGTATTTTGGGATGGATATTATCCAGTCCCCCTGATCTGAGCACATTAAGCTCTTTAAATTTTCTTTCTACCTCAGATGTGGTCATTTTCAATTCTAGACACTCATTTCCAGCAACTGTCCTGCTTTCATGCCCAGGTTCCACATTATCATCCTTACTGAAAACCGAGGCAAAGTATTCATCTAGTCTTTGGGCCACATCTAGATTAGCTTTAATATTCTTCCCATCCACACTGCATAGTGGCCCAACCTCATCCTTCCTTATTCTCTTTTTATTTATATAACAAAATTAATAATAAGAGGGTTTTTTTAAATTTTTCATGGTAAGAGCTTGACTTTTAGCAATTTTTACTTTATGCCAACATTTTCTATCTTCCAAGCTGTAGCTTTCTTTGCTAGTCAACCCCTTTTTCCATTCCCTATAAGCTCTCTGCTTACTCCTAATAACCCTGGTGAGGTGGTTATTCATCCAACTGGGTCTGGAGCCGTTTCCTACAAGTTTCTTCCCCTTACTTGGGATGCAAAAATGTCAGATAGGTTTTGTATAGTTGATTTGAAGAAACTCCAAGCCTCTTCTGCATTTAAGTCCTTGAGCTCGCCAGTCCAGCTGACTTCTTTAACTAACTCCCTTCATTTCCCAAGGGCTGCCCTTTTGAAATAAAAAACCACAGCTCGGGATGACCTGGTATTGATTATCCTTCCGTTTCATTTAAACTGAATCAACTCATGATCACTCGATCCAAGGTTATTTCCTCTACAATGTCCTCACCACCTACTAAAACCAAGTCTAAAATTGTATCCCCTCTTGTTGGCAATGACACCCTGGTTGGATTGTCTGTGGGGACTGAATCTGGAATCTCTGGATCTAAAAGCATGAGCCTCTACTGCTTCAGCTAAAGGATCAGGTCAGGTAACATGAAGGTAGCAAAAGACTCAAACTCTCCACGTGGTCCAATCACGAGAGGGGAACAAGGAGCTGCACTGGGTTAGTTGGGCCTGGTTCTCAGAGGTGCCAAGCACTCACTGCTCCAGGTGAAATCAGCGGTGCTGCTGGTGCTCAACATCCTTGCGAACCAGGCTATAGGTGTCTCAGGCTGGGCACTTGAAATTATAGACTAGTTTATTATAGAGCTAAGAGGAAGTTTGAGTTGAACTCACCTCATCCAGGTAGAGGGTGACTTGCTCAACTTCTCTTTCAGTTTTCTTCACCACGGGCATTTTCTTTAACTGAGAATAGAAAACAAACCCAAAGACTCCAGCATGGAACATCTGTCTCCAGGGAGTCTTGCCTGCATGCAGGCAAGTGTGATACGTTCAAGGGAAGGGGTGGGTGGTGATTGTCCTGGGTGACCAGAATCCCACTCCTAGAGTCCTGGGATGGACACTGGGTGTTGTGGTCCCTGGGAGGAGAAGAGCTAGAACTGGATTTCTCTGCCCACTGGAATGCACACATACATTTCTTCTTACCGCTTTGCGGATAAGCCTCCTCGTGGCTACAAACCAGTTTTCCCGGCACACAGACTTTATGGAGGGCTGTAGGCGGCTGTGTGCACGCTCACCCTCTTCCAAGGACTCTGTCACAGGGCTGTAGCCAGAAAGCATCTTCTCCATGTTGGTGGACACACGGTTCCCAGTGTAGCTGCAGCAAGAGCCCAGGGATAGAAGAGAGGAACATCACCCTGTGAGACTGTGATCCATGGAGCAGACAGATTCCATCTTGGCCATTGGGAGCCAGACAGAGAGTTCTCCTACCAGCACCCCTCTCCATAACTGCAGTGTAATAAATACACACACCCCTGGATATGTGCCCCCCATTTACTCTCCATAGCACCTCCCCTACCAACTGTGTCCAAAGTCACAAGAGAACAAATTCCCCCGGAGTTCCTGGTATTTATTGCTTCCAGTTGGGGCTGGAGATTCACAGCAGGGAGATCTCACCCTCTCGCTGGCATGCCAGCGATTCTGACCCTAACCAGGCCTGGGAAAGGCAGAGGAGGCTGGAGTGACAAACCACTGGGGCTGGGGTGGGGGAGTTCTGAGCTGAGTGTCAGGGCTGGTTCAGCCCGTGTGTTGTGCATGTCCCTCCACATTACTAAAAAGAAAAGGAGGACTTGTAGCACCTTAGAGATTAACCAATTTATTTGAGCATAAGCTTTCGTGAGCTACAGCTCACTTCATCGGATGCATACTGTGGAAAATACAGAAGATGTTCTTATACATACAAACCATGAAAAAATGGGTGTTTACCACTACAAAAGGTTTTCTCTCCCCCCACCCCACTCTCCTGCTGGTAATAGCTTATCTAAAGTGATCACTCTCCTTACAATGTGTATGATAATCAAGGTGGGCCATTTCCAGCACAAATCCAGGGTTTAACCAGAACGTCTGAGGAACGGGGGTGGGGAGGGGGTTGGAAAAAACAAGGGGAAATAGGCTTGAATAGAGACTGGGAGTGGTTAAGTCATTATGCAAGGTAACCTAAGTTAATTGTATCCAATTTGCAAATGAATTCCAATTCAACAGTCTCTTGCTGGAGTCTGGTTTTGAAGTTTTCAGGGCCTAATCCTGCAAGATGCTGAACGCTGCTGGCTTCACGGGGAGCTGGGGGTGATCAGCACTGCTCAGGTCAGGGCCACAGCCTGCACCGCTCACCCCAGGGCTAGTAACATCCATGGTGCTTGGGAGGATGGGGGAGGACCCTGTCCTAGGAAGACTGGGTCCGCAGCAGCACTTAGGCCTCCCAAGAGGAGTGGGAAAGGGGGACCCTGGCTGGCTGGAGATTGCTACAGAGCTGGAGGCTAACAGAGCCAGAAGCCCCCGTGCACGGGGATGGCGAGTGGCAGCCGTGGGTCTCCTACCAGCTTTGAATGGTGACAGGAAAGCGGGCAGCATTCAGGCCAATGCACTCCGTCCTCACAGACAGCGCAAAGGTGAGGTCACTCCTTGGGGGAGGGATGTTGTATCGCAGGGTGGTCTGTCAGGAGACACAGAGAGAGGCAGACATGGACAGAGAGCCCCAGTGCAGGGGCAGATGTCACAGAGCAAACCGCGCTCTCCAGGCCTTCTGCTGTCTCACACAGTCGGGGGAAAGGACTATACTGAGGACTGAGTAGGCTGGGTGGCTGCGCTGTCCCGCTGTGTCTGGCAATTGGCCACTAGGCCTCCTGGAAGATAACAGCTCCTCTGGCCTGGTGGGGAGGGACTCCCTCATCACTGACTGAGAAACACAAAAAAACCCCTTAAACTCCCAGCTACCCCATCCACCCAGCCCTGGGGACCTGGGGCAGGGTAGTTCCCAACTGCCTGCTCTCCAGTCCAGGCTGAATACCAGGGAGTATGCTCGTCTCCTTCCTGCACCCATGGCTGGCTCAGTAGGGTCTTCCCCCAGAGAGGACCCCTCTCCCTTGCCCAGACTGACCTGGAGGAACAGGCACCCGTGGCCCTGAGCCTGCACTGTGTAGCTGCTGGGGATGGCTGGCAGCTGCACCGTTTGCAGCAGAAGCCGGCTGGTGATGTCCACCTGGATCTCATGGCTGAAGCCCTCAGAGGAGATGGAAGCAGGGAGGTCAGGACCATCTTTGCTGTAGGTCTTGAGGGCATACAAGGCTAAGGCTTCAAGGGAAACCACAGTGTCCTGGGGAACAGACATATGATGGGGGAAACAGAGTCTGAACTTCCATCCCTCTTCCTGCCCCACCCCTCACACCACAGTGAGAGGCAACGTAGTAAGAGATTGAGGCTTCCCCTAGAACAGATAGCATGAGCTGGAGAAAGTTTTCCCCCCAGCCCCCACATGCAGGTAGCTCCACACAGCCTCCCAGGCTAGATGGTTTGTTCCCCCCAGGACAGCATTATGGCCTACAGCCCATTACTCTTACAGCCCCCAGATCAAGGTGGGTTCTCTGCCTGTGAGGGAAGCAGCAGGTTACCTGGGTTGAGGCAAAGCCTCCTTAGGGGTTCTGCTGCTTGGTGAGCCAGCTCACGATCTGGGATGCTTTTCCGATGTCAGCAGAAGACAAGTTTGGCTTCAAAAGATGAACCATGAGGATGTTAGATGTCAGCTCCACATCAACGGATGGAGCCCGATACCAGTACATGGATCCCTCCTTCAGTTTGGGCTGCTGGGTCCAATACATTTGCCCATCTGAGGAGAAGTGGATGGGAAAGACACCTAGTGTATATTGTCTACAGTGAGGGCTTGGCCAACAGCTACTGGCTCTCCCAATGTCCCTCAGTCCTGCCCTGCAGCCCCCCTGCTATTCCAGTCCTGGGTTCCCCTCACAGCTGTGTCAGTGTCTCCGTCCTGACCTGCGGATTGTCATACCTGCTAGGATGGCTGATTGATCCAATCTGTTTACTATTTCTTTCCTCATTACCTCATCCCCAGCCAGAGCAAAGACATTTGCTGTTCGTGCCTGGCTGTAGAGGCTGGAACTGCCAGGATCAGCATTGACTTGATCCTTTATGTACTTCAGAGCTTTCTGCAAGACTGGGTCCTAGAATGCAAACAAGGGAGTGACACACATTATCGAGGTACCTAACGGAGGGCAGTGCAGACAGAATGTGTGCAGATATGCGGAGTGTACAGGCCGCGTGTGCTCTGATTAGGCAGTCAGCGAGCACCTGGAGCACATACAGATCATGCTGCCATGAGGGAGAGTACATGCAGAGCACACTGTTTTCACAGAGCATGTTCCTGCTGCTGATACTCACCGATTGCGGCAGCCCGGAGCGAATGAGGGCTATGGTGATGACAGCGCTCGGCCCAAGTCCTTCCTCCACTGCACCGTATAATTCCCCAACAGCCAGAGAAGAGGAAAGGAAACACAATGAGATCAGAGCACCGGGAGGTTTCCAGTCTTTGCTTCCCCAGCCCAGCTCTCCCTAAGCCACCTCCCTAAATGGAACACAGCTGCACCTACCACAGCCATGGTACCATTTACTTGGGAGGAGGTGGTCTGGGAAGGGTGTTCGAGCTTCCACCTCTGATGAAGCAGCTTTCCCCTCACAGCACACACCTTCCTAGCACAAACTGCTCTCTTCTTCCAGAGAGCACTGGGCTGATTTCCCTTCCCCGACCACCTTGTCTCCCAGTGTGCCTAGTCGCCAAATCCCAGCTTCTGGCAAACAGAGGCTAGGGACACCATCCCTGCCCATCCTGGCTAATAGCCATCGATTGACCTATCCTCCATGAACTTAGCTAGATCTTTTTTGAACCTGTTATAGTCTTGGCCTTCACAATTTCCTCTGGCAAGGAGTTCCACAGGTTGACTGTGTGTTGTGTGAAGAAATACTTCTGTTTGTTTTAAACCTGCTGCCTATTAATTTCATTGGGTGACCCCTAGTTCTTGTGTTATGAGAAGGAGTAAACAACACTTATTCACTTTCTCTACACCAGTCATGATTTTATAGACCTCTATCTTATGCCCCCTTAGTTGTCTCTTTTCCAAGCTGAAAAGTCCCAGTCTGATTAATCTCTCCTCATATGGCAGCCGTTCCATACCCCTAATAATTTTTGTTGCCCTTTTCTGAACCTTTTCCAATATGTCTTTTTTGAGATGCGGTGACCACATCTGCACGCAGTATTCAAAGTGTGAATATACCATGGATTTATATCAAGATGCACCACATGTTGGTGATGCAGCCCCCTCCCCATTTCCTTTCTGTCACTCTCTGCCCTCTGAATAGCATTCGGTACTGGGGAAGGCAGACCAGGCTGCTTGCTGAGGGGTCATGGGACGGTCTGGCAGCAGGGGCGGTTGCTGCGGGGGTAGCAGGCAGGATTGGTTGGAGATGGGGTTGGCTCAGGACACTTGTGGGCTGTCCCTTTCCCAGAGGAGCGGGGATCTCCACAGCCGCAGTTAGAGAGCAGGGAAAATAACCGAGTTTTTGGTTGTCTGCCAATTCCAAAACATGGGGGGGGGGGGGGGGGAATCACTTCACATTAAACTGAAAATGAAACTTGGAAAAATATTTCCTTTTGGTTTGAACAAAATGTTTTGTTCCGATTTTGAGTCTCTCTGTAACGCTTGCACTGGTTTAAAAATTAAATGGAAAGAAACTTTGAAACAAAAAGTTGTTTTGAAGCCCCCCCAAAAAATCAAAATGTTTTATCACCTTTTTTTTGGCCAAAACAATTCAGCAAGACCGACCCAAATTCGCAAACTGTTTCGGTGCTGCTCAATTTGCATTTTTCACCAAAAAAGTTTCAGCCAAAATTTTTGGCCTAGCTCTACATTCACCGCCCCAGATAAATATGGCCCCGACCAAGCACAGCCCTGGATCAGAGGAGACCCTGGCTCCATAGGGCAGGCTGTCCAGTGACATGGCTTCCCCAGCAGTGTAGCTGGGCTTTGCTCCTGACACACAGCTCAGGGGACAGAGTGGGAGGCAACACTGGGGAGTCTGGAAAGCAGCGGGGGGTGCGTTGTACCATCAAGCCGTTGCTGAAGAGCTTCCCCATGATCTGGAAGCAGCCGGACGGCATCTGGCTCCAGGTCAGGGCCCTGGCAGCATCTTTTATGTTCTGCTCGTCTATGTGTAACCCTTCTGCCCATCAGAGTTGGCAGCAACAAGGGCCGGGTTCAATATCTAGGGGATTCATTCCAATAACACAATGCAAACCGGCTCGAGCCACCACCCAGTGACCTGGGACAAATATATACCACCCCCGCTGGGCGCCTCCAAGAGGCAATACTTCCCCTCTCGCAAGCACATAGTCTGAGTGTAGCAAAAAGCCTTTTAATAACAGAGAGAAACAATGTGGCATTATGTTGGGGAAACACCACCAACAGGATTCGTAACACAACCCATGAGCAAAAAAAAACCACCCCAAGCAAATTGGGGCGTGTCCTTTCCCTTTGGTTCTTGAGTCCAGCAACCCCAAATCACCCAGTCCCAAAAGTCCAATGACCCAAAAGTCTTTGTCCCTGGTCAGGGCAGCCCCAGAGTTCGAAAGTTTATCTGCAGAGCTTCACCTCCCAACCTGGGTGGAGATGGGGGGTGGGGGGGGGAGAGAGAGAGAGGTAAGGGGCACCTTACATGATCTGAAGCTGACCGCCCCACAGCTCCATAGGCCTTTGCTCCGCCAGCCGCCCCACGAACTGCTTTGCTCGGCTCCGCTGCTCCACCAGCCGGTCCACAAACTGCTCTGCTCCACGTCCCACAAGCAGCTCCCGCCGTCCTATGAACTGCTCCGCCAGCCGTCCCACAAACTGCTCCACAATATATCTTCAGGCTCCCCCACTACTTAACACAACACTCAGTGATTTCAGCTCTTAGTCAGTTCAGCTCTTTGGTGAATTCAGCTTGTAGTAGGAGAGCCTCAGTGCTGGTGCACCATTAGCCCAAAGTGAGCTCAGCAGCCTGTAACTAGACTCCTAATGGAATCAAAATTAGCTCTGATATTCCACAGTGGAGAGAGGAGGAAGTGCAATTAGCATGTAAGGCTCTCACCCAGGGGCCCATGCCACCAAGTATTAATACTTATCCCCAGCCTCTCTCAATTCACAGAGCTTTGGAACCCATGACCCTTGCCTAGCGAGTGCTACTTAGTTGATGGTGAGTCCCTCCATCATAACAAAAGGCCAAGTACAGTTCCAAGCACAGTTCCCATAATCAGGGTAATAACAATTTATTCTTCCTGCCCCAATAACAGAGACACTGGGGATCCCACAGCAGCCAAAGTGACCATTTGGGCAGCTATGGCCTCATTCTAGGCGGGGTGGGTGTGCCTATGCAAATGAGATCGGCCCCTGAAGTTCTTTTCCACAACTTACCACACCTGATCACCAGATGTCAGGGTGGAGCTCATCCTGACACTGCTTACATATGTGGATGGAGTGCTGGGCTTGGCAAAATGTCTTGAGGACAAGAGCGGTCAGCCTGCGGCCAGGGAAGAGATGGGTGGGGGGACAGAAAATGCGAGGGTTGCTAGTCCCAGAAGAACGGTTTCTAAAAGGACACAAACATCATGAAGTGATGAAGTGAGCTGTAGCTCACGAAAGCTTATGCTCAAATAAATTGGTTAGTCTCTAAGGTGCCACAAGTACTCCTTTTCTTTTTGCGAATACAAACATCATGGTATCTCCCATTGTATTTTGCGCGTGGGGTGAAACAAACGGGCTGCCTCCCGATGTAGTATTAGGAGAGTAGGAGGGGGCAAACAGAAGCAACACACAAAATAAAAAAGATCTGAAGCTTTCAGCCCTGAGCTCAGACTCACCCCCTCCCACCAGGACATTTTGGAGTTTCTGATAATTCAGTGTTGTTTCTCCCCTCTGGTCCCTGCTATTCTCACCTCATTCCCCAACTGCGGGTGGGGCCAGCAGGGCTGAAATCCCAGCTGCAGACCTGAGTCAGAAGCTCTATGTAGTGCAGTAAGATGTGTCAGCATGACTGAGGGACCTAACTGCAAACCCAGGTGTGCAATGCAGCACGGACACTTAGTTTGAAAACACCAAGTCCGCAAGCTGGGGTCCCACAGATCCAGGCTTAGTGTGCAGCATAGACTTACCCAAAGAGCCATGGGAGTCTTGTGAGAGGAGAAAGCTTCTGCAGTCAGATTTTCAAAAGGTGGCATCTTATGTTGGGATGCCCAACTTTGGACACCCAAACATGGAGACCCCCCCCAAATCAGTACATCAGATCCCGAGTCAGATTTCCCAGCCCCAGTGTCAGTTCAGAGCAGCATCAGACTCTCCAAACCTTCTTAGATTCCCTATACTTAGGGCAGTGCTTCCCTGGCCCGATCTGTTCCTCTTTGCCATGCCTGACCTGAGCTCAGCCAGCTCTCAGCTCATGCTCTGGGGATCTCTGCTTACCAGGTGTTCCCTGGACCATGGCCTTCTCCAAAGGCGCTGTATGAGCCATCAATGTGCTTATACCAGAGCTGTCGCTGGTATCCTCCAGAGAGCCAGCCAGACAGTGAAGATATTTTGCAGCCATCCCATTCTTTGGGTGAGCGATCTCCCTCCCAGTTCATCTTTATAATAATAATGTTCAGAGTTTTGCACCTGAGCAGCTCCACCAAAGGGATTGGCAGAGGTATGTAAGCATTATTGTCCCCCTTGTACAGATATGGGATAAAAGAGGATTCTGCACTCGTTTACACCAACGTCAATCTGGAGTAACTCTTGTGACATCAGTAGAGTTATGCTGGATTCACCCAGCTAGGAATCCAGGAGCAGGACTCTCCTTACAGCTTCATCATGTGATCAGCTTAGTAGCTTGACCCAGTTTATGTTGCTCTGAGGTGTGAAAAGTCCATGCCTCTGATCAACGTAGTTAAGCCGATCTAAGGCCCCTGTGTAGACAGCACTAGGTCAACAGAAGAATTCGTCCATTGGCCTAGCTGCCGCCTTTCGGGGAGGTGGATTACCTCTGCCAATGGGAGAGCCTCTCCCAGCAGCATAGGTAGCATCTACACTGAAGCACAGCCGCACCGCTGCAGAATTTCTGGTGTAGACAAGCCCGCAGTGACCTCTCACAGCTAGCAGCACAACCTAAATTCAGATCCGCTCACCGCTTTCCAGGAAGCCAGCAGCTTTCTGTTTGATCTCTGGCCTCCTCCAGGTACCGTGTGATGAAGACATTGGGGGCGAAACGCACCATATGTTCTGCTCTCTGCATCCAGCAGACATCTGCGGGAGGCCGTCGATGTTCTGCAGTGCTGTTCCCATGATGTCTCCTGTGGGACCAAACCACGCCATAGAGGGCTTTATAGATTGATGTACATAAAAATCCTTTTTGCTGACATAGCCTGTGAAATAACCTAGAAACATAGGGCCTGATTCACTTCTCCCCTACTCTGGTGTGAATCAGGAGTCAAGCCAAAGGAGTTACAGCAGGGTAAAGTTGGTGTGACAAGAGAACCCGGGACATAGGAGGTATCATTACTGGTCCAGATTAAGCACCCATCCAGAAGTCCAATGTCACACCTCCTACTAGGGTGACCAGATGTCCCGATTTTACAGGGACAGTCCCAATTTTGGGGTCTTTTTCTTATATAGGCTCCTATTACCTCCCCCCACCCCCATCCTGATTTTTCACACTTGCTGTCTGGTCACCCTACCTCCTACTGTGCTGAACCAGACCACAAATCCTACTAGTTCTGTAACAGAGGGGCCAGTGAAGGATGAGTCACAGGAAGGCAAAAATTCCCCATAATGCATATCAGTGTGCAATACTTCCTCTTGGGGGGACTGGTTGGGGGGAATTTTCAATTGATTCCCAGGTGGAGATCACTTTATTCACTAGAGCATGAGGTTTCAGAGCCCTGGTCATTATTATGCTAGCTAATGGCACTGCAGATGCCGTTCTCATTCATAGGTCTCCTTTTTAACCCCCAAAGCCATTTTCCTCTAAATCCTGCAGCAGGGAGTTGCACAGGTTAATTATGCTTTGTATGAAAAAAGTATTTGAGCAGTGTGTTGTCCATTTTATCCTGCTCTTTTAGAAGTAGCTTCATAATGGGGCTTCTCCCATTCAGATGCCTCCAAAGGACATGTGTATATTTTAAATATACAAAGAGTGTGTGAGAAAGAGGCGCACTGACTGGGCAGTGATCCTGCAGGGAACAATCTTGCATTGGCTAAGGGGATTCAGGGCAGGCGGATAGACAAGAAGGGGGCTGTGGTAACAGAAATCTTCCACCTTTAGCTCATACAATTCTATACAAACTGATCATCACAGTAAGTGGAGTTCCACCAGGGGTGAATTTGATCCTCCGTGAGAAGAGGGCATTAGAAGGAGAAAGTCTCCTACATGGAGCATCCTGTTTTCCAAGGAAGCCCTGGCTGAGACAGACAGACAGACGCTCCTCACCTAGAGTGGAAATGTGTGCTCTCTCTGACCCTGGCACCACATCTCCCAGCACAGCCAGAGTGATGGTCTCTGAAGTGGTTTTCCCTGCAAACGACAAAAGCACTAGCCTGTGAGCATGGTGGAGTGACATGGAAGCCCAGCCTGCACTAAGCATCCCCATGAGACCAGCCTCCTCAAGGGGCGAATGAGATGTGGGATTCTCTGGATCTGAATGTGCCAATAATTGACATCAGGATTCAAAAGATTCCCTGGACACCGATGATCTCCTGGGACACGAAAGGAACGGTGAACATTACAGCAAGTTACACTGACAGGCCCGCATGGGAACTCCCCGCACCTTCCCTGAAGCCATATTGATGGGGGGACGAAGGTGGAGGGTTTGTCTTCTTCCAGGCCATGGAATGGGGGGTGGGGGTTTGTCTGTTATGCTCATGTGGGTAAATGCAGTGGATCAATAGCAGAGCTGCATAGTGTTGCTGGGGCCTCGTAACATGGTATCATGATGGCCTGATAGAGTGGATACGGTTGTGCTGGGGCTTACTGGCAGAATGATATGGCCAGACATGTCTACACTGCAATGTAAGTCCAAGGTTTGAACTCAGGCTCAAGCCTAACCACCCTCCATCTACACACAAATCGCATTAACCCAGGGCTTGGATCCAGGGTCCCAGGACCCCCCACCCCCACCCCGAAGTGGAGGGTCCAAGCCTGCGTCAAGCTGGGACTCAGGGTTCAAGCCCTGCGGCTTTGCAGTGTAGAGACGGCCCCACTGGAATCATGCTCTGGGAGTCTGCCAAAAGTATCCCACAATCCTATGGGCTGACTTTCTTTGTGTTCTGGACAATCAACTTTTCCCACTCTGCTCAAGAACAATAGGCTAGAGAGGGCACATTTTGGGAAGGTGCTAGGAAGTCTGGGATAGGGATGGTTGGATTTGGGCCCTCATAATACAGTGTAGATGCTGGAGCCCCAGGTTGGGACCCAGGATTCAACAATTCCTAACCTGGGATTACAAGAGAGTGTAGATGCTCAGGCCCTAGGTTAACGAACCCAGGGTCTGCTAACTCGAGTTCTACTAATCCTGGGCTTACCCTGCAGTGTGGACATACCCTTCAAGGCAGGGTGGCCCAAGCTGTCAGTGACAGGGTGGCATAGTGGCTCTGTGACATGGTTATTCAATTGTTCAGTGGTACCAGGAGCTTGTGCTGCCATGAAAGACCTTCTTGTCTGACAGCGGCCCCCTTCCCGTAAAGGTCCCACAGCTCCTATCTGTCCCCTCTCATCAGGGCTCCTCTTGCCCAGCCCGATATCATGGGGGTTGCTGGTAGATGACATTATTTCTGTTTCACCTCCCACCTCCATGCACACATAGGTGTCCAGTAGAACATCAGCCACCTCCCCCACATTCCCCAGCGCCCAGGAGCGCCCTCCCTACCTTTCGGGCACAGGAGGGAGCTGTGGGTGTTCTCCTCTGGCAGTCCCTCTGCCTGGCGGGAGAGTGCAAACAGGCTCAGAAGGGGAAATATTGACAGATAATAAGGCAACATAAGCACCACCAGGTCCCTGGAGCGCCTTACCCAGTAACCCTCCTGGGACCCCCAAAATGCCTCTCAGAGTGGCCAGGTATCTGTTTTAGACCAATCTGTGCTCATCAAGACACCCTAGTCAGCCTCACCACGAGGCATTGGGCAGGCCTGGACTGCCCCTGCAGGGGCTAACCAGGGGTTATCTCCACTCCCCCACATAAGTCAATGGCTCAGTGTAAGGCTGTGACTGACACAAAGTTTTTCAAAGCCCATCCTCAGAGGGCCCCACAGCAGGACCTGACCTTGACCAGCAGGGGTTTAATCACTGTATCTTTCCCTCCTGTCTCTAGCACAACAGTCATGTTCTCTGTGCAAACGTCCTCCCGTTCAATTGCCCCAGCAGTGATGGTGAAATTCACCTCCCCTGTAAAACCAATTGTGAATATATTGACTAGACCATCGAAAACCCGCCCTGGAATTTGGTCAGCTGGATCCTTTCCTCCAGTTCACCCAGGCCCCTCAGTCCTTCCCTGCAGCCCCCCTGCTATCCCAGCCCTGGGCTCCCCACACAGCTCTGCCAATGCCCCTCAGTCCTGCCCTGAAGCCCCCCTGCTATCCCAGCCCTGGTCTCCCCACACACCCTGCCAGTGCCCCTCAGCCCTGCCCTGCGCTCCCCACACACCCTGCCAGTGCCCCTCAGCCCTGCCCTGCAGTTCCAGTCACTCACCCCTCCTTACCCAGTTTTGTAGCCTTCACGTCCCAGGAGAAGGTTTTTGCCGAATCAGGGCAGAGGCAGGCAGTGAACTCGACATTCGATTGCACAAACTCAAAATCCCCAGCGTCCTTTAGGCTAAGCTGGATCTGGGGTAAGATAAAAGGGGAACTGGGGTGAGATTTGCTTCTGCCTCTTCCCATCAAACTTCTGATCCGGATTTTAGTCAGGCCCCTAGTCCCAGGTCAGGGGTCATTGGCACCTAGTATGGCAAATAACCTGGGAGCAATCAATCCTCAGCTGACACCAAAATTCTTGTGGGGTTTAGCCCTGCTGGAATGGGGCAATGTGGGAGACTGGGGTGGGGGATGGGGTTGTGAAGAGCTGGCTGGATCCCCAGAGATCCTGTTCCAAGGTGATTGATGAGGTCTACCCTTCACTGAGGTAACACCTTGTCTGGATCTCTGTTAATGGGGAAAGACTATTAGAGGGCCCTTCTCCCCAGATAAGCCACTTACCCCCATGCACTGTGTTAGGTAGCTGAAGACTTTGACCTTTAGGGGGAATGACTCCCCCCGAATCACAGAGTAGGGCAAGGCCGGTTCCACAAAGAAGGGCTTGAAGGTCTGCAGGCTGACAGTCTCAGATTCCCAAACCACTGTGCTCTGAGGTATAGAAAGTCATGGCCTTCCAGTCGGTGATTGTGTCAGGGACTGTGAGTGGCAGCTCGGCAGCCCCTGAGTCACTGGGGAGACAGGGAGAGGTGCTGTTTCAGAATGGAACTGTGCAACCCTGGGTCCCATCAGCACCCCACTGTTGCCAACACACTACAGTGGGCGGTGGGGGGGGGGGGAAACGTAAGGTTATGAGTTGCCACTAGGTAATTAAGACTGAGGCTAGTGCTCCATTATACGCTTGATTTTCAACACCTCCGTCACTTCACCCGAAAGAACCAGCTACCCTGAAATTTCACGTGCTATATCTCATCCTAGGGTTTTCTGGGTGATCTGATAGGGGCTGGAGGGGACTCAGAAAGGAAGTGATGGTGTTTCCCAAAAAAAAAAACAAAAAAAACCACACACACACCCCTGGAGTTGACTTTTTGGAAAATATCCCTGACTTTTACTGGCTCATGATATCTCCAAAATGGCCTGGCCTACAAAGTCCATGTTTGTTTTGTTGGCCTCACTGAGAAGAGGTGCATTTAAGTATTCTGGGCTGGTTGTTTTTTCAGTGGGGAAATGACAGAGTAAGGAGCTTGTGATGGAGTGTACATACTCCACACTAACACAGAGCAGGGGTGTAAAGAGAAGCCAGAGGGTCTGTCTACACTGGAGTTGGAGCTTGAGGAGACGTACCCATGCTAGCTCTGATCAAGCCAGTGCACTAAAACAGCGTGGCCGTCACAGAGCAAGCAGCAGGAGCAGCCAGCCCCTTGAGCCCTAGGTTTGTACTCATGTCGGCTAGCCCCTTCTGGTGCTGCCCATTTTATCACAGTAGCTCCATCAGAGCTAGCGTGGGTATGTCTCCTCGAGTGGGGAATTATACCTCCAGCTCCAGTGCAGGCATCCCCACCGGCAGATTGGGAGTGGGAAGGCTCTCAGCAAGGAGGGCCCACACAGCAAGGACCATATCGCTGAGATTGTGGCCTGGGCCAGATGCCCGCAGACCTGCTATCCCATGTACATAGAGCAATATTTAACAGTTACACAAAGAAACTGAGCTGATGCTCAGCCCAGGCTGCTGGCCTGAGCAGAGGCGGAGCTCTGGAGGAGGGGGATAGGAGGCTGAGAGAAACGCGGAGGGCTAGGAATCCGGGACTGTGCATGGGGGGAACAGAGGTAGGGGAAAGGACTGTGAGGGACATTGAATGGGAGACGCATGCAAACGTTTTGCAAATAGAAATTTGCTTCTTGCCAAGGCCCCAGCTGAAAATCCTGGCTGGGAGCAGTCTCCCCACTCAGGCTCGCTCCCTGGGATACGTGCAGACAAGTGCAACCTCAGCCCGGCCTGCGGTGCTGGGCACTGGAGCACACAGAGCGGGAGACAGCACCTGTCCTGAAGTGCTCACAATCTAAACAGATCCAGCAGAGAAGTGCTGTTAGCCCCCTTGTGCAGACAGGAACTGAGCCCAGACCTCCTGAGCCCCAGCTACTCCCTAAACCACAAGGCCACCCTTCCTCTCAAGAGACATAGCAGCAGCATTCCCCTGTCTCTGCTCCCATCCTAGCCCTCGCCCAGTGGGGGTGGGGTGGGGTTGTGAGGTCTGTGGCAGTACAGCTACTTACTTGATGGGGACCAGACTCCACAGGAAGGTCTCCGGGAACCCGGCACATGCCTGCACGGCCTCGTTGCCTTCTGGCTCGTTACTGTTCTTAACCACATCCTCCTCAGTGCCAAAAGCGTGGCTCACAGGTACCACCATAGCTAAGGTGAGGTACATAAACTAGTCAGTGCTGGAAGGCATCACTAGGGCCAAGGGCACATCAGATGGGGAAAATAAAGTCACTGCTCTTTCTAGGGCCAATGGCGCTGTCCCACGTCCCACATCACATGCACTGGGCATGCCACACCCTAACCCTTGAGGTGCTAGTGACCTGTAGTCAGCTCCCCCTCTCTCCCTCTTCCCACTCTGATCTCTTCATAGGCCCTTCCCTCTTGAGCAAGAAACCCCTGAAAGCACTCCGCACCCCCTCGAACCTTGTCTCCCTCAACAAGACACCTGATCCTAACCCAGTTTCTGGGACCTCTCACAGCACCCAAACACATGCCTATACTCCCTTCTGAGGGACCCAGCCTCCTTACCGCTGCTTTGTGTTCTGCCTCCCCCAAAGGACCCCAGACTCCCACCAAGTGCTGATCTTTCCTTATTCTCTCTTTTCTAGAGAGAGGATCCTGACCCCTCCCACCTCCCAGTCGTTTAACCAGACCCTTCCCTCTTCTGCCACTTCTCTCAGACTCTCCTCCCTTGGCCACACACTCACCAGGTGATCCTCCTCCCTGCTGCTGGAGCCCTGCCCCAGTTCCCCAGACATGTGTATCCCATGCCATCCACTTCCACATCACCAGAAACTTACCCTGCCCCTCCCCAGCTGCATGCATCCCATGAATCCCACCTGTCCATTTCTGGAAGCCCTCTCCAATACCCTGGACATGGTCCCACATGACCAACATCCTAAGCCTCTTTCCTACTCTCCCTTTCCTTGGGCTACCCAGCAGCTCATTATTATCAAAGACAACTGTCATAAATATAAAGGGAAGGGTAAACCCCTTTAAAATCCCTCCTGGCCAGAGGAAAAATCCTATCACCTGTAAAGGGTTAAGAAGCTAAAGGTAACCTCGCTGGCACCTGACCAAAATGACCAAGGAGGAGACAAGATACTTTCAAAAGCTAGGAGGAGGGAGAAAAACAAAGGGTCTGTGTCTGTCTGTATGCTGCTTTTGCCGGGGATAGAACAGGAATGGAGTCTTAGAACTTTTAGTAAGTAATCTAGCTAGGTATGTGTTAGATTATGATTTCTTTAAATGGCTGAGAAAATAGCTGTGCTGAATAGAATGAATATTCCTCTCTGTGTGTCTTTTTTGTAACTTAAGGTTTTGCCTAGAGGGATTCTCTATGTTTTGAATCTAATTACCCTGTAAGGTATTCACCATCCTGATTTTACAGAGGTGATTTTTTTTTACTTCTATTAAAAAAGTCTTCTTGTAAGGAAACTGAATGCTTTTTCATTGTTCTAAGATCCAAGGGTTTGGGTCTGTGGTCACCTATGCAAATTGGTGAGGATTTTTCCAAACCTTCCCCAGGAAGTGGGGTGCAAGGGTGGGGAGGATTTTGGGGGGAAAAGACGTTTCCAAACTATGTTTTCTCAGGAACCCGGATAAAGTTTGGTGGTGGCAGTGGAAGTCCAAGGGTAAAATAGTTTGTACCTTGGGGAAGTTTTAACCTAAGCTGGTAAAAGTAAGCTTAGGGGGTTTTCATGCAGGTCCCCACATCTGTACCCTAGAGTTCAGAGTGGGGAAGGAACCTTGACAACAATAGTGATAAAACAAGACGTACTCATGAAGACTCCATGGTAAGTGGTCCCAGTGTGGCACTCAATGGGAGACTTGATTTTAAGGTTGGTTAAAAGTTTCAGCCCTGTGTTCTGGGTGTAAAGGAAGAGAAGGGAACTGGAGGGGTGGGTGGCCAGTATCACTGGGGCACAAACCTGCTTGGTTTGTGTTGTAACGACTGTCTGGAAGCAGGGCCTGCATCAGAGCCAGTGCCTAGGCAACCAAACAAGCACAGCTGGCTCATAGCAGGCTGCCCGATGGGTGGGAAGGGTCAGCAATCAGCAGACCGGCTCTGGAGCCCAGCAGCAACAGCTGCTCAGCAGTAGCTCAAGCCAATTGCCCATGGTTGTGATGGTGCCCATTTGTTTCTAGCCTTTTCCCCAGCCTTGTGCCTACTCTGCCTCACTCCAGGTAACCCGGGTGTGACCCCTTGGCTCTGATTCTTGATCTCTGATTTTGGCCCTGACCTTGACTCTGGGCTCCGAGTCCTGGCTACTGACTCCTGCTCTAACCACTAGATGTGACTGCCCACATCCCAGTCAGTGACAATGACCTCTTAGGATGTCATGGCTGGCCCTCTGCTGCACCCCAGGGCCACTCAGAGCTTTACCGAAACATCTAGGGTAGATCTCAGATCCTTCTGCACCAAAAGCCCAGGCCCTGACCATTCAAAATGAAGGAGAATCCCCATCAGTTGTCAGCTGTATAGTGCCTATGATAAACAGATGAATAGTTCTCATTGCAGTCAACAGAGTGCAGTGGCTCACACATAAACTCATACATGTTCATCGCAATAGCCTGACCTTTGTAATCTGTTTCTCATATGACCTCACAGACTTGTGGTCTCTCACTTGATCAATCCTTCAATCGTTATTACTCTCCCTTATCTGTTTCACTTACCTCCATCCCTTCTTCCCATTACTACCTCTCTTCTTCTCCTCTGCTTCTCTCCCTCCTTTCCCCAACCTTCTTCTTTCTCTCTCTCTCTTTCTCATCCTTCTTTCCCCTAGGCTTCCCTCCCTCCTGTCCAGAAGTCTGAAGGTCTGGCACTTTGAGTTCTGGTGGCCTAGGAGACTGAGGTAAAGGGGAACTGGGGAATCTAAGGTTCAAGAGGTCTGGAGTTCTGGGGTATTAGGGAGCTGAGAGTGAGGGGCTCCAGCAATCTTAGTCCAGAAGCTTGGGATCCAGGGTACTGGGAATCTGAAGTTCTAAGTACTTGGGAGGCAAGTGATCTGGGAATTTGAGACTGGATGTCAGGAAGGGCCACAAGCTGGGAGTCTGGAGTCTGAGATTCTGGGATCCTAGGACACCGGTTGAGGGTTGGGAAGAGACTTTACCTTCAAAAGTTCATATAGATCAGGTAGTGATACAGCATAGGAATAGGTGTGATAATATTCATGCATGAAGGGTGGAGTAGTAGTTGTAGGAGTCCCAGTCATCTGATAAGGAGAACTAGAGGTCCCTGGAGATGCAGAAGCCTCAGGACTCCCCCTGAGACACCTGTGGCCATCACAGGGGTCATTGTAAGCGTCTCTGATGATGTAGGGGAACTCCTTGGGATAGCTGAACATGCTGTATACCTGGAGACAGGGATGGACACACACACAGGCAGGTGGAAACAGAGAATATTAGGGTGGAGAGGCAGAATAGGGTGGGAGAGTCCATCTGGGACCAGGCTATGGTAACAATGATCACATCGAGTTCATAGGTCAAAGCCGAGACCTTAATGCAAACCAAGAGAAGCTGATCTTTCCTATGGCCAATGCACGAGCTTGGACTCCATAGAAGGCATTCAAATTTAACTGACAACTCATCCAGAATCCCCAAAGCCAAGGCCAGGGGATGGCCTGGCTCTGGGAGATCAGGGAATAGGATACATAGCTGTCACCACTAGATCCAACCCAGTCTCAAGTTTGGCAGGGCAATGGTTGCAATCCAGGCTCAGAAGAGATGGAGATTGGTGTATGAGGCCTTTCCTGTTTAAGGCATTGTTTCCAATCCAGCCCAGGCTGGGGGCACCTGAATGGAACAGGATACAGAGTTTTCCACCTCTAGGGTCCTACTCTGGCTGTGCTCTAATGGCCAGGTCCGACAGCATTTAATAAGGGTGAAACAATATAGGGTTCAGTCCTTCTGCTAAAGACCTACAGAATGTAACAGAGGGTGACAGCCTCTCTGCAGAATGCCAAGTAAATCCCATAGGATGGTTCTTTTATAAGAGCTCTCCACAGGAGTAGGCTGGGGGGTTGGATTTGGGTTGAAGGTTGGGGGTAGCGTTTTTTTCAGTCTGATCAGGCAGTACCACGTCCCTAGTCACACGCCTAGTAACGTATATTGCCCCAGAATCCCCAGTGCCTGCAGCCAGAGACGACACTGAAATATTTCTAACATTGGCGCAGTTCAGCCTTCCCAGCATTGGAGTGACTCACACTGGCCCTGGACAGCTCTGCCTCTGGCCTCATCAGAAGGACACTCTGGTCCACGGCACAGACGCTGCACATGGAATCTTCAGCCTTATATGCTGCTTACTTGAATACACAGGCAGAAAACTAGGTTGAGGGACCATTAAGTTGACACGAGTGTGCAAGAGTCAGGAAATGCCAGCACTACAGTTGTATGCAGAGAGTTCAAGGTCCCAGAAGGGACAATGAGACCATCCAGTCTGACCTTCTGTATACCACAGGCCACTAAATGCCAGCCAGCACCCACACACCAAGCTCAACAACCGCAATTAAACCAAAGTACCACAGCCCTCAGGAGACTAACTATTGTGTGACAGGCAGAGAATACGAGGGGCTTAGGTGCACCAGGGCCCCAGAAATAGTGGAGAAATGATTTAGTGTAATATACCCAGATGATCCTGGCGAGTGACCTGTACCCACACACTGCAGAGGAAGGCAAAAAACCTGAGGGTGACTGCCAGTCTGAGCTGGGGGACAATTCCTTCCCAACCCCACATATGGCCATCAGTATGACCCTCAGCATGTGAGCAAGAACCAGCCAAGCACCTATGAGAGAGAGAATGCTCAGTGCCACTCCAAGCACCAGCCCACCCCATCCAGTGTCCCACCTCCAGCTGTGACCATTTCTGATTCTTCAGAGGAAGGAAAATCCCCCTCCCCCAGAATCCATGGGGTTGAAAAGTTCCCTTCCTGACCCCCTCCCTCCAGGTGACTGGCTGAAGCTGGAGATCTGCCTCATTCTACATATATGTTAATGCAGTCTTTACTAACAGAATCATGCATGATTTCCAATACAATATACCATTGCACCATTTTTATTATAAACATAGATACATGTAGAATCTTGTAGGAATTGTTTTAGCTCGTGTATGCTTACTCTGATTTACTTGCCATACTTAGAGCTGAGCAAGGAATTCATAAATAATAATTTATTCAACAAGTGTCACCTTTTTCTGTCCACAGAGAGATAAAAATTTTCTTGAATTTACTTTTACTCCAAATAGCTTCTTGGGAATAACTATTGGCCTGCAGGGCATTTGTGACAACCCACTGGAAATGTTAGACATTCGAAATCGGAGCTATTTTGATTGGACACATAAGTTACATGGTATGTTTCTGTCGCTTGACTGCATGAGCGTAACTCTGCTGGGGCGCAAATGCTTGAAATGACAAATTTTGCTGCATTTGTTTAAAATTTGCTTTTGAAACTCGCTTGCTGGGACATTCATGGGACGTGAACACAAACAGGGGCATGTGAACAGCTGAAACTAATTAATTAATTAAAAAAACAAAAGTGAATGTCCCTGCAAGCAAGAAAGTTACAGCACAGTCCATCCTGGTCAGTACTGAGCCCAAAGCCCTGTCCCTGTGACCTCTCTTTGTCCCAGTTCAGTTGTGCCAGGACTGCTTCCCACCGCCAACACTTAACTTCCTCCTTATACCCCCACAGTCCTTTGATCCTGAGCTGGGAGATGCGGCTCAGCCTCCTGGCAGAGAGGTGGGGAATCCATATCCCTCCATGGTGTTGCTTGTTAGGTGTCCATGTCCAGGCAATTGGATTTGCCATTGTCTTCTCAAGAGCTCCACTGATATGGAACCGTAGGCACCATTTACACCTGGTCTTAGCCTGCCTTGAGAACAAACAGTCTCTTTTCACCCAGTAGGTAACTGCAGCACATAGGGGAAACTGAGGCACACAAGCTTCATAAAATTATAGAAAATTCCCACTTCGTCACACAAAGTTGCAGGTTAGCACTGCTCCTGCAGAGCTTAGGATCTCAGCAGGGATCTCCTAACATGCAGTGCTCCTGACTGACCGAACTGCTGTGGAGCTGCAGACGAACTCTGCTCCTGAGGAGATCAGGAACATATGGGCTGGCCCTCCTAGCTACCAGCTACAGGCACATTTCCCCAGGGCAAAGGGAGTGTCTTTAGACGGAGAAACTCGCAGGAGGAGAATCCCTGTTGTCCTGCCAAGTTGGGGCAATTCAGGGAGTAGGCTGTTCACTACGCAGCTCAGATTGCTGCATGCAAATGCACACTGGGGTCTTCCTTAAGTGTGAACCCAACTAGGTTAGCAAAAGCATCTGCTGTGCATGTGTAATACACATTTTCCACATGCTAATGATCCAGCCAAACCTAATTCAGTTTCCTCCTGTACAAGGCTGTGCACTGCTCCTTGAAGGGCTATCGCTATGCCCAATGGCAAACCACATTTAGGCACTGGAGTCAATACTGACTCAGAGGGGAGAGCCCCCCATATTGAGTCCCCCCACCCTGCAGCACCGCGCCCCCTAGTGCCACACTGAGGCACGGGGGTCAGCACAGACTTGATAGGAGAGTGCTCCCTAAGGAATCACCCTCACTAGTTTCTACATCACCCTGGCTTTCCCCTTGGAGGTCTACCAACCAAGAACTGACCCAGGCCACGGCTACTTTGAATGTGCGATCTAACAGGATCAGAGTCCCACAAGTTGGTCGGGGGGGGGGGGGGGGAAGAGAACAAAAGGAAACAAGAAAGACAGAATATTTCTGCTGCCCTGGGGCACTGCACGCCCCTGTAACTTGCTGTTCACTCCTGTACTTCTATGCCCTCCCTGCTCTCTTTTGTTCCTCTCAGGCTCTCTGATCTCTGCCCTCTCCTTACAAATAACTAAGAAGGCACAGATGGAGAGTTATTTTCTATAAGCTCCCTATTCTGTTACCCACAAAGTAGCTGGGACCTTACCTAACTGGACATCAAGAGGGACTGTACTTTGGCCGTGAAGAACAAGGGAGCCTCTGGCCAAGACCTGAGAAGAAACATACACAGAAGTGGGCTGAGGGTTTCACGTCTCCATGTTTCGCTGTGGCAGTAGCTGGGAAATCCCCAGGGGAGGGATGTGTCGCCCCCTGTGCTCACTGCCACTCTCCGTGGGCTCACCAGGTGGTAGAACTTCACCGGGGCAGCCCCCTCTTCCAGCTCCTTTGCCAGGACAGGATAGTGACCGGTGAGCTGCTGCGTGCCCCCGCAAGGCGGCATGCCCTGTGCAGGGTGGATCTTCACTGCGCTGTTTCTGGACGACTAGAAGGGCCTCAGTGAGCAGAAGGCCATGCCATAAGATGGGACCACCTTCGTAAAGCTGTACCTTGGATCTCCAGCGTGGACTTCGACTGGGACAGAGAAAGGGCAGCGGTGTGCTTTGAAGGTACCTCCCAGTTCTTGCCCAGCCCGGCCTGATGCTGTCCACAGGGTGGACTCTGCACTGTCTCAAGTATTGGGGCTAGATGTCCACCTGACAAGGCTGGAAGGAGAGCTGTGGGTCTATCGCCGCCCTTCTGCATAGAGCTGGCATTTCCCACACAACACTGTTCAACAAGACATGAGCTGATCCACATCTGGCTGGTATCTAGCCTACTGCCACAGTGGGTTGCACCATGGCAGTGTCCCTCCTCCCACTGGAACAGATCAGACCACTGGACTCTGGTATCCTGCCTCCTGAGTTACTAGATAAGACCTCTTGTCCTTCTACTCCTGTCTTGTGTATAGAGGCCAAGGCTAGATGCTTATGGGGAAGGTATAAGCCACCCATAATGCATATCTCTGTGCAATGCTCTTTCACCTGGACAAACGCTGACCTCATCACTCCAGCAGAATCAGCTGGGGATCACTTTACAAACTAAAGCATGAGGAGTGTAGGTAATACCTTACCTACCTTAACAGGGAGGAGGTAGCAGGTTTAAAACAAACACAAGAAAGTAATTTTTCACGCAATGGCATGTCAACCTCTGGAACTCCTTGCCAGAGGGTGTTGTGAAGGCCAGTACTATAATGGGGTTCAAAAGGGAGCTAGATAGATTCATGGAAGATAGGTCCATCAATGGCTATTAGCCAGGACGGGCAGGAAGGGTGTCCCTAGCCTCTGTTTGCCAGAAGCTTTGATTGGGTGGCAGGGCATGGATCACTTGATGATAACTTGTCTGTTCATTCCCTTTGGGGTACCTGCCATAGGCCACTGTCAGAGGACAAGATACTGGGCTTGGTGGACCCTTGGTCTGACCCAGTATGGCTGCTCTTATGTTCTTATGAGTGACAGCTCTGGTAGCCTTTGTCCTAGTGGCAGCTCTTCCAATGTTCTTACCTGCTGGAGACTATAAATATTTGTATTACAGTAGCACCTAGCAGGGCCCCAAACCAAGATCAGGGCCCCATTGTGCTGGGCACTGAGCATGCAGAGAATAAGAGACAGTCCCTGTCTTTGAGAGCCTACCATCGAAACAGCCAAAAGATTGGAGAAAGGAAGTATTATTACCACCTTTTACAGATGGGGAAGCAAGGCACAGAGTGGTTAAGGACCAGATGCCTTGAAGATACTTAGGCTCAGAACCTTGAAAGTATTTAGATGCCTTAGTGCCTTCCCCAAAGCCACAGAAGGAGTCTGCAGCAGAGTCAGGAACTGCACTCCTGAATCCTGAAACAGAACTGTACCCACAGGGCCACCTTCCCTCTCCTTCACTGATGGCTTCGGAGCTCTTTACCTCAAGTCTACTCTGCAGCAGCAGGTTCCCCAGTCTGACCAGATATTCCAAGAAAAGCATTGTCTCTGCTGTGTTCTACACCTTCTGCTTCTTACGTCCCAAGGGCCTCCTTGTTCTGCTGTTACAAGGACAGCATAGGCTGTACCGCCCCATGGGCCTCCTCTACCCCATTCATCATTTCACACACTTAGAATCATTGAACCATAGAATCTCAGGCTTGGAAGAGCCCTGAGGAGGTTATCTAGTCCCACCCACGCTCAAAGCAGGACCAATCCCCAGCTAAATTGTCCCAGCCAGGGCTTTGTCAAGCCTGACCTTAAAAATATCTAAGGATGGAGATTCCACCACCTCCCTAGGTAACACATTCCAGTGTTTCACCACCCTCCGAGTGAAAACGTTTTTCCTAATATCCAACCTAGACCTCCCCCACTGCAACTTGAGACCATTACTCCTTGTTCTGTCATCAGCTACCCTGTCTCCCCTTCCCATGCAAGATAGTCCGGCTCCCTCTAATCTCGCCAGCTGACCAAACCCACAGAGCCCTTCCATGCCAGCCCAGGAGAAGTCACCACCTGGATGCCGCAAATCACTGACTTGCAGGACAGAGGTGTGGTGTCTTCCCCTCCCCCTAGTTTTAGTGATGCCGTCCCATTTAGAGACAGCTTGGCCTATGGCACTGCACATTGAACTAGAGACCAGGAATTACTCAATGTTAATGCTGGCTCTGCCATGGACTGCCTCTGTAGCCTCCAGCAAGTCACTTCACCACTCTGTCCCGCAGTTTCCTCCTCTGTATAAAGGGGCTAATGACACTGGCCTGCCTCACTGTGGGGGATCACTGGTTAATGCTTGCACAGCCCAATATAAATGCAAAACGTTATTCTTCAAAAGTCAGGCTTCATCTGTAGTGAGACCTTGTCGCAGTCCTTCCATGGTGAAGTGTCCAAGGTGAAAGAGGCCACCCCGTGTCATGCTCCTGTGGTATACAGTGAGAAAAACCTCTGCGTTCTTCAAGGGCATCCCAGTGGCACTGCTGAGCTTCAGCTGCAAGAAGAGAGAAAGGAGGCAGGACATATAAATGCATAGATTTGACCAGCCATCCCCTCCCAGCTAACGAATCACCCTGCAACAAGCCCCATAACCCTCCCCAGCAACTGATCTCTCCCTCTCCCCCCATACCCCCCACCAGGCTGACAACCCCATGTGCTACTCCATGAACAAATCCCCTAACCCACCCCCACCAGTTCTGAACAGTGTGACCAGCCTTAACATCCTCACAGAGGGACAGAGTAAGATATAGAGAGAAGCTACACACAAGGCGGCTGTGGCAGCTCAGAGCAAGGTCACCCCCTTTAAGGGCCTCACGACAACTGCATTCCCTTAGCCCCTGAGGCTGGACTTTCCCCTTTCTTTCCTAGTATCTTCCCAGCTCACTTACCCTCCCATGGTATGGCACTCCTGGCAGGTAGTAGATGTTATTATCCAAAAACTGGAGCGTAGTGACGGATGAAGTTACCCTGCAGCTCTGAGTGGCATTGAACTCCAACCCTGAGAACAGAGAATGTGGGGGCGTGCATCGTGAGACTGAAGAAGGCAGTCAGATTACATGCACACGGTCTCATGGTTTATGAGATGGTCTGTGGGCTTCTCGGTTCACACCTGAGAGCCGTTTTCACAAGGCAGCAGAGCTAGAGCCTGCTCTATGTAGAGCTGGGATAGTGACACGGATCTGTAGGGTGTAAGCCTCGAAGAGGACGGGGAGTTCATCAGTGGGGCAAAAAAGCAGGGGAGTTAGATGGAATGGGATGAAACTGAGCAAACAGGGAAGATTCTAGGCTGGATAATCAGGAAACATTTTCGATCAGTGAGGGAGTCTATGAGGTGGAGAAAGAGCCTCCCCAAGGGAAGGGGTGGACACCCCATTGCTAGGGACATGTAGAACTAGCACACAAAGCCCCGGAGAACAGCCGGTATGGAACAATCCTGCATTGTTTGTGTTGGGGGAGGGGAGGGAGGGATAGACAAAATGCAAGCTCCCAAATAATGCACAGCCAATGCCTGAGGAGTTTGTGGGACTGCTGAAAATATCATGGGTCTCCTGACCCATTCCCTCCCTCTCCCATGCCGAATGACCTTTCCCAGATTACAGTAAAGAACAAAAGAATCCAGCCAGGTGTGACCTAGCTTCCTGCACATTTCTAGTGCACCCAAAGTAAAAGAACCAACACCTCTGTCCAAGCAGAAACATCCTCTCCATTTTGCAGGCTTTGATCCAGTCTGACTCACTAGGCAGTCAATGGCAAAACTCACATTGGCTTTAATGGGAACAAGCTTGGATCCCTGGGGAGCCTTGTGGGAGAATATGCAGGGCAAGGAAAAACATTAGGTGAAGAGACCATCAGTGGAGAATCAGAGCCCTTCCTCCGAGTCTGGAATCCTTCTCATACCTGTTCCACTTTCTTCCAGGGAAGTCACAGCATCTAGACTGAACTGGTAACTGTTCTGAAGAGTCAGGTTATAGACTTCAGTGTCCACTACCGCAGCGAGGCAGCCATCCCTGTTCATCTGGGAGACAGGAGAGTGCCCTAATGAACCAGCCACGAGTGCAACAATCCCAGCATGGCTCACCAGCTGTGATTGAATCCAGGGGCTAGAGTACCAAAAGCCCAAGCCCTAGCCCCAACCACTTGAGTTATTGCAGAGACACTTTCATTTTTTGAAACTAAACACACTTTTATAAGAACATAAGAATGGCCATACTGGGTCAGACCAAAGGTCCATCTAGCCCAGTATCCTGTCTTCCAACAGTGGCCAATGCCAGGTGCCCCAGAGGGAATGAACAGAACAGGTAATCATCAAGTGATCCACCCCATCACCCATTCCCAGCTTCTGGCAAACAGAGGCTAGTGACACTATCCCTGCCCATCCTGGCTAATAGCCATTGATGGGCCTATCCTCCATGAATGTTATAGTCTTGGCCTTCACAGCATCCTCTGGCAAGGAGTTCCACCAGTTGACTGTGCATTGTGTGAAAAAATACTTCCTTTTGTTTGTTCTAAACCTGCTGCCTATTAATTTCATTGGGGGACCCCTAGTTCTGTGTTATGAGGAGTAAATAACACTTTCTTATTTACTTTACTTCCACACCAGTCATGATTTTATAGACCTCTATCATATCCCCCCCCTTTGTCATCTTTTTTCCTAGCTGAAAAGTCCCAGTCTTCTTAATATCTCCTAATATGGCAGATGCTCCATTACCCTAATCATTTTTGTTGCCCTTTTCTGAACCTTTTCCAATATATCTTTTCTGAGATGGGGCGATCACATCTTCTCACAGTATTCAAGATGTGGGCGAACCATAGATTTATATAGAGGCAACGTGATATTTTCTGTCTTATTATCTATCCCTTTCTTAATGATTCCCAACATTCTGTTCGCTTTCTTGACTGCCGCTGCATATTGAGTGGATGTTGTTTTCAGAGAACCATCCACAACAACGCCAAGATCTCTTTCTTGAGTGAAAACGGCTAATTTACACCCCATCATTTTATACGTACAGTTGGGATTATGTTTTCCAATGTGCATTACTTTGCATTTATCAACACTGAATTTCATGTGCCATTTTGTTGCCCAGTCACCCAGTTTTGAGAGATCCTTTTATAGCTCTTCGCAGTCTGCCTGGGACTTAACTATTGTGACAAAGCTCTGTCCTTGCCTCCGTGGGTCCCGCATTTCCTGGCGGATTTCGCTAGCCTCAGAGGCTCACTGTGACCCTCCACGTAACCCTTCTTTCCCTAGAGACAAGGGTCACAGTCTACTGAGCCATTTTCATCATAAGCCAGCAAGGGAGGTGAGGAGAAGTTATCCTTCCTTGCACAGTCTCTGTTGTCTCCCAGTCTCTGTGATTAATCAGGGGCAAAGGTGGGGGGGGAGCCTGGGCCCACCCTCTACTCCGGGCTCCAGCCCAGGGACCCTAATTGTATCAGCTATGATAGCTGACCTTTTAGAAACATGACATGTACAATTCCCTGAGCTACTTCCCCCACAGCAGCCCTCACTTCCTCAAGCTCCACTTCACCCTTACCTCAGGGCCTCCTTCCTTGTGCCTGATATGGTGTGTACTACTCAGCCTCTCCAACAGCGCAACTTCCTTCCACAGCTCCTGACATGCACACCCACCTGACTGGCTGGGAGGCTTTTAACTAGTTTCAGCCAGCCCCTGATTGGCTTCAGGTGGCCCAATCAACCTAGCATTCTCCCTGCCTTCTGGAAAGGGCTTAATTGGCCCCAGGTGTCTTAATTGACCTGGAGCAGCTTCCATTTCACTTAACCTGGTACCAGGGATTTGTTTAGCCTGGAGCTAATATATCTATCTCCCACTACTTTTCTATAGCCATCTGGCCTTGCTCCGTCATGCTATCTTGAGCAGTTTTGTATCATCTGCAAATTTTGCCACCACATTGTTTACCCCCTTTTCCAGATCATTTATGAATATGTCGAATAGGACTGGGCCCAGTATAGACCCCTGGGGGACACCACTATTTGCCTTACTCCATTCTGAAAACTGACCATTTATTCCTACCCTGTGTTTCCTATCTGTGAGAGGACCTTCCCTCTTATCTCATGACAGCTTACTTTGCTTAAGAGCCTTTTGTGAGGGACATTGTCAAAGGCTTTCTGAAATACACTATCTCCACTGGATCCCCCTTGTCCACATGCTCTATCTGGTCCAGTCACTAGTGGGAGACACAATCCCACATGCTTAGCTCATGTCTTACATGTTCTCTGAGATGCCACTAGCCAGACATTGGGTACCAGCCTCTGAGGGTGGAGGAGTCTGTAAGAAACACACTCATTCCCTACTCCCTTCAAATACCTGCCACAATGGCCCTTACCATATTCCTCTACATTGAAGGTGTTCTTGAGGCCAGGCATATTGATGGTGTATTCTCCTAAAGGTGCTTCTGCAGCCAATGGGAAGGATAGATCCACAATGCCTCGATATGGGGTCACGTTCAACCACTGACCAATGCAATTCCCTTTGGGGTCCTGCAGAGATGGGAATAAGGGATGGTTATTGCCAATAACAGTCATCATTATGATGTACACCAGGGCCCTTGGAACTTCACAGAAGCATCAGGGATAGAAATCATATTCTCCTGCTCCAATATGAGCTAAAGGAAAATCTCCATTAGCTGCTAGCAGTGCAGGGCCTATGACACAAATGAGTTCTGGTTCCATCCAATGGAAGGTAGAATTCTCTCTCTTCAGCTCACTCCCACACACATACATAGAGCCAGTTTATTACACCATTGTTCTCTGTATTACATGCTTCGTGCAATAACGTAGTCCAGCAACTAAGGGGCTACCAGGTTCTGGTTTGGAAGCACATGGACTAAACTGGAAGCAGCTGTGTTCCAGATGCTGGGACATTCCCATGCTTACTGAAAGGGCAAAGTTAGTTACAACTCCACGTCTGTAGAAATTGCTCTAAAATGTTCAAACAGGTTTCAGAAGAAACTGTTTCTGTAGCGTAATAAACTGTCTAGTGGGTGCTGATATGGGTGTACACACTCTACGACCCTCAACTGACTGGAGTTAGAACTGCTCTAAACTGGTATCATGAGCCTTTTGTTGCTAACAGCGATTCTTCTTTAGCTCAAGTGGTCAGGCCCCATATTTTGTCCATACTATGAAAAAAAAAAGAAAAGATAATATAAGGAGAAGAGCTGGGAGCTGCTAAAGGGAGCTTCTATTGTTTGTCTTATTGAAGTATTAGTCTCTCAAACTCTTTCACTGTTTCTGTGTTAAATAAAGTTCACCATTTTCTTAAGGAAACTCAAGTGCAGGAGGGGTTCATGATTAGCCACTTCACAACATACTCAAGGATAAAATGTACATGGTACTCTTGAAATGTTTGCCAACCAATTGGCTGCCGTGCAGTGAGACTCACCGGTCATTGACATGGTTCAAGAAGAGATGCCTGAATGGATACCAGACCCTCCCTGCAAAGTTGTGGGTGACAAGGGGAGGAGCTGAAAGAAATCAGGGGCTGTCACTGTGCGTCTTGGCATATGTGGCTGTCCCCATGTAGCTCCTTCCTTCCCTCCTCACCAAAACACCTGTTTCCTCAAGGTAAAACGTGATCATTAAAATCTTTCAGAATAACACAGCTTACCTGCAGCTCTACCAGGTGGTGCTATGGAAAGGAAACAACAAAGCAATTGATTAGATGCTTCTGAAATAAATTCCCATCCCCAAATTTTCAGATCTACTGAACATCCAGAAATCTCCCTTGAAATCTTTCGGGTTCTGAGTGACTCAGCTTCATGGCTGAGCTGGGCATGCCTGATGAGGGGTTGGAATCACTGAACTATGAGCAAGGGACTGGAGCTACTGAGCTCTCCTGGCAGTGCAGAACACTAACCCCTGGGGTCCTGGACCTGGCCTCCGGTCAGTTTCGTGCTTCTAAAGGTTCTTTCCTCCCAGTCTTACCGATTCATTGCTGGCAATAAAGTTCTGATCCAAGGTTACAATTCGTGCCTTGACTGCAAATCAAAGGAAAAAAAGAGGGACTGGGTGAAATTTAATCACGCAAATTATTAATAATAGTTATTAATGACTAATAAAGAAGGATCCTGAACATCAAGATGCATGCCTGGCTTATCGAGGAGGGAGTGGCAGAGCCAAGGCCCTCCTCACTTGCTCTCCGGCCTGCATGCAGGTAACCTGACAGGTGACAGAGACAGTGCTCTGAGCTGTCCAAGCTGCTCTGGCAGGACTAATTGCATCTGCTAGGCCACCACTTGCTGTTCATGCTGGCACTGCAATGGTGCAGAGTAACACAATAGTTAGCTTGCTCAGAGCAAAGCTGAACTCTAGGGTACAGATGTGGGGACCTGCATGAAAACCTCCTAAGCTTACTTTTACCAGCTTAGGTTAAAACTTCCCCAAGGTACAAACTATTTTACCCTTTGCCCTTGGACTTCCGCTGCCACCACCAAACTTTATCTGGGTTCCTGAAAAAACGGAGTTTGGACACATCTTTCCCCCCAGAATCCTCCCAACCCTTGCACCCCACTTCCTGGGGAAGGTATGGTAAAAATCCTCACCAATCCAATCAGACCCAAACCCTTGGATCTTAGAACAATGAAAAAGCATTCAGTTTCCTTACAAGAAGACTTTTAATGGAAGTAAAAAAAAAGAAAAGAATCACCTCTGTAAAATCAGGATGGTGAATACCTTACAGGGTAATTAGATTCAAAACAGAGAATCCCTCTAGGCAAAACCTTAAGTTACAAAAAAGACAGGAATATTCATTCTATTCAGCACAGCTATTTTCTCAGCCATTTAAAGAAATCATAATCTAACACATACCTAGCTAGATTACTTACTAAATTCTAGGACTCCATTCCTATTTTGTCTCCAGCAAAAGCATCACACAGAGACACAGACCCTTTGTTTTTTTTCCCTCCTCCCAGCTTTTGAAAGTATCTTGTCTCCTCATTGGTCATTTTGGTCAGGTGCCAGCAAGGTTACCTTTAGCTTCTTAACCCTTTACAGGTGAGGATTTTTTCCTCTGGCCAGGAGGGATTTTAAAGGGGTTTTACCCTTCCCTTTATTTTTATGACAAAAGGCAATCCCAATATTGGGGTGACCGACTTTGCCCCATTGACAGCAGTTGCGGGTGGGACTGTGGAATGGGTTAGAGATGTGCTGAGAGCTGCGATGGTGGGGGTTGTAATGCCATAATTCTTTGTTGAAGAGAGAGTCATTTGGATCTTGCCTCCACTGAGGGCCTTAGGGAAACCTTGCGCTGTGGCTCGAGCCCTGGTGCAGTTCTGCCAGTGCTAGCAATTATGCAGCTCGAGTATAGACAGACCACTTACATTGCTATCACCAGGTCATCTGTCCTGACACATCAGTAGAGACACCCAAGCCCTGTCCACACTAGCACTCTTATCATTGCTAGCACTGATGGAGCTGAACAAGTGCTACAGCAACATTGGGGATGGGGAGCAGAGGGGGTTCCCAAATATCCTCAAAGCAGATATGGCATTGGAGGACCTGAGGGAGACATCTCTGTTGTGGCCTGTGCTGACAGCACATCAGCCTGGCCTGTGACCCAGGCCCTGCTTAGCTGCATGTCAAGGGAGATGGTGGATATGCCATGATGGTAGGGTGAATTTCCTGCTTTCTCTCCCAGGCCCCTGGCCACACCTGTCCTTACCTATCTGTCCAGGTTTGTACACAGGTTTGTCCGTCTGTACAAAGGTCCTCTTCATCACAGGCTTGATCAGGACATTCTGTCTCTCCTGAAACTCTGAGCCAGCCCCGAAGCCTGTGACCTCAACAAAGGCCATTTCCTCTGAACTACCCACAGGAGAAGGGACCTGCAGACAGAGTCACAAACCAATCATAGCTAATGGGCAGAATTCTAGGGGTTTCGGTAATAAACATAATAATAATAATAATAATGAGGAGGAGGAGGAGGACTTTTTTTGCTCCAGCTGGTCTCATCCTGGTCTCAACACTCTTTATGTGAGGGGACTGTTGCCCCCTTACTAACATTCAGTGGGGGTGTTTTAGTTGCTAGCTCCCAGTACTAAAAAGGGGGAAGGGTCGATGGGGAATCAGGACCCTGAGACTGACAGCCCCCCGGAACAATGGGGAGAGGCCAATGCTCCAGGTCAGCCTGAATGACAGGGCGGGCAGGCTAATCAGGGAGTCAGGAGGCCAGGGAGGTCCCATCCTCCCTGTGAGCTGGATTTGCCTGCGTCAGACAGAGTGGGGCTGAGCTAAGGAGAAAGCAGGGGCCCAAGCTGAGCTGGGGAGCAGAGCTGTGCCAGCCCCAGAGGGACCAGAAAAGCAGCCCAGAGAGAGCAGACCCTGTCCTGGGAGCAGAGCTGCAGCCCCAAAGCCAGAGGCACAGCCCAGAGAGAGCAGACCTGTCCTGGGAGCAGAGCTGCAGCAACCAGAGCCAGAGGGGCCAGAAAAGCAGCCCAGGAAGCAGGTCAGTGCTGGGAGCAGAGTCACAGAAGCAGCCTGCAGAGCAGACCTGTCCTGGGAGCAGAGCTGCAGCAACCGGAGGCAGAGGGGCCAAAGAAGCAGCCCAGGGAGCTGGAGGCAGAGCAGCAGAGACGGAGTGGTGGAGCTGGGGCTGGAGCAGTCCGGAGCTGGGTGCGGTGAGCAGCTGGGGAGAGCGAGGGGGACCCTGGGCAGCGGGCCCAGCACAGGGAGACGCCTCAGCCAAGGGGCTCTGCAGGCCAGGCTTGGATCGTAGCCCCGACAGGGCGGGGGCGACATTGGGAAGAAGGGTCCTACCACTTAGAGCCTGAGAGCGTGTGGCCACCACCAGAGCAAGTGTCCAACCCACAGCATCCCTGCAGCACAGCCAGGGCCTGAGAAGAAGGCCTGGGACTTACAAGGAACAGACTGTGAACTGCCCTGACATTCCAGAGACACTGTTTGTGATGTTCCCTGCCACAGAGTGGGGTGATGTGTTTCCTTTCACCTTTCCCATTTTTCCTTATTCTTTTTAAAATTAATTGTTGATTAAATAACTTGCATTTGCTTTAAATTGTATGTAATGGTCAGTGAGTCAGAGAAGTGCCCAGTGCAGAGAGTACCCTGGAGTGGGGACACCCTAGCCCCTGTCCTAGGTGACCACAGCAGGGTTGGGGGTTGAGCCCCCCAGGAATCCTGGGCCCAGCCTTGTTGGGGTTACGAGGACTCTGCCAGACAGGAGAGTGGAAGGGGAGTCCTCAAGGGCAGGGAGGCCACTGGGTAAAGGAAGTGGGAGCGAGGACTCAGATCCTTTTACTAGCCCACTTCACAGGGGTAGTGCAGAAGCCAGGAAAGTTCCCCACAAGAGCAGGACTATTCTCCCACTTACATTTACAAAAAGTCTTTTATTAAGAAGTGAAGAAAAATAAGGAAGTGCTTGTAGGTAGCATCCCTCCAAACCAGAGGAGAAGGGGCTGCCCCTTGTGCGCAGGTGGCCGGAGCCAGACCAGACTCGCCCCTTCTACTGGAAGTGGGCTGGGAGGACTGACAGTATAAAAGGTGAAGCCTCCGTCTCAGTTGGAGCCGAGACAGTGAGGGAGACAGATCCATCCTGCTTGCTGCTGACTTCATTGCTGAGCCAAGGGACACCCTGCCCCAAAGGAGCCTGCATTCCCAGGTGAGCTGCTGGGACTGCCGTTGGCTACCTACCCTGAGGAGGCCGAGGACATCCACAGAGCTGAGTACCAAATGCTGGGGTAGTAGGAAGTAGCCCAGGGACAGCTGACTCTAGTCTGGCTGCATTGCTGCCTGAATCCAAGTTAGCATGTTGTGGCTAAATTCCCCGCTGACCCAGTGGTAGAACACGCCTCCACTGTTTGGGCCCTGGGCTGGGACCCGGTGGAGTCAGGGGGGCCCAGGTCCCCCTACGCTGCTGCTGCCAACCCCACCCCTGGGGTGGCAGCCTCCCCACAAAAGGCCAAAGGCCTGCCTTGATCTGCTGTCCGCCAAAGCTATGATGCTGGACTATGTGGTGCTCTTCCCTGCCTGAGGGCCTGAGCCCCTAGACTGTTTGGAGCTCTGCCCTGCCTGAGGGCCTGAGCCTCTAGCCTGCTCCTTAACTCTGCCCTGCCTGAGGGCCAGAGTCTATAGACTGTTTGGAGTTTCACCCCATTAGGATGGTTGGGGTGGGATACTAACACCTGGTGTTCTAATTTCCCTTATACGAGGCAGTGATCCCAGCGACCTCGTGAGGCGGTGTGGCCTCCCTCCGACCTGGGGAGGAGGGATGACCGCTACACCATTAGAGCTCTTCAGAGCAGGATCAAGGGGTGTTGGCAGTGGTGGGTCGGGAGCTCAGGACTGTAATAGCAGGGGACTGCAGTGCAGGACTGATGTGCATTTGTACAGCTGTCAAGAGGAAAAGCAGGAGTGCATGGGGAAGGCTGAGGTGTCTGCATACACAATCCTTGCCTACCTCCTCCAGCAATAGGAGAACCTAGTAGGTGTTCTCCCAACCCCATGTTACTGTGTTTGCAGCTGCAGTACATGGTCTCTCTGTTGCTCACCTGGAAGCTGGTGCAGTCAAAGAAGCTGGGCTGGTAGACAGATCGTGTGATCAGTGTCTGATTCCTGTTTTGGTTTGTAGAGTTACAGTCACTTGGACTGGGACCCCTTGACCTCTGCTGACCTGGATGCAGACAGTCTCTGAGGAGGGGTAGAAGAGTTGAGCTGGTATCACCACTGCATAGTTTCTATAAGAGAGAAAGGCCCTACCTGTGATTAGCTTTCATAAGAACGGCCATACTGGGTCAGATCAAAGGTCTAACTAGCCCAGTATCCTGTCTTCTGAGAGTGATCAGTGCTAGGTGCCCCAGAGGGAATGAACAGAACAGGTAATCATCAAGTGATCCATCCCCTGTCGCCTATTCCCAGCTTCTGGCAAACAGAGGTTGGAGACACCATCCCTGCCCATCCTGGCTAATAACCATTGATGGACCTATCCTCCATGAACTTAGCTAGTTATTTATTGAATCATGTTATAGTCTTGGCCTTCACAACATCCTCTGGCAAGGAGTTCCACCAGTTGACTGTGCATTGTATGAAAAAAATACTTCCTTTTGTTTGTTTAAACCTGCTGCCTATTAATTTCATTTGGTGACCCCTAGTTCTTGTGTTATGAGAAGGAATAAACAACACTTTCTGATTTACTTTCTCCACACCAGTCATGATTTTATAGACCTCTATCATATCCCCCCTTAGTCATCTCTTTTCCAAGCTGAAAAGTCCCAGTCTTCTTAATATCTCCTCATATGGCAGCCGTTCAATATCCCTAATAATTTTTGTTGCCCTTTTCTGAACCTTTTTCAGCTCCGATATATCTTTTTTGAGATGGGACAACCACATCTACACACAGTATTCAAGATGTGGGCGTACCATGGATTTATATAGAGGCAACGTGATATTTTCTGTCTTATTATTTATCCCTTTCTTAATGAGTCCCAACATTGTTTGCTTTTTTGACTGCCGCTGCAGATTGAGTGGATGTTTTCAGAGAACTATCCACAATGACACCAAGATCTCTTTCTTGAATGGTAACAGCTAATTTAGACCCCATCATTTTATATGTATAGTTGGGATTATGCTTTCCAGTGTACATTACTTTACATATATCAACATTGAATTTCATCTGCCACTTTGTTACCCAGTCACTCAGTTCTGAGAGATTCTTTTGTAGCTCTTCGCAGTCTGCCTGGGACTTAACTATCTTGAGTAGTTTTGTATCATCTGCAAATTTTGCCACCACACTGTTTACCCCTTTTTCCAGATCATTTATGAATATGTTGAATAGGACTCGGCCCAGTGCAGGCCCGTGGAGGAAACCACTATTTACCTCTCTCCATTCTGAAAACTGACCATTTATTCCTACCCTTTGTTTTCTACCTTTTGACTAGTTACTGATCCATGAAAGGACCTTCCCTCTTATCCCATGACAGCTTACTTTTTTTAAGAGCCTTTCGTGAGGGACATTGTCAAAGGCTTTCTGAAAATCTAAGTACACTATTTCCATTGGATCCCCCTTGTCTACATGCTTATTGACCCCCTCAAAGAATTCGAGGAGACTGGTGATGCATGATTTCCCTTTACAAAAACCATGTTGACTCTTCCCCAACAAATTATGTTCATCTATGTGTCTGACAATTTTGTTCTTTACTCAGGGCCGGCTCCAACTTTTTTGCTGCCCCAAGCGGCGAAGGGAAAAAAATAAAAAAACAAGCCTGGTTGAGCTGCCGCCGAAGAGGAAGAGAGGGACTGCAGGGCTTGTCGCCGAATTGCCGCCGAAGAACCGGACGTGCCACCCCGATGACGGAGGGAGTGCCGCCCCTTACTATTGGCTGCCCCAGGCACTTGCTTCCTTCGCTGCGCCTGGAGCCAGCCCTGTCTTCACTATATGTTTCAACCACTTTGCCCAGTACTGAAGGCAGGCTCTCCAGCCTGTAAGCGCCGGGATCACTTCGGGAGCCCTTTTTAAAAATTGGTGTCAGATTAGCTATCCTCCAGTCATTTGGTACAGAAGCTGATTTAAATGATAGGTTACAAACTACAGTTAGTAGCTCTGTAATTTCACATTTGAGTTCCTTCAGAATCTCTTGGGTGAATACCCTCTGGTCCCGGTGACTTATTACTGTCTAGTTTATTAATTTGTTCCAAAACCTCCTCCTAATGAGAGCTCAATCTGGGAAAGTTCCTCAGATTTGTCACCTAAAAAGAATGGCTCAGGTTTGGGAATCTTCCTCACATCCTCAGCCGTGAAGACCAATGCAAAGAATTAGTTTAGTTTCTCTGCAATGGCCTTATCGTCCTTGAGTTCTCCTTTAGCATCTCAATCATCTAGTGGCCCCACTGGTTGTTTAGCAGGCTTCTTGCTTCTGATGTACTTAAAAAAATTGTTATTACTTTTTGAGTCTTTGTTGTTCTTCAAATTCTTTTTTGGCCTTCCTAATTATATTTTTATACTTCATTTGCCAGAGTTTATGCTCCTTTCTATTTTCCTCACTAGGATTTAATTTCCACTTTTTAAAGGATGCCTTTTTGCCTCTCACTGCTTCTTTTACTTTGTTTAGCCACGGTGGCACTTTTTTGTTCTCTTACTATGTTTTTTTTTAATTTGGGGTATACATTTAAGTTGAGCCTCTATTATGGTGTCTTTAAAAAGTTTCCATGCAGCTTGCAGGGATTTCACTTTTGGCGCTGTACCTTTTAATTTCTGATTAACTAACTTCATTTTTGTGTAGTTCCCCCTTTCTGAAATTAAATGCTAAGGTGTTGGGCCACTGTGGTGTTTTCCTCGCCACAGGGATGTTAAATTTAATTATATTATGGTCACTATTACCAAGCGGTCCAGCTATAATCACTTCTTGGACCAGATCCGGTGCTCCAATTAGGACTAAATGAAGAATTGCCTCTCCTATTGTGGATTCCAGGACTAGCTGCTCCAAGAAGCAGTCATTTAAGGTGCCAAGAAACTTTATCTCTGCATCCCGTTCTAAGGTTTCTAGTTGAAATCCCCCATTATTATTGAGTTTTTTATTTTTATAGCCTCTCTAATCTCCCTGAGCATTTCACAGTCACTAGCACCATCCTGGTCAGGTGATCGGTAATATATCCCTACTGCTATATTCTTCTTATTATAGCATGGAATTACTATCCATAGAGCTTCTATGGTACCGTTTGGTTCATTTAAGATTTTTCATTTGATTCTATGTTTTCTTTCATATATAGTGCCACTCCCCTACCAGCATGACCTGTTCTGTCCTTCTGATATATTTTGTACCTTGGTATTACTGTGTCCCATTGAGTATTCCAACAAGTTTCTGTGATGCCTATTATATCAATCTCCTCATTTAATATGAGGCATTCTAGTTCACCTATCTTATTATTTAGACTTCTAGCATTTGTATATAAGCACTTTAAAAACTTGTCACTTTGTAGCTGTCTGCCATTACACGATGTAATTGAATGGGTCTTTTTTTCATTTGACTGTTTCTCATCAGATCCTACCTGTATTTTATCACCTTCCATCCTCTCCTCCTTACTAGGACATAGAGAATCTCCATTAATAGATCCTCCCCAAAGGATGTCTCTGTCCGAACCACGTGCTTCTCCGCACCTGTCAGCTTTCCCCCCAGCCCTTAGTTTAAAAACTGCTCAACAACCTTTTTACTTTTAAATGCCAGCAATCTGGTTCCATTTTCGTTTAGTGGAGCCCATCCTTCCTGTATAGGCTCCCCCTTTCCCAAAAGTTTCCCCTAGCTCCTAATAAACCTAAACCCCTGCTCTTTATTATTATTTTATTTATTTGTACTACAGTAGTAGTGCCTAGAAGGCCCCAGTCAGTGGGGGGCATTGTGCTAGGCCCTGCACAAACTTATAGTAAGAGACAATCCCTACCCCAAAGAGCTTACCATCTGAACAGACAAGACAGGCACAGGGTGGGAGGGCAAACAGAAACTGACCGAGGGGGAAGAGACTTGTCCAAGGTCACACAGCAGGTCGGAATACAGCTTGGAATAAAGCTTGGAATACAACACAGGTCTACAGAGTCCCAGTCCAGTGCCTTATCCTCTGGACCATGCTTGCCTTTCATCACTGGCTTGTTTGGTTTGGTGTCTGGCCTCCTGTCATACTGGATCTTACTGTTGGTCTGTGGAGCCCAACATCCTGCCACCTGATGTATGGGAACCATCTATCACAGTGTCAGGGTAACTGCACCTGTATTCCCCCTCCAGGGTCCCACAAGGGCACCCACTTATGATTTCCAACTCCCAGCCATCACCTCTCTTGGGTGGAGACCCGCATTTCTCTCCTTTCTGACTGGGGTGGGGGTTATGGCTGCCCAGCTCCCTATTCTGCCCTATGATACCCCCAGAAGCCAGTCTCCCTAGAGGCTAGTGCCAGCGCTATGCTTTCTCCCCAAGGCCTGTGACCAGCATATTGCCAGCAGTTATAAGTTACCACCCTGCTCTTTCTAAGGACAAAACATTACAGAGAAAACACAGAAACAATCAAAGTTTCTATAGACATGCTAACAGCTCACCAGAGGTCACTCATCAGCCTTATGGGGCACTAATAGGCAACAGTCTTTCCAACCCTTCCCCATGGACAGAAGGCCCTGTTTGCTGGACCGGAAAGAAGGTCCAAGCTAAGAAAGTCCAAGCTCAGTTCAAACTCATTCTCTTATACCAAAAGGCCCTTCTTTATCTCTAGTCTCTGGAAAACGCAGCCTGAACCAGTCTATGCAAACCACTCCAGGGAGCTGCAACTCTCTTGCAGTGATTTGCCTTAATCACCTCCCACTGTTTTTAGTTCTTGGAGGAGCTGTGGTAACCCTCCCCATGGTGAAGGACACAATCCTGCATAAACCATTCATAGGTTTAATTCAACCAGTATTGAATGCCATTGTTAGATCTGTCGTACCTAAAACTAGGCCACATCTCACAAAAAGAATCAGATTTGATGACGCTTCTCTTAGCCTTAATGCCTCCCAGTTACCTCTATCAGACTAGATGGGCCAATAGATAGATTTGGGGCAGTAGGAGAGATACTGGTCCCAGCTTGTACTAGTGAAGGCCAGGTATATGAGAAGCTGGACCATTGGTCAGTTTGAATATGGCAGCTTTTACATTGTGGCTTAATACCCAAGCAGGAGTGAGCTGGTATCCTGTGTGGCATCAGCCTCAGGAACTGGCATCCAGTTATTACCAGTATCTACAGAGATGAGCTGAGAATGGCTCTCTCTGTTTGTGATGGGTTTTTTTTTTGTTCTGCTACAGTGGTGGCATTCATGGCCCTCTTCTCTCTGGGCTATGCGAAGCAGATGTGCAAACAGGAGCTATTGCATTGATTTACTGGATCACGTAATCCCTTTGTGACCTCTGTTTATTTGGAATCTCCCCCTCCACCCCCGCCCCCAAGCATTATTGAATCAGTCCTTAGCACGAGATGTAAAACCAAAGTCCTACTCTTGGCTACCTATGTCATTCAAAGATTGCATGGCATTTTCCCCCCAAGAGAATTATAAATCCATGGTACGCCCACATCTTGAATACTGCGTGCAGATGTGGTTGTCCCATCTCAAAAAAGATATATTGGAATTGGAAAAGGTTCAGAAAAGGGAAACAAAAATGATTAGGGGTATGGAACAGCTTCCATATGAGGAGAGATTAATAAGACTGGGACTTCAGCTTGGAAAAGAGACGACTAAGGGGGGATATGATTGCAGTCTGTAAAATCATGACTGGTGTGGAGAAAGTGAATAAGGAAGTGTTATTTACTCCTTCTCTAACACATGAACTCGGGGTCACCCAATGAAATCAATAGGCAGCAGGTTTTAAACAAAAGGAAGTATTTCTTCACACAACACAGTCAGTCTGTGGAACTCTTTGCCAGAGGATGTTGTGAAGGCCAAGACTAGAACAGGGTTCAAAAAAGAACAAGATACATTCATGGAGGATAGGCCCATCAATGGCTATTAGCCAGGATGGGCAGGGACGGTGTCCCTAGCCTCTGTTTGCCAGAAGCTGGGAATGGGTGACAGGGGATGGATCACTGGATGATTACCTGTTCTGTTCATTCCCTCTGGGGCACCTGGCATTGGCCACTGTCGGAAGAGAGGATACTGGGCTAGATGGACCTTTGGTCTGACCCAGTATGGCTGTTCTTATGTTCTTAGTAAGCATGTTTCATCAGTCAATCTGAATCCTGCTTTGATGAAGCGAGCATTAGCACTCATAAGGGACAGCTGGCAACTTGTCAAAGCTAAGAGTATTAGAAGCATGCAAGACTCTATTAAAGGAGATTTTAGACTGAATGACAGCAGAATCTTATCGAACAGTGAGGTACAGCAGGTTGTGGGCTGGTCTCCCAGGGGAAGGGATAGCAGTGCTTGGAACATTTAATACTAAACTGGCCAATATGCCAGATGACGCACAGTAGGAAATGATCTTGCACTGGCTGAGACCCAATGTGTTTTTTTTCTTCTGTAATGCAAGCAGAGCTGTGTTTCTGTTCAGATTTACACAAAAGTCTCCCTCTCAGGGCTCTCCAGAGGGTGACCGCAGCTACACAAAGCCAATCAATTATAGCAGGACCATGAAAAGCAGGCAGAACTAAGCTTTGTGTTCCCATTAAAGTTGGCTAAGAGACTTGCTGAGCTGCGACATCTAAGTGTCCCGGTTGGAGATTTAAATGGTGACTTGTGGCTCTGGGGAGAATAGCACAACCCAGAATAAAATGTTTCCTGGACCACAGTAAAGTGTGTGGAATGTTGGCAGGTCTGAGTGAAACACACACAGACACCTGGCAGGATAGGCGCTGACTTGGATCTTCCCGCAGAACTGCTGCCTATGCGAGGTTTCCCAGGACGCAGGAAGCCAAAGAAACTCCAGTGAGCCAGAGCAATGCAGCAAACGGAGGCCCAGGACTGAATGAAACAGAGTAGATCAAACACCATATGGAAATACCCCTTTGGTCCCACGAATCCCATAACAAGCATTTGCCACTATAGAATCCCCCACTCTGACGCATTCCCCACTAATCAGCATATAGACATGAAACAACCAGGGCTCTTAGGTCATTGCAGAGGTTCCAGCTGTGAGAGGCAGGAGGAGGACACAGCTCCACAGGAGAGCTGTGCTCTTCATATCTGAGTTCTGGAGGAATCAGACTACAGGGATGTGTTCCTGGTCTACACCTCTCCTTCTCTGGCTCTTCTACTTCTCCCCCTGCTCTCAGTCTACACTGAAGCACCACCCATGTCCCTCCCTGTTAAGGTATCTGTATCTGGCTCTTTGCTTTTAATCCAAAGGGTAGAAATCAGGTGGCATATGACTGCCACTGGGAAGTGGCCAGGTGAACACTGCTAAGACAATATTTACAAACCCACATCCTAGGCTCACTCACTTCAAGGCTTTTGCTGGGTTTGCTAGTGCTTCTGTGGGAAGATGTCTGCTCTGTTCTTTACTTCCTTGCACCATTAGTGGCAGCTGGAGACACAGCAGGAGCTCCACTAGTGTTATTAAAGGGTGTATTTATTAAAAGAACAGTGGGGAAAATTCATCCAGAGCTGAATTGGTTCAGTACTATTTTTCTTTCTAAAGAAAATTAACACAAGTGAAAGCTCAGACAAATGGAAATAAAGGGGTAAAGTTTTTATGTCTTAATGAAACCCCAATCCTGCCCTTCAGCCCCCCAGCTATTCCAGTCCTGGCTCCCTACACAGCTCTGCTGACACCCCTCAGTCCTGACCAGAAGGAAGAAGGGAGTTTACCTTCTTATTATACTTCCTTTCTCTTTCCCCCAGTGTGATGGTGCTGCCTGTGGGAGCCAGCTGAGGTCACTCAATTAGGGTGCACTGTAAACAAAATGGGGCAGACAAACCCCAAACGCTGGTGGATATTCCAATACTTAGATTTACCAAGCCAGCACAAAACAACTTCTTATTATCTCACTGGTTACTCAGAAGTCCAAATAATGCAGTTCCCTTAAAGTGCCCAGCCTCAGGCCTCCATCCAGACACACATGGCAAACGTATGATGATAAATTCTGAAAATCTTATTTCATCATATAAAAGAAAAGGTTCTCCTGACCCCAAAGGGCCAAGCCCCAGACCCAGATCAAATAATAACTTAGATCTTACCCCAAATACATGCTTATAGTCAATCCTTATTAACTAAACTAAAATTTATTAAAAAAGAAAAGAGAGAGTGTTGGTTAAAAGATCAATATCCAGACAGACTTGAATTCAATTCTTGAGGTTCAGGTACATAGCAGAGAGGAGCCTGTATTTGCTAGAAGTCCTTTTAGAAATAGTCCATAGGTTATAGTCCAATGTCCATATTCAGGTGACTCCAGTCAGTGACTGGGGATCTTAATCCTTATGGCTTAAGGTTTCCCCTTCTTGAAACCCAAAGCAGATCTGAGATGAAGAAGGATAGTATCCCAAGGTTTTTATACATTTCCGCAGCCTTTTGGCTTGAGAAAACAATAGGCTTAACTTTCCTTCTCCCAAACATCATGGCAATTAGCACAGGATAATTTATCCATTAAACAGTTCTGATACAGGTTAGCACAACCTTCAAAGAGACATAGACAATAATACTATTTCACTCAAGTGTCTTCTTAAATGTTAATATTCCTTTTTTGATCTTTGAATCAAAGCTATAGCCATAGACAAGAGTTGTTTGCTTACATCACAAGACCTGAGCAAACAGCTACTCTTCTATCTCTAACAATACAGGCTGCATTTCAAAGCTCTATTCATTTACATCTCTTCCTAACCAGTCTCTGAAGTTCGGCCATGGGTGGGGTCAGTCTGGGAGTCAATTAACTCTTTCTGGCCCTGTCACCTTTCAATGTGATATATTACACTCCTAACGTCACACCCTGATAGAGTGACTAACCAGAGAAAGGGAGCCAGGGGGAAGGTTTCTGCAGCAGATCAAGGGCTGATGACTGTCCACCCTATCCCACTAGTTCAGCCACTCATTGAGGGAAGCATGAAGTCTAGAATCATCTGAGTCTGCATAAAATGATGCCAGGACACTGATATGCCTCAGGGTCACGGACGTACAGTGCTTAGAGCCCATATATTGATCTGCCCTTCTGAGCTGGTTTAAACGTCAATGTGGGTCTGCTATATCAGGCCATGGGTACAGGGAGTGGTTACTACACGCACACACACACACTATGTCAGAGTAAAGCCTAGACACTGATTTAACCAGGAGTAAATAGAAGGCAGAGAACTAAGTCCCTCAGTCTCTTAGAGTGGGGTTGGTAGAAAGGCCCTGCAGTGTAGTTGAAAGTTTGACTGATATGGAAGGATAGGCAGGCCACACCATGGGAGTGGCTCTTGTGGATGGGCAGAGGGAGGCAGCAGTGAAGCTAGTCTAGGTGGACGAGTGGTGATGAGTTGGTGTGACGATTTGGGGAATCTGTACGACATATGAATTATTCTGTTTGGAACCATTCTGCCAGATGCAGTCCGCAGCAACAAGGGCTGGGTTCCTCTTTCCAACACAAACCAGAACCGGCTTGAGCCCCACCCAGTACACTGGGGAAACTAAACAGCATTCCTGGGCACCTCTAAGAGGCAATACTTCCCCTCTCACAAGCACTGAGTCTGTGTAACGAAAGAAAACTTTGATTAAAAGGGAAAAGGGGAGCCAGCATTAATCTGGGAAAACACCACAACAAAGATTCAAAAGCATGTGACCATAAGCAACATCCATCCCACCGTACGCTGGGCAGTGTCCTTTGCCTCAGTTTCTCACCTTGTGGTGTGAAAGTCCAAGGAACAAAGGTTCCTTTAACATGCCACTCCTTGCACTATGCCCCACTCCCAGTTGTCTGTCCTTGGTCAGCGAAGACCCAGAGTTCAGAGATGCATTCCCCTGCATTCACCTCCCACCCCTGAGGGGGCAGGGATCAAGTAATGCCTTCTGCAAATGGCTCACAACTACTGCTACTTTCTCGGTGGCCACTGGCGCGGTCTCTCTGCCATTATTATCACTACTGCTTGCTTCTACTTCTGCAGCGCCCAGTCTGAGGTTCTACCACTTAACCCCACTGCTCGTGAGCTCAGCAGATAACAGGAAACCTCACCACTTGTACAGGCTCTGCAGTGCCTTTCACTGCAACAGTATCTCCAGACCTGGCCTGAGGCTTAACCCTGCTAGACTTGCTCACCAGGACTATCAGCTCTAGTAATCACTAAACAGCAACAAGGACTCACAAGTGAGTCTGATCAGCTGTCTTTAAACACTAAAGAGAGGTGTGTGTCAAATAGTACCCCCAAAACTCATTCAGCAACACCACGCCCAGCCTCACTGGGCTTTGGCACCCCTACCCCCTCCTTACCAAGTAAGGGTCAGCGTAAGGTGACCCCTTTCATCCATATATGCTAAGTGTAGTTCCACTGTCCTTTACTCATACAATAAGGATAACGACATTTCATTACCCCTGCATTCAAATGCTTCAGTGATTTGTAACCCATAAGCAGCCAAAATTGATCACTTTGGCAAAGCAGCTTCCTCTGCTGCACATCTAGGCAGAGTAAGTGTGTCTATGCAAATACAGTCTGCTCTTGAAGTCTTTCCCCTCAGCTCATCACTAGGTGTCAGGGGAGAGCCCACCTAGACCCTGGTATCTGTGGCAGACGGCAGAACTCCATTTTGGATGTGCGGTTCTTTACCCACTCTGTTGCCTCTTCACCTCCATTTTGGACTAATGTCCCAACAGGGCAGTGGCATAGGGCTGAGAAAAGAGGGTCATTAAGTCCATTGAAATACAAACAGGCTAGATAAGGGACTCACTTGCTTCACGGGGAGAGGTCACCTAGTAACAAAGCTACTGGTAGGAGACTTGTCGAGGCTGATCAAGAAGTGGTCTGACAGAGGAGACTGGAAGGTTATAAAGGATTGGAGCAGCCTTGTGCATGGGGGGGATGTGACGGGTTGGATCACAGAAACCCTCTTGGAAACTGCCAACTGATGTGCCAAGACTACTTCTGCTCTGGCTTTCCCTGCCAATTTGGGACTCCAGAGCCCTGCCTGGTTGTGCCGGACATGCTTGCCGGCTACAAACAGACCCAGGTCTGAACCACATCCCACAAACTGCAGGCTTTAGTGAAAGCAGCGTAAGAAGTGTTCCTGTCTCCAAGACTCAGATGCCCAACTCCCAATGGGGGTCCAAACCCCAAATAAATCCATTTTACCCTGTATAAAGCTTATACAGGGTAAACTTATAAAATGTTTGCCCTCTATAACATTGATAGAGAGATATGCACAGCTGTTTGCCCCCCCCCCCGGTATTAATACATACTCTGGGTTAATTAATAAGTAAAAAGTGATTTTATTAAATACAAAAAGTAGGATTTAAGTGGTTTCAAGTGATAACAGAGAGAACACAGTGAATTACCAAGCAAAACAAAATAAAACACACAAGTCTATGCCTAATACAGTAAGAAAACTGAATACAGATAAAACCTCACCTTCAGAGGTGTTCCAGTAAGCTTCCTTTTACAGACTAGTCTCCCTCTTGTCCAGGTCCAGCAATCAGTCACACCCCCATGGTTACTGTCCTTTGTTCCAGTTTCCTTCAGGTATCCTTTGGCGGTGGAGAAGCTATCTCTTGAGCCAGCTGAAGACAAAATGGAGGGGTCTCTCAGGGGTTTAAATAGACTTTCTCTTGTGGGTGGACACCCCTCCCTCCCCCTGTGTATAATCCCAGCTACAATATGGAGTTTTGGAGTCACATGGGCAAGTCACATGTCCATGCATGACTCAGAACTTACAGGTAGCAGCCATGGTTCACATGCTATCTTGAACGTCCTCAAGCAGACTTCTTATGTGGATTGGAGCCTTCCAAGATCCATTGTCCATTAAGTGTTTCTTGATTGGGCACTTAACTTGCAAATTCCTTTCTAAAGAAGCTGCCCAAGGCTACTTAAAATCAAACCAGTACTCAGCCAATATTCATAACTTCGAATACAAAAATGATGCATGCATACAAATAGGATGAATAGATCGAGTAGATTACAACCTTTTCAGAGATATGTTACATGGTATATGTAGCATAAAACATATCCCAGGTATGTTATATATACATTCATAAGCATATTTCCATAAAGCCTTATGGGATGCAACGTCACAGGGTAGTGACAATTTGGCCATTTTCCACCAGTTTAAGTTGAGGGAAGCAGGTGCAGGAACCAGATGAGGCCGGGGGTACCCCACCTACCTGAATACAGGGAGTTCCCCAAGGACTCCCCAGGGAAGGGTGAGCTAGTGAGGGACACTGTCTTCAGTGTGTGTGTTGTTTTCTAAGTGATCTCTACTCTCATGCTTTATTGCAGAAGTGAAGAGCAACGGTGTTAGAACCCGATGTAGAGTGTCCGTGCGCTATGTGCCACACCTGTGCAATGCCCCCTGAAGAGGTAACACAGAAGGCTCACACCTTTGGGCAAGATTCTGAATGAGGATGCGTTTAAGCTGTGGGGCGTCTGAGGAGGCAGCACTGAGCTCAGGGATGGCAGCTGGGCCACATGTTTCTAGCTCTCAGGATGGGGTGCTAGACAGAGGGCTACTGAGTCACAGAGTTTAAGGCCAGAAGGGACCATTAGATCACTGAGTCTGACCTCCTGCACCACGCAGGCCACTGACACCACACAGCACCCATACACTAAGCCCCAAAACTGAAATGAGACCCAAATAAATGAGACCCACAGGAGACTAGACTATTATGTGCTACAGGCAGAGAATAGGAGGGACTGAGGCTGTGGCAGGGAAATGATTAAGTGAGCTATACCCGAATAATCCCAGCAAGTGACCAGCACTCACGCCCTGCAGAGGAAGGCAAACTTCCTCCCCTGCAAGGTCCCCACTAATCTGGGGGGAAATTCCTTCCCAACTCCACACATGGTGAGTGGTTAGACCCTGAGCATGTGAGCAAGACCCAGCCAGCCCAGTACCTGAGAGAGAGAATGCTCGGTGCCACCTCAGAATCGCTGGCCCACCCTGCCCAGTGTCCCATCACCAGCCATGGCCAGATGCTTCAGAGGAAAGAGATAAAAAACCTCCCAGAATACACTGCAGGAGAGGGAATCCCTTACTAAGAATGTACCTAGGGATCCAAAACTGCAATAGTGCCTGGGCTTCTGTTCAGCCTCTGGGGGATTAAAACACCCAGGGATGCAGCCACTGTCTCCTCACAGCAACCTGGTGGGCTGCCAACAGAGGCAGCCTGATCAGATCTGTGACAGAGGGGAGTGGCGAGATAGATGACAGCCTGCAGCGGATCTAAAGGTGCTGTCTCCCTGAGGTGGGGATGAGGTGGATTGTTGTGGAGGTGAATGGACAGTGGCTGCACTCAAGATGCCTTCCCCCTGCAGAAGAGCTGAGAACAGGGGATAGGGACTGGTGTACAACCTTAACTTTCACTGCATGCTATAGTCACGTGCCGTGCCAGACACATGTGAAGATTCTTACTCCCATTATACCTACTCAGTCTGTATTACAGCTCGCCAGCTCAGGGATGAGATCCATAAGTCATTATCAAAGACTTTTTACACATTTGGTCACAGACACATTCCAGAATGGGGTAGGAGGAGGTCTGGTCATATGTGGCCTTTGCCAAGTTCCTAGTGGAGGTGGGTAAATATTGGCAATGTAATTAGCCCAGGGGAGATGATTTCCCTGTACCCTATGGGTCAAGCACCCTTTGGACTTAGGAGTCTGTGTGGTGATATTTAGAACTCAACCCCTGGAGTCGATAGCCAGCTGCTCTTGATTTAAGTGTGGATCTCACCAGCTGTGCGTCCCAGCCCAAGCAATGCAGGGAGTATCGCTCCTCTGGGCCCTGGCTCTGCTCCCAATTGCAGCTCCAGAAACTCTGAATCCGTAAGGTTTTCCACTTTTGTTTGCTGGGGCTCAGTAGACAAAAAAGTCATTGTGGGGAGAGGAGGGGAGGTGGCTGAATTGGCTAGATTCCAGGAGCTGAGCTACTGTGGGCCTTATTTTCAGAGGTGCCAAGCATCTGCAGCTCCCAGTGACTTTAACAGGAGTTGTGGATGCTTAGCACCTATGAAAATGAGCACAGCTGTAACCAGGCATTTTAGCATCCAGGGCAAGCAAGCATATTTGCGCCACCTTTTGGGGTTTTGGGGGGGTTTTTTTGGTCATTTTTCCACCTCCGCAGCCTTGTACCCTGGGTGGCTGCCCCACTTGGCCCACCCTGGTCATGGCCCTGAAAATGAGATCTTTGGTGTTGGCCTTGTTCCCTTTTTTCACACCATTCATGATTTTATAGACCTCTATCATATCCCCCCTTAGCTGTCTCTTTTCTAAGCTGAAAAGTCCCAGTCTTATTAATCTTTCCTCACATGGAACCAGTTCCATTCCCTTAATCATTTTCATTGTCCTTCTTTGCACCTTTCCAATTCTAGTATATCTTTTTTGAGATGGGGCAACCAGATCTACATGCCGTATTCAAGATGTGGGTGTACCAGGGATTTATATAGTGGCATTATGATATTTTCTGTTTTATTATTTATCCCTTTCCTAATGGTTCCTAACACTGTTAGCTTTTTTTGAATGCTGCTGCACATTGAGTGGATGTTTTCAGGGAACTATCCACAATGATGCCAATATCTCTTTCTTGAGCGTTAACAGCTAATTTAGACCCCATTATTTTGTATATATAGTTGGGATTATTTTCCAATGTGCACTACTTTGCACTTATCAATATTTAATTTAGTTTGCCATTTTGTCACCTCATCACCCAGCTTACAGTCAGCTTTGAACTTAACTATCTTGAGTAATTTTATATCATCTGAAAATTTTGCCACCTCACAGTTCACCCCTTTTCCAGATCATTTATGAATATGTTGAACAGCACTGGTCCCAGTACAGACCCTTGGGGGACTCAGCTCCATTCCCCTCTCCCTTCTGAAAACTGAACAATTATTCCTGCCCTTTGATTCCTATCTTTTAACCAGCTATTGATCCATGAAATGACCTTCCCTCTTATCCCATGACAGCTTACTTTGCTTAAGAACTTTTGGTTTGGGACCTTGTCAAAATCTTTCTGAAAGTCCAAATACACTATATTGACTGGATCACCCTTGTCCACATGCTTGTTGTCCCTCAAAGCATTCTAAAGCAATAGATTGATGAGACATTTTTTCCCTTTACAAAAGCCGTATTGACTCTTCCCCAACATATTGTTTTCATCTATGTGTCTGATAACTTTGTTCTTTACTGTAATTTTAACCAGTTTACCCGGTACTGAAGTTAGGCTTACCAGTCTGTAATTGCCAGGATCACTTCTGGAGCCTTCTTTAAAAATAAGTGTTAATGTATCCTCCAGTCATTTGGTACAGAGGCTGATTTAAGGAATAGGTTACATACCACAGTTAGTAATTCTGCAATTTCATATTTGAATTCCTTCAAAACTATTGGGCGAATACCACCTAGTCCTGGTGTCTTATTTCTGTTTAATTTATCAATTTGTTTCAAAACCTCCTTTATCAACACCTCAATCTGGGACAGTTCCTCAGATTTGTCACCTAAAAAGAATGGCTAAGGTGTGGCGATCTCCCTCACATCCTCTGCTGTGAAGACTGATGCAAAAAATTCATTTAGCTTCCCCACAATGGCCTTGTCTTCCTTGAGTGCTCCTTTAGCACCTGTGATCATCCAGTGGCCTTCAGGCTTCCTGCTTCTGATCTACTGAAAAATTGTTTTGCTGTTAGATTTTGTGTTCTTAGCTAGCTGTTCTTCAATTTCTTTCTTGGCTCACCTAATTTTACTTTTACACTTGAATTGCCACCGTTCCTTTCTATTTTTCTCATTAGGATTTGATTTCCAATTTTTAAATGATGCATTTTTGCCTCTAATCCCCTCTTTAACTCTGCTGCTTAAGCATGGTGGCATTTTTTGGTCCTCTTACTTTTTTTTTATGAGGACCTAAGGAATGGACTAGAGCAGTGATGTGTAAACTGGGGGAGGAGGGTGGAGTGGCAAGAAGTTCTTGGGGGGTGGGAGGAGGAAGAAACTGGGATCCCGTGGGTCCCACAGGACCCAGTGCCATAATAGCAGGAGCAGGCTAAAATTAGAGTGGGGACGGGACGGGAGTGGGATTAAAACAATAGTCCTCCCACACCGCAAACAACGTGAATGCCCTGGCCGGCAGCAGCTGCTCTCCGGCCACCCATATCTGAAGGCAGCACTGCCGCCAGCAGCAGCACAGAAGTAAGGGACTACTTCAAATTACAAGTAGTGGCGGGGGGGGGGGGCACGACAAATTCTGTGAATGGTAAGGGGGGTGCAACTGGAAAAGTCTGCATACACTGGGCTAGACTGCTCCTGCCCTGAATCAGACACCCATCTCCTGGGTATGATAGATCTATGCCAGTGTATTGTGCCATGCTCTGATTCCATACTTGGCACACTGCCTCCTGCTGGGATGGGAAGGGAAGTGTACCACAAGTTCCTCCACTCAGGGTCTATAAAATCTCTCTGGTCCATGCTGGAGAAGTAGAGAGGTCCTCCCTTGGCCTGCCCACCTGAGACACTGAATTCCCCATCCCCCATTTCCCCATCTCCTCTCTCTCCTCCTAGTTACTATGTGGTAGTAATCCCAGCCATCATTCACCATCCTGGCCATGAGAAGGTCTGCATCCACCTCAGCTCCCTCCCTGAGACTGTCCACCTGGCTGTCACCTTGGAGATGCAAACCCAGAATCACACCCTGGTGGAGAAGGATGTGGAGAAGCCAGGAATCTTTGAGTGCATCAGCTTCAAGGTGAGCTCAGGTGCTGCTCCTGATTCTATAGGGAGCACTCTTGCCTCCAAGTCAGAAATGAGTCCTCTGCCCCTAGTGCACTCTATGCTACACTCCACTGCTGTGTGCGATGCTACCCTGAGTTCTCTAACCAAGCAGGTTCAGTCCATCCCTACCACCCCTGGGCAGAGCACCCAACAGTCTAACAGACTAGAAAGGATTTCCATTATTTAAACCAAAATTTACTACTTTGCTCAGTTTCATGCCATTTAATCCTAGTTAAACCCTGCAGGAAAACCAGACCCCTTCTTCCTTGGTGTTTACACTGTTCAAGCATCAGTAGTTCATTAACCAATCTGATGCACATAGACTCAGTTATTTTCCTCTTTCCTCATAAATCAGTCACTCTAGTTTGTTTAGAGTGTGGTTCTGCCCTAAAATGTGATTAGGTAAAATGGTTCCCTTCCTACCCAGTAACACATGAGCTTCTATGTGCATTCAGGGTCATGGTTCCTGACTCTCCTGACACATTGGTTTTGCTCCCTTTCACTCCTGTTCTTCCCACAGAGTCAGCCCAGTGAGAGGGAGCAGGAGTCTGGTCTGATCTGTGTATCAACAAAAGAATTACTAAGTTCTCATTGCAGAGCCTTATTGCAGGTGATGATGTGGGTGAAGGGGAAAAAGCCCAGCATGACTCTCAGAGCCCAGGGGGCGTATGCAATTAGAAAAGACCTTTCTACTTGGAAACTGAGTCCCTTTGAGCTAGTCTGAGAGACGATAAACATGGAGCCCAACAAAGTCATTCTTACAGAGTCATTTTTCAGAGTAGAACTGCTCTCTAACCATTTGTGGTGCTCGTCACTGGATGTCCCTGGGCTTTATTGATATCACCCTGGTGCTGAGGTGCACTGAACTGTGTATAGTATAATAGTCTTTCCAGTGCTGTGTTAGTTGGCTCCACATCAGACTACACAAGGCCTCTCTTAGTCCAAGAATACTGTCTGCAGGGTCCATTTTACAGGTTGGTCTTCAAGTGGTGCAACCCTACAACAAGATCATCACTGCACCACCTCCCACCATGCCCCCTCTTGCTCCTTATCCTTCCAAATGTTTCCTTTTAGGATCAGGTTGGCTAGAAATGGGCTCCAGCCACAGAATTTGGATCCAGATCTCCAATGTCCTGCAGTTTTGGGGTTGTTTAGCTCTGGGGCCATTTACCATCCTGGTGTGTGAGAAATAAAATCTCACTGATGTATTTGTTTTCTTTTTTCCTCTTGCCTCAACTCACCCACCCCACCCCCATTCTGCAGGTGCCAGCCTTCGTTCCTAGGGAAAAACAGTTTAACGAACCAGTAAGTCTCACATCTCCCAACCCCCTTTGTTCCCACAAACCAGAGGGCTCCAATCCCCCCCCCCCCACACACACACACACACACTCCCGGGGACTAGCGCAGCTAAATGGAGGGAGGAGGAGAAGATATGGAGGCTGGGATGAGACAGGGGAAAAGGAGGAGGAGGGAAAATGGGGACCTTGACAATAGGAGAAGGATGGGCAGAGGAGGGGCAAAGGGGAAGAAGGGGAGCCCGAGAATGGGTATGGGAGGGAGAAGAGGAGGAGGAAAAAGCCTATGGAGGGGGAGGATGAGAGAGATAGGAGGAATGGGGATTTGTTTTAATCCATCATCTCCTGGGAACATAGGAGATGGCAGATAAAGGCCTGTCTCCTAGGACCTACCCTGGGTGGGTAGGCAGAGTAGCTTCCCCACACAAAGTGGCCTCCGGTTCTCAGTCCTGCCACTGAGGCGCCAGTTTCTTTTGCATCTCTCAGGCAGATGAAGTGGCCTCTGTGCATGCAGTGATCCACAGGGGGGAGAGGGTGAGCTACGAGGGCCGCAAGAAGGTGCTGGTGAGAGGACAGAATGCAAGGATTGTCATAGACACAGACAAGCCCTTCTATAAACCTGGAGAGACAGGTACAAACGGCAAGAGGCACATGGAGCTTGG